>NW_027271316.1:600000-1100990 GCF_040938485.1 Diadema antillarum | reverse complement strand
TGTGAGATATTTTTTTATTATGACTTCAAGAACATTTTCTTGTTAAGCAACAAGTTAGTGAGCTATCATTAAACTAGATTAGGATTCCTGTATGTACATAACCATGATGACGAACTTACTTTGAAATGTATAGAAATGGCGCCTAACCTGTTTCGTGGTCAAACTTCATAATTATCATATATACATATATGCATTTATCATCCATTATGTATATATATATATATATATATATATATATATATTAGATATATATATATATATATATATATATATATATATATATATCATCCATTATATAAATATATACAGGGTGGCCCAAAAAGAACGGAACACCCAAGATTTTTAATTTTAGCAATATTGTTCCTAATATGTCATTATTTTGTATACTATTGTAAGGGCCATTCTTTTTCCAAAAGAATGACACCAAGTTCATTAATTTTGGTTAATGCATTATGGTTTTAGGACCATTTTTGTCAACCCTTGCAATTTTCAAAATGTGATCGTTTTGCACTCTCAGAGACACCGAAATCAGCGAGAATTCGGCTTGCCATAGAAGCAGTAACGTTCACAATGTGTGGAATGTGGCTGTCATTGTCCGTTACCATTGTGAATGAGACGACCTGACGACAATAACACTGTCCGCCCCACATTCCGCACATTGCGAACGCTACTGGTTCTACGGTAAGCCGAATTCTCACTGGTTTCTGTATCTCTGAGAGTGCAAAATGATCACATTTTGAAAATTGCAAGGGTTGACAAAAATGGGCCTAAAATCGTAACGCATTAACTGAAATTAAAGAGCTTGGTGTCATTCTATTGGAAAAAGAATGGCCTTTCCAATAGTATGCAACATGATGAAATATTTGTAACGATATTGCTGAAATTAAAGATCTTAGGCGTTCCGTTCTTTTTGGGCCACCCTGTATATATATATATATATATATATATATATATATATATATATATATATATATCATATATATTATGTTATCATATATATATTATACATATTCAAAACAAACATCCCTGTCATTGCCGGTTTTGTGCTACCACTTTCAACAACAAAATTAAAAATCAAAGCTGATAATTTTAATTATTTTGCCCTGAAGGTCAGGGGTAAACTGACTTTTGTTTGTTTTTTTAATTTAATTAAGTTAATAAAAATCAATAAAGGTGTTCAGTTGAGCAAAAATGTCATTTGTGTAGTGGTATTCCTAAAGTAACGTGAAAACCAGATGTTTTGATATACATTGCTTTTTATTCCTGATTTGGCTTGGCACTGATTTATTTATTCAATGGGGCAATCCTTTTGCCCCGATTTCAATGATACCCATGATAAAGCGAGAAATAAGTACGGTTGGCCATTTTGCATGGCGATCAGGAGGTTGTCATTGGACATAGGGCAGCGGGTATCGCTAGCAGTACCATGTGTGACACTGCATCACAAAACCAACAAAAGACTAAGGATTTGAATATAGCCTTTACTTCAGAAACTCTTTTCATTTTATAGTACCATTTTCCAGAGTGTGTGCTTCCTTTTCGATATAGGTTACCAGAGCCTCCATCACTTGAATGTATAATATTTCCTGTGACTTTTTGTTGGCTTTGTGATGCACAGGCACATTAATAATGACACCTTAAAGGGGCTTATATTCGCACACAAAGCTACTTTCGGAGGAACACTTATTGTCGTTTATGCCATAGTAGCCATCGCGCCTAAAGAATTGGATGCAGTTCTCGTCGCCATGGTTACCATCATCATCCGGCTGATCGGGAAACCACAGGGGGTCCGATACGGGTACCATGCCGCCAAAGTACGTCCAGGTGTAGCTTCCCTCCACCTCAATGTCATTGAGACCCAGCCAAATACATGTAATATTATACGCCACACCTTCATAATCCGTCTGACCCGTGAACGGGTAGATAGTGCGGAGAAACTCGACCACCGTTTCCAGCTCTTCGTCGGCATCGAGGGCGACCAGGTGGCCACCGAGCTCGACGCACTTGTCACGGGCTGCGAACCAGTTCAGTGAAGACCCGTTGCTGTAGAGGTAGCAAGACCCTGCGCCTGCTTGTTTAGCAGGCCAGTTTTTCGGGCATTCCCCTGTTGAGAACAGAAACGAGAAGCAAATAGAAAAATAATTCCAAGAAATGTAACGACTCGATTACTGTAAATGGTATAATAACTTTGTTTGTGTAATGTGTGTTTGTTTATTTAGTTATGTGAGAATATCTTGTTGTCGAGACTATCAAAAATATGAAAATGAAACGATAACCTTAAAAATCGTTGCAATACAGATAACAGTTGAGATGACAGTTGCTGTTCTATGAATTCTGATCTGTATAAATGCAGATCTTAGTGTGAATAATGTTATGGATGGATGGATGAATAATTCAATGAATGAATAAACAAAAAGGGAAAAACAGTAGGCCTACTGGGTTGAAATGCACGCAGTGTACAAAATATGCAAAGAAGATGCCAACCCCTGATGATATCATTACCTTTATTCACTCTGAACCTACATCACAAAACCACCAAAAAAGCACCAGGCATAATAGAGCATACTTTAAGCATTAATTGCTGTGTAACTAAAAACATTATTTGGATTCTCGTAACCTCTAGAAATGTTGCAAAAAAGCACACACTCTGAAAAGATGTTTACAAAACGTACAGTAATGATCGTCTGAAACGATCGTCTGAAACGCGGCCGTTACACGGTAAAAGGGTCTGTCTTTAGAAATGTTACTTCGGAGAAAATCGGGTTTAAAGTTTCTTGTATTTGTATGTCTGCCTCTTGTGTTTGTAAAGAGAATGACTTGTGATTGTTATGTATTATGAAAATATACTCATAAAAGACATGTTTTAGAAAATTTCATCTTAAATGCTTATTTTAGTCCAGAGTTATTACAAAATGTATACAAACAGACCGTTTTACCGTGGAACTGCTAAACGCCCAACGATAGTTCAAACGTTCATCTGCACTGTGGGTAGATTGTAACATTTCTTCACATCGTACTCACAATCTTCACAGGTCTTTCCGTAGAATGGTTCTGTACAGTGACACACGAAAGACTCCAACGTCTCTTCACAGGTTCCTCCATTGAGGCAGGGTGACGTTAAGCAAGCTTTAAACATAGAACGGGGTATATAGGTCTTAACATACAGCTTGATCGCAAAGCGAGTAAACGCCATCTCTAACTATTTCAAAGTATATCAATCATAGAGCAAAAGAAAACCTTCCAGCAAATGTCCACATTGTAGTAATACCTCACTTGTTACATAATAACAATTCCAGGAAGGTGCTTGAAGTATTAATTAAGATATCCCGTGTTCTCTTTTTGATTTTCTACGTTTTTATCAGTTTCATTGGCAAACAATTAAATCAAATTAATAGATAATAATGGAAGAAACTCACTTTCCGACCACCAAACCCTTCATCATAATCATTACGACAATGAACTGAAAGGGACGTTGGAGCTAGCTCCCTTTGATCTATGTTAGTGTCGAATCGACTGGTCAGTGACGGATCTAGGGGGAGGCGCATTGGGCGCGCCCCCTTACTTTTTGTTAAAACAAAATAAATAGGAAGAAAAATGGGGAAGGGTGTGTGCGTCCCCTTTGATTTTGTAAAGGTGCCCCCTCTTTACGGTATTCCTGGATCCACCCATGCTGGTTGGTTTTGTGTGTGTGTGTGTGTGTGTGTGTGTGTGTGTGTGTGTGTGACTGCAAAGAAAGCAATGACTGCTTGATAGAGTTCGTGATGTTGGGGTACTGAGGCATGATGCGTATAGCACCTTTCATTGGATTTAGATATTGAAGGGAAAGTGAGGGAGCTAATCAAGAATCGTGGTTTTTTTTTTTACTACATGGATATCAATGTGCTGCATCTCAAATGGTAGTGTGGCCGTACGCAGAATGGGCATTGCTTGGTTGATCTTTGGTTTATTTTTACATGATACGGCCCTGCTCGTCTATAAACAAAACGAAGTACGAAATTAAATGATCACAATGCTCCATTTGTCATTACGGCATGCCAGTCTCAATAGATTACTTTTGCTAAAAGATACATTCTAAAGCACATAGGGCTGCATCCAAGAGCCTGCGTTCCTACTTGGCCATTTTTCTCTGACACATACCTATTCCTTTCTGGGTTATGCAGTGTACTATATTTTCACTTTGAAATAAATATAACGTATTGAACATAAATTCTGATTTTTTTCCTTTAATTTTCAGCCCGTCTCCATATGAAGATGCACATGAACATTCAAACAGAGACACGCAACCACAAGCTCTCTCTCCCTCTCTCTCTCTGGTTTCCCTGTCTGTCTCTCACACACACACACACACGCACACACACACACACACACACACACACACATATATATATATATATATATATATATATATATACATATATATATATATATATATATATATATATATATATATATATATATATATAATCACCTGGACGTGCGCAGTATAAATTCATTTTCTCCCTTGCTCTTTCCGGAACCATAGCGGCATAATTGTTGTGGCCACGTGGGACGTACTTTACAACCAGCTGAACATTTTCTCCTTTCTCTTCTGAGAAAATGGACGGGCACACATCCGGAGGGAGAACTCCAGTGCCGGTGTCGATGGCCCCTGCAAAAGACCGTTAACGCATTGAGGATGAGTCCCTAGTGTACTCGGGCAAGTGTCTATGGAAAATGCATGTTGAAGCAAAACCAAACCTCCCTCAACGGGTGGACTAAAAAACAACAATAAACCACCCTCCTAAGAAAAGGGGGAAGGGGGTTATCTTACTAAACTGCGAATGTTGGCAAAAGTGGCAAATAGTAGTTAATTTAAGGTTTCGTCAGGGTTCGTAAACTGTTTCAATCAAATTTGCAAGCAGTTGCAATCGAATTTGCAAACAGTGTTTCTTGTAAAAAAAGACATTTTTAACACGTTCACATTTTCTTCGCGACAAGTTGCGACAAGGAAAAAAAATGTTTAAGACAAAGAAAACTATTTGCGAATTAATTGCACATTTTCGTGAACTTACGAACCCTGACGAAACCTAGGACTCGCTACATTCCAAATCAGTTGCCTCTCAGTAATAATTATAATCCCAACTGTTTCAATCAAATTTGCAAGCAGTTGCAATCGAATTTGCAAACAGTGTTTCTTGTAAAAAAAAAAAGACATTTTGAACACGTTCACATTTTCTTCGCGACAAGTTGCGACAAGGGAAAAAAATGTTTAAGACAAAGAAAACTATTTGCGAATTAATTGCACATTTTCTTGAACTTACGAACCCTGACGAAACCTAGGACTCGCTACATTCCAAATCAGTTGCCTCTCAGTAATAATTATAATCCCTTAAGGGAATTTGAGGGTTCGTTTACAGTTGCAATTAAATTCGTAAATATTTGCAAACGAATTCGCAAAAAAGTTTTCATTATCGTGAATCGTATTTCTTATCGCAAAAAAATGTTGAGCATGTTCAAATTGTGTAAATCTGGTAAGGGTCGAGGGTTTGGTGGTTTAACAAGACATAATTCTTTCTTGGATGCAGATGTGGTCCTGAAAAAAAAAAACTTACTAAAAGCTCTTACCGTCCTTAGAATTAATACATTTAACTTACCTAAAATCGTGTACGCCGTGAAAATTAGAACACAGTAGATCACGATCACCTGTCATCGAACAATACAAAAGAATTTATACGGTGAGAATGAATTACGTGTATGAGCAAGCAGAAATAATTGTGCTCTTTGGATCTTATCCTTGCAAAACCTTTCTGTTGCTGAGCAATGTTGGGAAATAATTGACATGGAAACCATGTTTTTGCTTAAATCATGATACTATAGATAATTCACTGAAGGTAAATAGCCATTAGGAGGTTCTTAATGACATTATTTACAATTTGCAGGCGAAACATAAATCCAATTTTAGTGCTTAAAAATAGTTCTGAAATGTGAGTTTGGGATAGAAACAACCAATGTAAAAAATATTAACCAGTATAATCAATGTTACGGATTGTTAGATATACAGACAATAAACAATGGTTACAATAAGATTGTTTCTAGAATAAACCATCTACAGTTATGATTAATTGAGAAAAAAATAGTTATATCCTGATATTTTAGGCTTTGTTGCGAAATAATTTTGTGATACAGCTGACCTACACATGAAATTTGATACCACGAACATTAAAAAAAAAATCACTGTTCCCATGGTGAATAATACCTTTATTGCTATAGAGGAACTATGCCTAGCACGTGAAATGTCACACCTTTCCGGGCAAGTCTTGGGTGCGACTTGAGAAGAACAAGTTTTTGCTACCCAGAAGTCCCCGCTAATGACCCGCACATGACAGTACCTAGCATTCATCTCACCCATACTTACCCGGAGTTGCGAACGCAAGTCCTGTTTACCCGCAGCCATTTTTTTTTCTCATGCGTCTTACCTGCTGGACCCGTGCTACTTACGTTCTACAATGTACTTTAAATAATACGTCCATTCCGCTTGACCTGATGCGTGTGGTGATAGGCGCATGGGTGGCGAGTGAGGGCTGACAACGTCGGTAATGGGATTCCTCTGAAAGAATTAGGCTATGATATGGCAGATGTCCCACAAAATGTTTTGCAGATTACACGCGCTTCCGGGGCAAAAGCATAGATCCACGGGCAACTTACGTACTTCAAGCGGGTCAACTGCCTGTGACTTGCGGCAGCTACGGGCCTTCTACTGGTGTTCTGCGTGATGGACCTCTAGGGGCGATCCGCGCGACTCACCCGGAAAAGTTTTGGACATGCTTAAAACTAGACTGCGGGTAAATCGGACTTGCGTACGTGCGCACCTGCGGGCGAGATACGCGCTATGTACTGCCAGGTGCGGGCCAACTGCTGGAAGGCCTGGGTAGCAACAATTTTCCCCGCAAATCAACCCGCAATGCTTTCCCCGATACGGTGTGACAAGGCCTTGAGCATGCTCAAAACTCGTTCCGGGTGAGTCACAGGGGGTTACCCGCAAAGGTACACGTAGAACGCCAGTAGATGGCCATTAGCGGCAACACCTCGCAGGCAACTCATACGAGGGTAATTCACCGCTGTAACGCAGGTACCTCGCAGCCCCCGTATGTCGCTCGTAACTGAACACGGATCGTTTCGAAGCTCTCACGCAGGTCACACGGAATACACGCAAGTAGTAGGTAGGTAGCACGCGTCTATCAGGTAAGACGCAAGTACGGAACTCGCAAACATCCTTGTCAGCCTGCAGAAAATTTTTCCTGCGTGCTGGAAAATCCTTACTTGTAACAAGCCCTTTCGGGAAAGGTGTGACACGCAGTGGCGTATCTAGGGGAAACGGCGCCCGGGGCAAGCGCGAAAATTGCGCCCCTAATTTCTGAAAAAGTGTTCAACCCCAACCCCATCCCGGTAGGGACTTTAAACAAAGTCTACATGATATGCTTTTTTCAAGCACTTAAAAGGGGTCTTTTGAGGGTGATTTAAATGTAGCGAATTTTGATAAATTTTAGCGAGCGAGCGCAGCGAGCGAGCCAAATCTTTTTTTTTTTTATTTCAGCTTACAAAACATGGAATTCTTGCCATTTTTTGCTTATCAAATCTTACAATTCTAATCAAGATATAGTGACGGCCTTATAGATAACGATTTATACCAACAAACTGAGGACTTCAAAAAAATACTCTAAATTAGTGCGCGCGAGTGAGCCGAAATTTGTATATTTCTGCGTCATCATCACGTTTTGTTCTTATCTCTCTTTTATATATATATATATATATATATATATATATATGTATATATATATATATAGATTTTGGCGAGCGAGCGCAGCGAGCGAGCCGAAAATTTTTGTATTTCAGCTTACAAAACATGGAATTCTTGTCATTTTTTGCTTATTAAATCTTACAATTCTAATCAAGATATAGTGACGGCCTTATAGATAACGATTTATACCAACAAAGTGAGGACTTTAAAAAAATACTCTAAATTAGTGCGCGCGAGTGAGCCGAAATTTGTATATTTCTGCGTCATCATCACGTTTTGTTCTTATCTCTCTTTTTTTATATATATGTATAAATTTTGGCGAGCGAGCGCAGCGAGCGAGCCGAAAAGTTTTGTATTTCAGCTTACAAAACATGGAATTCTTGTCATTTTTTGCTTATTAAATCTAACAATTCTAATCAAGATATAGTGACGACCTTATAGATAACGATTTTAATACCAACAAACTGAAGCCGAAATGTGTATATTTCCGCGTCATCATTACGTTTTGTTCTTATCTTTTTTGATTTGTTTTTTTTTGCGCCCCCCCCCCCGTATGTTCGAAACCGTTGGCGTCCTCTTTTGATCCAATCGGCGATCGCCTTCAGAACGAAAGAAATTGCAGCCGCTGCTCAGTGAAACATGTTGCCTGCTAAATATTAAATGACATGTGTGAACACAATAGACATTGTCATTTTGTCCGCGTCATCGTCACGTTTTGTTCTTATCTTCTTCTTCCTTTTTTTGATAAATTTTGGCGAGTGAGCGCAGCGAGCGAGCCGAAATTTTTTTTATTTCAGCTTACTAAACATGGAACTCTTGTCATTTTATGCTTATTAAATCTTACAATTCTAATCAAGATATAGTGACGGCCTTATAGATAACGATACCACCAAACTGAGGACTTGAAAAAATACTCTAAATTAGTACGAGCGAGTGAGCCGAAATTTGTATATATCCGCGTCATCATTGCGTTTTGTTCTTATCTTGTTTGATTTGGGTTTTTTTGCGCCCCCCCCCGTATGTTCGAAACCGTTGGCGCCTTTTGATCCAATTGGCGATTGCTTCAGAACGAAAGAAATTGCAGCCGCTGCTCAGTGAAACATTTTGCCTGCTAAATGTTAAATGACATGTGTGAACACAATATACATTGTCATTTTGTCCGCGTCATCAAGTTTTGTTCTTACCTTCTTTTTTATATATATTTGGCGAGCGAGCGCAGGGAGCGCGCCGAAAATTTTTTGATTTCAGCTTACGGAACATGGAATTCTTGTGTGAACACAATAAACATTGTCATTTTGTCCGCGTCATCATCATGTTTTGTTTTTATCTTGTTTGATTTGGTTTTCTGCCCCCCCCCCCCTTCCGGGCGAGTTTTTTCTTCTTCTTCTTCGTTTTTTTTTTCTTCTTTTTTTCTTTTCTTCGCTTTTTCCCCCCGTTTTTTTGCGCCCCAAGGAGTGGCGCCCGGGGCACGTGCCCCCCTTGCCCCCCCCCCCTATATACGCCACTGGTGACACGGTCTTTAGTTTGTTTTTATAGCAAACTTACAAGGGTGAAATAATAACGTTCCGACAAACAGTATTACAGAACAGATGTTTCGTCAAAATTGAATATGAACCGAGAAATCTTTCAATATCAAATTTTATCACATTACGCTTTCACCACATACAGGCAAACAAGCAAACTGACGGACGAAATACAATGATCCCGACACCTCACAACTAAGAAAAAAAATGATTGAAATCATACCGGTGATCGAAGACTTAGAGCCATCGCAATCTCGTATTTATTTCATTTATCTAAGCAAAGATTTTTGGAAAGTTTAGAAGGGGGTAATGCTAACATCACAATTTTTCTGGGAACATTGTTATGTCATCTTTTTATGTGAAATGTGAGGTATCACAGAAAATGTTCTAATTTGCTCCATCTGACAATGAACTTACATTATGTAGATTATTTTGTAATAGTGCTTAAAGAGGATATTTCACATTTCTTAGGTAAATATTTGAAGAGTTTGTTTGCAAAAACCGATAAGTCCATTTTTGAAGATTTTGAATTATGGTCTCTGTCATAAAGTACAAAATAATACCTTTTAAATGGTATATTGGTCATTACGGAAGAGTTTGTTTGCAAAAACCGATAAGTCCATTTTGAAGATTTTGAAGTACGGTCTCTCTCAGAAAGTACAAAATAATACCTTTTAAATGGTATATTGGTCACTACATATAAAGGTACATTTTTGAAGTTATGGTCAAAACAAGCAAATTTTTTTTTATTATTCTCCTTATTTTTCCTGAGCTTTAATCGCAAATATCTCCATTTGACAAATATAGACTTATCGGTTTTTTGCAAACAAACTCTTCGTATAAAGGTACATTTTTGAAGTTATGGTCAAAAGAAGCAAAATTTTCTTATTATTCTCTTTATTTTTCTTGACCTTTAATTGCAAATAGGTTGTATCTCCATTTGGCAAATATGGACTTATCGGTTTTTTGCGAACAAACTCTTCATTTCCTCACCATACCCTATGAATAGTTAGATAAGCATGTTGATGATATCATGCCCTCACAATTTTTCATGTATATATATAATGATATGAAATCGAGAAAAAAAATTGTTATATACAGAGCGTATAAAAAAAAAAGGTAATCCAACTTTGGAGGGCTGCCATTTCTTAATTGTCATTATGAAGAGCACAATGTGTTTTATTTGGAAAAAAGAACTCTTCCTTTTCTCATTGATACCTAATTATGTTGACAATTGTCATGCATGACTGAGCACACGGACTTTAAAGACAACAATGACAAATTGCACTTTTTCCAAGTTTGCGTGTTATTGTGAAGGAACAATGCATGTCTGACTGCATGGATGAGATCTGTCAATGAAAGTGGTCAAATCATCAGGCCAGCCTGCACGACTGCAGATTCGTGTTTTAGGGCTTCTTCTAACGTTTTATGGGTCATAATCATCAACATGGCCACATTGACGATATTTTGTCCTTTCCATTATGGCGAAACCATTACCCATTTTACTCTCTTCATATTCAAGACATGGTTTGCCACTGGGTTGAATTTGAACAGAGAAAAATGAATTGTGTGGGTTGGCCTCTGTGGGAGCGACCAAGTAATTGGACAAAACGCCATGTTAAAGGTTATGGACCATAAAATGTTAGGAGAAAACGTAAACACAAACCCTAAGCACAAAACCTTAACACAAACCTGCATTTGTGCAGGCTGGCCTACATGGCAACTTTCATTGACAGATCTCATCCATGCAGTGAGACATGCATTGTTCCTTCACATTAAACACGCACACTTGGAAAAAGTGCAATTTGTCATTGTTGTCTTTTAAGTCCATGTGCTCAGTCATGCATGACGATTGTCAACATAACTAGGTATCAATGGAAAGAGGAAGAGTTCTCCTTTCCTTACAACTAACATTGTGCTCTTCATAGCTGACAATTAAGAAATGATAGCCATCCAAAGTTGGATTACCTTTTTTTTTTTGATACGCTCTGTATAACTAAGACAGGTGAAAATATATTCCAATATCAAAATATGTCAGAGATGATATTGTTGTTGATGATTTTTTTTTTATTTTGAGCATGTTCAGAGAGCTGAAATTTGAGATTTTTGTCATTCTGCATTGAATATACATATTTATTAAATGAATAATAAATTGTATAAGAGCATGATGATATCAACTTGCTGATTTGATTTTTCAAAACGAGTGGTAAAGAAGCGTTTTTTGATTTTTTTTGAATTTTCACAAGTCACAACTTCCTTTGTTCTTATCGGATTTTGATAATTGTTGAAGTATTCCGCAGTTGTTTTTCCTCTTTTGAATGAAATCGATAATATTTTGGAGTGGATTTCTTTTTTGACCATCAATGCATCAAAATCTGCATTTTAATTTAATGTGGAGTAGCACTTTATTCAATTCCTTTGGACACGTTGTTTGGTGTATCTCATAGAAAATCTTACCTTGTCTCAATGCTAGCATAATGAAGTTATGCCTAGAATACACATGTATAAACGTTATTGGGAGTTTTTACAAAATTATGAAATTTCCTAGCAAAAGGCTAAAGGGACGATATAGTATTGGTTGATATGAGAATTCAGCTTTTAACTTTTTGCAATATACCTAAAAAAACTGCTTTATGAAATGTTCAAAAGCATACAAATACAACAGAAATTCAGTTTATTTTATGAAAATCGGTTTCGAATAAGCTTGGATATCCAAAAACAAAGTAAAACAAAGCGATCCTAATAAAAGGTGGGTCCCACCTTTTATCAAGATAGCTTTGTTTTGGATGTCTCAGCCATTTCAAAACCGATTTTCATCGAATAAACTTTGAATTCCTCTTAGAATTAGAACTATAAGCTCTTTACAAGAGGTTTCTCATTATCTCACAAAATCATTGTCAAAAACATTGGTAACCTCAAGCCCATCAAACCCAAAATTGTATCCTCCCTTTCTTGTGTATAGAGCCGAATGCTGGAAGGACGTTGCATTTGACATTCATATGACAATAGGATTGCTTCTTCACTTTTTGCATTTCATGATTTGAAATCATGACTTCGACATACCGTATAGACAAACATCCTATCCTCGTACAAAATGTTGAGCTGATTGAAGGTTCGGATAGAGAAACACCAAACGTCCTCAGCATAAAACGAGAATCGACAATAAGAAACATCTATATATATATATATATATATATATATATATATATATATATATATATATTATAATGGTACGTAAGCTATGTTTGATATACGATTTATGATGAACAATGAGCAGACCAACCTTCTTCAGGCTTAAGGCTGTGACTTGATCCATACTTTGCCACATAAGTCCGGTTTTATGATCCTGCCCAAAATCCTAACTCCGCTGCACAAAAACGAATTCAAGCAGAAGAACTTCCTCGGCTCTGGACCGGCAAAATAATTTTGTTGGTGGACTCTAGGAGGTGTGTCCCTTTCCCTACAGTCCTTTTCTAAATCTTATCAAAACCACGCATGCGTAGAGCGAATGGTGATTTTACACTAGAAAAAAAATATGCCAGATATTCATCATTACTCAAATATAAAACGACAATAAAAACAAAAACAAAAACAAATGCAACAAAAAGATAAAGATCAGAACATTATGAACTTATTTTATCATTACAGAAATTGGGCCAGACTTTGAGACAACGCGTAATCTCAACTAATGTTACACTTCTGGTTACCATGGTTTCGCCTTAATGCGGGAAACGGTGTGATGCCTTCCCTGGATAACGCCCCTCGATTGTAAAGTGCACGGGTTCTGAATATTACATATGAAAAAAAAAAACAATAACATTCATCTTTACTCAATGAGAAGTGAAAACAACAACCATAAGGATGATAACAACAACAATAACAACAAGCACAACAAGAATATCATCAGCATAACCTTTAGGAAACCCAATGGCATATCCTCATCATGCATGCAGGTGTTCGTGCCAGAATTATGGTGGTTTAAAAAAAAAATAAAAACTTTTCTCCGTTTTCTTCGGATAACCGTAGTCTCGTCAAGGTCCGGGAGCAATTAAGGCATATATAGGCTAATGCGTTCCCTTGATAACAACGCTCGTAAAGTGCACGGGTTTTAATGATGTTGAGAAAAGGCGAAAATACAAATAGGGGACATTGCACTTATGCCCTTTTATCAGGAAAAAAAAGGGAAACATCAAACAGGTGAAAGGAAAGGAGAAAAGAAAAGAAAGGAAAAAGAAAAGAAAGGAATAAAGGCAGACATAAAGGCGAAGAGAGAGAGAGAGAAAAAAAAGAAAGAATGCGAGGGGAGAGAGAATTATGATGGATGTTAGCTGCGAGTTTTCTTCCTTATTGTAATAATCTAAAAACGACGAATATACCCATCCAGTGGCACACTTAAGAAACAGGCAGAGAGGTCGTATTACACACACACACACACACACAGACACACACGAACACACACAGATATATTTAAATATGTATATATATATATATATGTATATATATACATATTATATGGATTATATAGGTAGATATATATTATATAGATAGGCCTATATGAATAGATATTATATCTATCTATCTATGCTATACACGTATATATTTAAATACTGAGTATACATTCATTTGTTGTCGTCGTCATGGTGTGTTTTGCTCAGCTAGACAAAAGTTCTCTCCCTTTCAGGTGTTTTCTTTTCTTTCCTCTGGCGTGTAAGAAAACAACAAAAACTGCAATATAACTTATGTTTCGTATTGCCGTACAATATTACTCAGACAAAGGCATCTGGAATTCAGACTAGACATGCTAGACTACGCCCAAATTCACGAAGGTGGTACAATATCCTTGTCCATTATTTCGTCACGAAATCAGTCATTTTGTCGACGAAATTAACATTTTTATTTCGTAACGAAATAGACAATGCGACCCTTGGCGCCCCATACGTTTGTCCATGGTTTAAACCATGAACAAAGATTGTACCATCTTCATAAAATCGGGCCTGAGAGGTCAGTGTGGGGAAGTTTTCTCCTCTTTCATAAAAAAAAAGAAATATATATATATATATATATAAATGGTCGATGTACATTTTGCACTTAATTCCGTGCCTTTTAACTCTCTTACCCTCATTTAGATTATTATTATGATATTCGTACAAACACGTGTAACACACAGACATGTGTATGATCAGTGCATGCATTCATAAATACAGATGTCTGTGTGCGTTGCATGATTTTGATATACATTTAAAATACAAGTTTTCTAAAAAGAACTGGGGAAGGCATTCATTTGGCCATCGTTGATATTGCCCGGAGGAAGTTGAATTTTTACGACTCGAGGAACTTTGCTCGCAGGGTCACAGCCTGAAGTTGAGATCCAGATAGGTGGCAGTGTCCTATCAACGATGCTACGAGTAAAAACGATCCATATCTGTTTTATAACTACATTGTATAATGACAATGACATCAGATGAAATTTCACTCGATTGAAAGAGGTAGGCAATCAACATAATAGATGAAGATTAATCATTGCAAACAGATTGCACAGACGACCGAGATCACCTTGGGCTGTGGAAGCCAAGTGTTTACAAAAAGAAAGAAAGAAAGAAAGAAGTCACAGTGCCTATGGCCTTAATCTGGTATACAAACCGAAGAGGGCGCTTCAGAACTATGGCACGTTGTAGTACTATGGGGCAGCTTAGTGCTTTGTAAATAATCGAGAATTCCATGGGGCATGTAACTGCGTAATGAAAAGAATACCAACACACTTATAATTAGCCTGGTCAGGTTGGCAGGACCTGGTTCCGAGGGCAAGACCAGGCTAATTTGCACCCACTGCGATACATTCGGAAAGCAACCGGCGAGCTACCGTATTTATATGATTTTTATTTCCATGAGAAGTAACATCATGCGATATTGCATAGCAGGAATATTCGAAAAGGTTTAACCCTCTCAAACTGTGCCAGTCAGTAAAATGTAGGCCTACACACATTACTCCCACACAAATCTAGATATGAATAGGAAATTAATGTGGCACGCAGAGTATTAAATGACTTTGACGACATTTCGTGATCCGCGCTCGATAGTGGAGTCGTCAGCTGCGGCGGCAAAAGGCTCCCTCTATCGTCATCATGCAATCATGATTGGAGAAGAGAATATAGGCACGTGGAACGTTAAGATCAATACAATATCAAGCAGGAAAGTTTGACAACGTTGTTCTGGAGATGAAGAGATCGGAAGGCAATGTTCTGGGCATGCCAAGAATGCGCTGGCCACAAGGGGGAAAATCAGGTTAGAATATAATAAGGAATCACCATGGTGTAAAATTCCGTGTGCATACTCTAGAAATAGAAAGACACATAAGTAAACGGAGTTTGGATCTTGATGTCAAACGACGTTTCTTCTGCGATGACCGATTCAGAGCGGGCAATATTCACAATTCTGAAGGAAAACCATTCAACTATAACATTATTCATCTATGTGCACCAACCAGCGTGAGTATCAACAGAGGAGAAAAATCGACGAATTATAGAAAAGTGTATGGGCCTCACCAGCTTTTTTCAAGGGGGAGGGGTAAGTTTAATTAAAAGGGGGCCTGCAGTGCAACTTTCTGATTTCACTTCTGGGTTTAATGGAGTTGATAAGCAAAACTTTATTTTTAGGGTCTGAAGGGGGAGGGGGGGGGGGAGTGCTTTCGCACCAACGCACCCCCTCCCCCTGGTGACGCCCATGAAGTGCATAATTAGGTGTGGGAGGCATATCGGCAGTACAAGCCGGGTGATGAATTCCAAATGTGGACTTGTTTGGAAAGATTAAACCAGGGGCGAGCGCGATGTCCAGGCCCGTGTGGCCTATAGGCGAGAGGAGCGAACGAGGTGAAAGATGGATTGAGAGCTGTACGATACACCAGCAGGTGATCAAGAACACTTGGACAGTTTCATTGCAAAATGGGTTGACTGTACAGTACTGGTTGAGATGGGGATTCAGGTTTATAACATTCCTAAGTGAGATAAGGAGAAACCTCTTATGAAATATGAAAGAGCATGTAATTTTAAGAAGGATTCAACTTTTATTTGATGAAAGTTGGTTTTCAAATGGCTGAGATGTCCACAAAAAATGTAATAATAATAAAAGGCGACAAGCCACGCCTTTTATCAGGATCTCTTTGTTTCACCTGGATTTTTGATATCCTTCCGCCATTTCAACACCGATTTTCATCTAATAAACTTTTGATACCCCTTAGAACTGCATGCTCTTTGACATCTCACAGAGTGGTTTCTCAATATCTCACAAAACGTTAAAAGCTAAATCCTCACCTCAACCAGAACTGTAGGGCCTACACACCTTTGAATATTGATGAAGAAGATAGAGGTTGTATTGGCAGACCTGTACTGAAGACAATGAGGGTGGTGATTTGGCTTAGTCGGTAAACGCAACTGCGTCTAAAGGACCCGGGTTTCCGAATCTCAAAGAGCAATTGTTACCAGTCCTGTGATCCTACCGTTCCCTCAGCAGGCAAAATATCTTAGGACAGAGTCATCAAATGCAAGTTAAAGATTCCGCTTCATCAATTCATCGTAAAGATCGAGCAGGGAGCCGGTGAGTAGTGGTCCCAACCCACATTCACCTCGATCATGTGCACTGATGTGGACCCCTATCCATGAATGACAAGCTAGTTCAGCTGAACAAGGGTTATCCAGCCAGAAAAAAAAAATCAATTGCAGTACATCATGATGGAGAAGTTGTTGATTGGTGGTACAAATTTGCCCGTGTAATCACTTTAGAATATAGTTCTATGTTTTATGATTCTGTGTATGCGATCACACGTGCGCGACCGCGAATGTTTGTAAACACACATCCGCCGGTTACGTAATCTTCATGTTGAATCATTCGTTTTGAACTGCAGCCTTATACACTTCGCCCAGGAGAAGCCAACCTGCCCCTAGCCCGTTTTTCTTCGACGACGACGGCGATAAAAAGTTTTCGTCGACTTGACCAGGCGAACCACCAGGCGGTCTGGAGCCAACGCCCACCTGTGATTGCTACACGGCAACTATAGTCAGTGGGAGCCACGCCGAGGTCGATCCAGGGCGTCGACACTGTGCGTGAATGGCGACGCGGACCCAGTGGCCAACGCCCTTCTGCCCGGCATAGTCGCGGAGCTGCAAGCTGACCTGAGATAGCGGCAGCAGCGTCGCCGTCTGATTCGACGACGTCCTCGTGCATCGACGCGTTCTCCACGTGATATAGCGCCTGGCGTCGCCTCCCCGTCACGTCGCAGATAAGTAAGGGGGGCCCCGACGTTGTTTTTCTTGGGGTAAAACCCCGGCCAGGTATTACATTATCTGTCTTTAAGTTATCTTTCGTTGAAGCGATCCTTTCTAAACCTTGAATTGTTATAGTTAATTTCGCTGTAATGTTTTAAGCAAGAATGATTATTCCGGTTGGAAACTGATTGTTAACCAAATTCCTAATAAAGCTCCGGAAGATTTGTTCATTTCAACTGACTGAGACCGCCTTGCATTCTTTGTGTGAAATTGACCGTAATAATTGGCATATCAAACGTGGTGTGCGGCAAGCAGCAGTTGGACAAATTCCCTGACGTTGCAACCATCCATTGATCTGTTCATATTTTGGTCATAATGGTAGTAATTTTGGCATTATCGTGAAATTTGTCACCAGTGACAAATTTCCGCGGCAGGACAATTTCGCCTTTGACAGCTCGCGTATTCCGCGAGAGAGTGACTCGCACAATCGTAGTTAATTTGATTTAATTAAATTTCATTTCATTTATTTTATTTCCAACAACATTTTCATACACAAAATAACACAACATCAATACAATGTCGTAACAAAGAAAAATACGTGAAGTTAACAATACTACACATGAAAAAAAGCAAGAAAATATTGCAGGAAATGGAGGAGACATGCTAAAAATCGCTGGAGGTCGCTGCGATCCACGACTGTGTGTTTCCTGGTTCTTTTCGCCTTTCGTTACTCGCGCAATCTCATAATTTTTTTTTCTTCAAATAAATCATATATATCATAAAAAGTTTGAAACAGTTAATGAATATTAAGGCAATATGGAAAATCAAATTATATAAAGATATGGATTATATAACGTGCCAAAAATAGTCAATATTATGACTGATTGCCATTAAAGAGGTCCTGAAATCCAAATGCATGTTTATTTGTGTTGATTTATGATACCCTCAACATCACTTTTGCGGTAAAACGAATATCTAGAAACATTCCATATCTTTTTAATGATTTTTCTTCAGATTACTTGGGAACGCCCCCCCCCCCCCCCCCCAAAAAAAAATCCTTCCAAACCAATCAATATTCATATTCTTGAGATGACATCATCTGTCAATCATTGCTTAAGTGCTGAAATGTTTAACAAAAGACATTGGAATGCACCTTCCCCTCGACTCTGCATAGCTTGCATGTGTCTGTCACATTAATGTGACTAACAAAAGACATGGCGAGGGAACATGCAAGTTATGCAGAGTCGAGGGGAATAGAATTAAGATTTTTTTTTTTTTTTTTTTTTTTTTTTAGTATCCCTGATTTGCCATCTTCTTTATATTGAGATGTAAAATCTACAGTATGTTTACCAGAAATTTGATGAAACTTACCGGCATAACGCATTCTCTCTTGAAATGTGCGTCGATCCTTTTCTAAAATTTCTGGAAAGCAATCAAGATTTCTCCTTTGAAGGCCGGATATTCACAAAATCAATAATCAATACAGTAGGAGTAAAAGACGAACGGATAAATGCGTAGGTTCCTTGTAGATGTGACACTTTCTACGCAGTTTGTTGTTTCCGTGATCCAAGTGTATGAGTTAAGCCCTAATGGAAATCGCTATCAGACTGATGAAGACCAAGTTAGCACGAAGTTGGATTTTTAGTATGGATTTTCCTTTTTCTCCGACGTTTTGCTTCCTGTTTAAGCGGGAATTGCCAAGTATCCCTCGGGATGGCGAAGTCTACTGGCGCTAGACGTGATTGTGCGCATTTTATTTTATTTATTTTTTTTTTTTTGCCGTTACCCTTGCTATTGTTTTTTCCGTTTTTTCCTTTCACTGTCCAGGTGGTAGAGCTTGAGGCAGGCGGAGAGTGGACCCTTTTAGCTACTGGGTCGGATGATAGCGTAGGGGCAACATCTCGTGCGTGAGCTGTAGGCCTGGAAGTTGATGGGCCAGCTTCATCTGAACTCACTGACGGCGGCGAAGGCGAGGTACATTTAACCGTCACATCAGACTGGACAGAAGTATCGACAGGATTGCCATCTTCTTTCATCACTTTCTCTCCTTCCGTGACATTCCAACTGTCAAAAAGCGGCACCCTCATCTCCAAGTTTGGTTTTCTACGCAGAGAGTATAGTGCTCGCGAACGAGATTGAAGAAGGCTGATATGACATCGTAGCGATTGACCACAACTCTGTTCCACCAGATAACTTCACACAGATGGCTTTCAAATGTGGTTATTTGCACCCATTGATGCGGCGAAAGTGGTCCTTTGAGATTTTCCACGAGCCTTCGATTGTATTTGTGGGGACCACTTTTTCTGCGCCGGTAGATGTATTCCTGTACCGCTGAACGAAAGTATGTTTGTGCTCAACTGCGAAGTGATGGTAACCACGACTGTTAAGGCTGCTATACGCTTGCCACCCATCGGATTATGGGGATATTATTAGACCCCTTTTCTACATGTCTCTCGATGAGAGGTACGAGGGTGGTTTCATCCCTCCTCTCGACAGGATATAGAATCAAACGATTGGAAGAGCGCTCCACCATCCCAAATATCCAGATCTTCAATCCGCGATGGTCTCCACGATGGTACTTTCATCTATTTCTATCTCTCCCCTTAGCTTCTCCTCCTCCTCATAGTACAAATCGTGGGCAAACTTCCTACAGTGATCCCTCAGGAAATTCACCCAGTCCACTGCCGATTTGTATCCTCCATGCCGGACTGTATGGCGCATCGATGAAGTGACGACCCCAGAAGCCATTCGCGAACAAACACTAATAATTCCCGAACGTCGAAATGAACCCCTTCAAAAATCGAAAATTTGTGAGAGCTGTAATTTGTCTCGTGCTTCCATGTAGCAGACCCCCTACACCTCCAAATTTTCCCGCCCTTTCTGCTCTTGGCGCTTACCACTTTGCAAGGCCTCCCACATTTTTCGTAGAAGAAATTTGCCGCAATGAGGCCGTGCTGCTCCAACCACTTGTACAAGACAGCATCCTCCTGTGATAACAAAAAATGAAAAGAAAATGGATTCCGAAAATGGCCAAAATGCAGAGTGTCGACGCTCTCAACCTTGCTCTTCCAAGACATGATGAATACCCTGTGTTTTCCAAACGGATGCGAGAGTGCGAATGGCATCAGTCTCTTTCCAGCTACGTGGCTCAGTGCAGACCGCATCCTAATTCAAATCATTGGCATTCATGAATATAAAATGAAAATTATAAAAAAGACACGTTTCTTACCTTAAAGGACCGTACCTACTAGTATTTGGCGTCATATCCGTGTACACTCTGATTGGATGCGCGAGTGCGAATGGCATCAGTCCCTTTCCAGCTACGTGGCGCAGTGGGGGCGTCATCTGCAGACCGCACCCTTATTCTAATCATTGACATTCATGAATATGAAATGAAAATTAAAGAGATAAAAACTGTTTGTTACCTGAGAAGACCAGAATACTATTTGACGTCACCGTTTAAAAACTCATAGCGTCTGGTTGTAACGTTCCGTGCGCATAATTTGTATGCTCTTCCATTTTCAAACAGTCTAAAATAAAGCTCTATATGACATGTGCACCTGCTCGATCTCTGCAGAGTCCAAGCAGATCAGCCCACTCCATAAATACTTCGGGATTGAGTCCATTCACGAAGACGAAGGCTGCCACCAAACACCGCTGCCAATGTGTAATATTTTTCGTCCAGAAGTACCGTCTAATTTTCCGTGGCCATCGGCTCGCATTACCAATGATATCCTGAATGTGAGTCCACAGAATGTAGATGTCCCTGTTTCTTGATGTCATTGTAATTTACGCGGTTACTCAACAGACACTTGCCAACAAATGCCCCACGTTTTGAAAGATGGAAAGACGTTCGTATTAGCTCTTCGAAGGGAGTTGCAGAAAGCATTTGAATTGCACTCCAGTGCATCTCTGAATTATATTTATGAATAACTATGAGAAGAACGTCAAGCATGTTGAGAACTTCACCACAATCACATGATCCTTTAAATATTTGTTTTTAAGGCAAAGTGCCTCTATGTATACTTACGGAATTTGTCACCACCACTTTCATACTAAATAAATCGTTGCTAATTTGTTCATTCCATCAATCCCACTTTTCTCCCCTCTTCAGTACATGTACTAGTCAGGGGCGGATCTAGCTTGTTATAAAGGAGGGGGTTTGGGGTTGGGGGCGGTATGCGAGGGAGCGTATCGACCGAGCCAGAGCGAGCGAGGGGGGGGGGGGGGGGAGGGTGTGGGAGGGGGGTGTCCCCCCTCCCACAGTAGGGCGAATTTTTTGAAAATCTGTGTGTAAAAATGGCGTTTTCTTGCATCTAAAACACCGCTATCCCCCCCCAAAAAGAAATAATAATAATAATAACAATAATAAATAAAATAAATACATAAATAGAAAAAAAATAAAATTACAAGTTTAAAAAAAAAAGATAAGATTTAACAAAAATTGGTTCCCGGATTTTTTATTTATTTATTTATTTTTTTTTTTTTTTGGGGGGGGGAGGGTTGCAACCCCCCTCCCCACCCCCATCCCCCCCCCCCCCCACTAGATCCGCTTCTGCTAGTCTATACTTTCAGATAGTTATGCTATCCAACATAGACAAATCACATCACACTCCACGATTTATTTAGTGTATGCTGCTCAAGGAAACTCTCTATGTGCTGATCGTGGAATTTGTCACCACCACTTTCCTACTAAACCTATCGTAATTAACCTGTTTATTCCATCAACCCCACTTTTCCCTTCTCTTCCAGACCACTCTGCCACTTTCAGAATGTTATCCTATCCAACATAATATACGAATCACAGTAGGAAACTCTCTATATACTGATCGAGGAATTTGTCACCAGCCCGTGTTAACTGGCACCCGAATCCCATAGGCAGTGGCAAATTCCACGATTAGTATAACTAATCGTGGAATTTGTCACCAGCCCGTGTTCATATTGCGTGGCGTTCCTATAGCCGGTGACAGATTCCGCGATAGGTCCTAAACTCTCGACCAAACTCTCCAGTGTCGTTGAGTTTGTCACCATATTCGGCCACTCCTGAACTAAATAAATCGTAATTAACCTGTTTATTCCATCAACCCCACTTTTCCATTCTCTTCAAGACCACTCTGCCACTTTCAGAATGTTATCCTATCCAACATAATTATGTACGAATCACAGTATGAAACTCTCTATACTGATCGTGGAATTTGCCACCAGCTCGTGTTAACAGCAGCTAAAATCCCATAGGTGGTGACAAATTCCACGATCAGTATATGAGAGTTTGCCGAGAGTTTCCTGCATACTAATCGTTTAGGGCCTATCGCGGAATCTGTCTCCCGCTACTGAACGCCACGCAATATGAACACGGGCTGGTGACAAATTCCACGATCAGTATATAGAGAGTTTCGTATGAAAATTATTATTCATAAAAGATTATTACAAGTTAAAGCGTCTGAGCCTTCATCGTCCCGTCAGGAGATAGTGTATCAATAGGGAAATGTGTGGTGGAAATCTGTCACCGCTTGCCTCTTGTGTTAGGAGAGCTTCGCACGCACCGAACAATAGCTTTCATTCAAAATCACGGAAGCGTGCAAGCGGTCTGATATTCGGGTACGTGTTAGAAGATGTCACCAGTGACAGAAAACACGATAAATGGCCGTAATTTCAATGACTAATAGTGGACTCTGACATAAAGCGCTTGTCCGTCGAAAAAAGAAAGAAAGAAAGAAAGAAAGAAAAAAGATGCACATGGCGCTGTAACAAAGCTGACATGAACTACTCTATACGCTGTTATTTTCGCGTACAGATATTTTCGCGAATGAGGAGGTCACAGACATTTTTGCGAGATGTAGTTTTCGCGAATTGACAAAGAGACCTAAATAAGCGCACGACTACCTAAGTGTATGGTGACATTTTCGCGTGTTGTTAAATTCGCGGTCCAACTGAGATTCGCGAAATTCGCGAAAATTAAATCCTCGCGAAAATAACAGCTTATGCAGACATGTTTTCAACCATAGGAAAATCAAATACAATAACTTGTTCGAACAGTTTGAATGAAAATTAATACTACTGCTTATACTATAAAAACAGAAAAGAAATTAATATCTGAACTTTAGAAAATCAATCATGAAAGTAAGAGACTAATAAAGCAGAGGGGTGAAGGGTGAGACCTGAGTTTTCTACAATTCTCTCTCCCTCCACAAATTAAATTTGTAAGATCGCAACTGCATTCGATTATTAATAATTCATGCGTAGAAATTATAGAGCGTGCTTGGTAGGAATACGCTTAAAATAGTGGTAATGAATTTAGTAGGCCTATTGTACACTACATGTTAAGTGATATAAAGTTGATTTTGGTGACGAATATTCCTGTCAGAAAAGGAATGCTGGCTGAAAATCTATTCATTTCTCTGGATTTGATTGTGCTTTTGTGTCGGATCAAGCGCGAAGTCTTGCGCCCTCTATAGGCCGAATAGTGGCAAGGGATCTTTCATGAGACAAAAATAATTTTTGGCAATGAAAGGGGCTTCTCGTCGTGATCTGCAGTCTGTGTAATCCTTCGATGCAGAGTAGCAGCGATTCTCACGACAGATTATGAATCTCATTTAAGTCTCTCAGTTACAGATTGTAAGATATGACACTTACAGCCGAGGCACAGTTTGCAGGGGCGGATCCAGGAATTCTGTAGGGGGGGGGGGGGGGGGGCGAAACTCTTATTTCTGGTGCACTTCCGGGTTTCATTTCATTTTTTTATTTCTTTTGTTTTTAACGAGAAATAAGGGGGGGGGGCGTGCGCCGGTTGCGCCTCCCTCTGGATCCGCCACTGGTTTGAATAGGTAAATGGACTAGGTACAGGCGGGGGGTGGGGGGGGGGGGGGGGGGGGGGGGCAGGGTGACAATGACGATCACAAAACTTTGATCGGAAAAAAAGAATTTTGCAACCTTCTTTGTATACGTTCTAAAGTAAGTCCATTAACGAATAGACCAAGATTTTCAGTGATCCCTAACTTATTTCATTATAGCAAGGGGTATTCTTGAAATTATGATTGAAATGCCCATAGATCATTTTCTTATTTTTTCTTTTTTTAGCAGCTGTATATTATCATGTATCTCAGACTAACAAAAATGCAGTTAAATTGTTTTTGCGTTCAAACTCTTTGTAATTATCATAATTTTATGGCTGTCAAACAAAGATTCGATTTTCAAACATCAAATATCACACTTGATTGACGGAAGATCAGATTCCTTTATCGTGTTAATTTTCGTTACTTCAATATCAATTTATTAATTAATTTGTCAATTCTTGACGTATTCCAGTCATTTGTCTGCTTTGATATTTATCTATTCATTTGCCATCTCTTTAAAAAAGATTAATAATCCGTTCCATTTAACACTAGAGCAAATTTTCGAATCCAATGAGATATAAGAGCGGATAACGAGACTGGAAGTCGCCTTAGCCATGAATAGCAAGTTGGCCTATAATTATCATAAGAAATGATTTAAATGATTCAAACTTTATTTTCACTTTTTGCTGAGTGAAATCCTTTTCCCATTCAGGTAACATAAACATAATTCAATTAACTTGTGCTTTATCTTTTTAAGAGTAAACATTAAAAAAAAATGAATGAAATAAAAAAGATATTGACCATTAATGTAATTGTTATCTTTATAGAATCATAAAAAAAGTTATATTTTGGCCATGGAATCATACAAGTAAAAGTGCTAGCAAAGAGAATTATAAGCTACATTCGCCTTAATGCGCATTTATATGAATTAAATATTTCCATGTAATCCATTGAATGTCCATACATCATCAAGCTCTTGTCACGAGTGCAATAACAATACTTGAAATTCTCTTGCCCTGAACTATAGAGGGCGCTTTCTGCAAAAGTAAGTCGTGTCAATGGCTACCTAACTGCATGAGGGCCAAGGAATTCTTCAAATATTTGCGGCCTGTAGTAGACAGGGAGGGTCCTTGCCATTAATCTTCTTGTTCGGTTCTTCGGTTCACATGGTGTGTATACCAGACGCTGTCAGTTCCATAAAGACATTTCCTATAAACATGTTCCGACCAACCAATGAAAAAATAGTCGCTATAAGACGAACGCATGCATTCAGCGTGAGCATATCTTATTGGTTGCAACCGGACTGCTGCTATAGCAACTGTCGCTATGGCAAGTTGAGGATCGTTGCTCGGTCATTTTGGAAAACGCCAGCATGCCAATGATGTAAGATACTGGGGCACAAAAAGAAACGAGGAACCCTACCTCAGTGGACGCGGCTACTACACTACACGTTTGTGACTCAACGCACCGTATGGGACTTCTGACATACCACGTGTAACATCCCTACCATCAATTTTGACAACGAATGTACACTGTAAGGTGATACCCTAAATAGACTTCATAATTCCCAGCTGACCCTGAGGAATAAGCTTGTACGAATTGTTGTGGTCACGCCAAACATCGTTTTACGGGTAGTATTACTATCATTAGGCCTCCATTGCGTGGACTGTCATAGGATATGGCTATTAAAAAAACAACAAGAACTTAATTAACCGTCTAGCAGCTGCTCATTGCAAGAGTGCAAAACCGTGGTGACCTTTCCGGAAGAAGTTTCATGCCATATGCTGAATTCTGAAATCTGCATAGACTTATACAGGCCACCTGGTTCCCGTAGGGAACGGGTTTAAGGAAACTACAGCCCAATTTTTGTGGAATGAGTGAAAGCAGCAATATTAGTACAACGCATCAGTGAAAGTTTGACTATCATCGTACAATTGATTCAAAAGTCGTATTCTTTTAAAGTTTTGGTGCTGTAATTGCTGGATGAAAGGACTACTACCGTTCATTACGTAATTTTGGACTACATTATAAAGAGAATACAAGAAGAATCAACATTATTTCATTTTTCATTAAAAGTGCATATTATTCCATCCACTTGTCGCTGACATTATGTTCAGGGTAATATTATTCCCCCTCCTTTCTAAAAGAGGTAAGACAAGTGCTGGTTATTATGCTAGAAAAGTAAAAATATGTTGAAGTTTGTTTATATATTCTATATTGTCCGTAATGACGTCACTGAAACTTTAAAATATTATAAATTTTGCAATTAAATGCCTTTCTTTAATCTTTCACTGATGTGTTCTACTAGTATTGCTGCTTCCATTTAATTCACATTTATGATATTACGTGGGTTGTGGTTCCCTTTGATACTAAGGGATATTGGTACTTTAGCACGTTCAGCTTCGTGCGATATGCAAAGAATGATGTCAAAGAAGATAATGATATATTCATTTTAATGTGATCAACGTTCCTCTTCACAGATCTCAGAGCAAATTGCAAAACGACTGCTTTTGTTATCGGCTTTCTATTTAGTTCTTGAAGGTCCTCTAGCTAAAGCAATATAGTACGAGTACTATGTGTCTCACAAATATGCAGTCTAATTATGCATATCTATGTCACATATGAACCATTTTCAAATATGGATCTGCTTCTAGTACTTCTACTACACTATATTTATTCTGCTACATACACTTTGAACAACTAACTGTATGAAACAATTATCGACAAATTGAGATAATTCGTCTTTAAATCATTTTTTTTTTTGGGGGGGGGTCTTTTGTGTAGTGCGTGTAAGTTACTGATCTATATTCCGTGTGCGAGATTGATTATTGATGACAAAACAGTAATATTAAATCATTTCACCATAACATAATACAATTACATTGTGTTCTGCAATTATATTCAAATTTTAGATGCTGTAAGCCAAAGGAATCAAATTTCTGACTCGAGTCAGCGAAAAGTTCACTTCCGTGACCTCAATACCAATGCGAACAAGGATGCGCCGCGCCTGGTTACTTAAAGCGCGATGCAGCGTATACGCAAAGACGTCGACCAACCAGCGTTCACTTCAGGCTCTGCACGCAGAACGCTTCTGCGTTTCCTTGATAGGATCATATTCAACTTTCATGCTGTGCACGCATATCTGACACGCGCAGTAGCGCAGCAGAGAGAAGACTCTGTATTGGACGCACACACACACACACACACACACACACGCACATACACGATCCTTATGCGCTATCCTATGCGCTTATACACAGCATCAAGGCAGACAGTTAGGCACCCCCCTATTTGAACACGGTCGGGCGACCAATACAACACATACACACAAACAACACACACATACACATAGCATACATACACACCCATACCACACACACATTTACCGATATCGCGCACTGTGTGTCTGCCTGCGATCGAATGTTCCACGGTCGATCTTGCTTGCCGGATTTTGGAGCTAGCTGGGCTTTTATGCATTTTTGAGTGGCACCGACCGGAGAAAGTCCTTTTACGTTAGCGATGTGAGTCGTGATATTGATATCATACCATTTTCTTTTTGCTCTCGATATCACTCTCCATCTACTGTACAGCAGTAGCGTAGTCTGTCGGACATCTTCAGTGAGTCTCTCTGGATACATATGCGATTTATTCCTACAGCGAGCTGTTGGAAAGTTACTCTGCACTGCAGCGATGTAGCTAAAAAGGTGAAGTTCATTCCTTGGCTCCAACACTGGAGGGAGGTTGGTGGAAGCGCCACCAAATCTTAGCATGATGTTGAAACAGTGGTGAGTTGAGGTGGAGTAACAATCCCGGCAAAATTTCATCTGCTTTGGACAACAAAATTTCTACAAGATGACTGGAAGGGCAGGTCATATTCCCGTCGATGTCGAAGAGGCGGAAACCGGTGGTAGCAATGACCGGACAACGAGCACCACCGACCCCCAGTCCTGCTTTCTCAACCCGCAAAATAGCCGAATGCGGGCTTGGGAAACTTTAATTGTCATTACAATTCTAACGACTTTTAGTTTGGATTTATTCATAGCTGCTTTTGACTCTAGGATTGTCGCTCTGTGGATTGTCCTCTACACTTGCGACATCCTCTTCTTGATGGACATTGTTATGCGCTTTTTCCTGGGATACATGAAAGATGGCATTCTCATTACGGATAGCAATAAGATAAAAATTCACTACCTTCGCACCACATTCCCATTGGATTTCTTCACCATCTTACCAACTGACTTACTTGTGCTGGCGTACCCCGGCATTACCGAGCCAGCCAGAGTTTGGAAATGGGTAGCCACCTACAGATTTGCAAACAGATGTCTTCGAGCCCTTCGCCTAAACACCTATTTCGGTAAGCAATCATCACATGTCTATTCCAGAATAGAATTTAATCTGGACTTGGTTAGAGTAGAGAGATCTAGAAATCTAGAAGTCTACTGTACTGTTCACGTTACGTTACAGCTGTCGTTAGAAGTATTAGAACTACCATGTTTACTGTTGTGTTTATAATGTCAATAGGTAAGACTAACGATTAGCAAGAAAGAAGTTAAGGAGGAGGAGGAGGATGAGAAGAAGAAGAAGAAGATGAGGGGGAGAAGAAGAAGAAGAAGTTGAAGAAGAAGAAGAAGAGGGGGAGAAGAAGAAGAAGAAGAAGAAGTTGAAGTAAAAACAAATTTGTCGTCCCAAGCCTAACAAGGTGAAAACGACAAATGATGTCTAACGGTTAACGGTTAGTCTTTACAGTGTAGATTCCAACAAAGTTTAGACTCTCAGAGTATCAGACTCAGACACTGTCTCACTCTCAAGTCTCAGTCCTACCAGAACATAAAGGAGAGTACAAAAATCAAATCACCTAGTTTCTAGCATTTGCCCAGGCTAGTTCAACTAGTTACCGTTTATTGTTGTCTGATTCCGTAATCGCTTTTCCTGTGGGACTTAAACTTAGGCAGTGTCAGAAGTTGGATTAAACAACAACCTTGTCAGACTAGAGTAAAGGAGAAAAAGAAGAAACAAAGAAGACAACAAATCCACCTAGTGTTAGTATCTAAGCTATTAGCAAAGACCCTTCTATGGTTTCTAACCTTCTTGATAATCTTGAGAATAGCCCTACACAATGAAAAAGTCAAGAAAGAAAAGAATGTCTTGAACCTTTGAAGGATCTAATTTCTACTAGAATCTAGAAAAGGATTATTGTCACTATCGAGGTATCCTAATTCTATACTATGACTATACTAGTCTGGTATAGATTTCTAGGTCTAGAAAGTAGTCGAGAGTAGTGAAAACGTTGCTTTCTTCCGTAGACGATAAAACCAGAACAATGTCCTGAAGAAAAAAGAATGGACTTAATAGAGTCTACATTCCACCTCATGACCTCTTGAGTTCAGACATTTGGATTATACATTGTATTTTTTATAGGACTATCATAAAAGTACAAGTGTAAACGTACAATGTACTAGATCTCGAGTGTAATTAAACGTATGATGACCTCCTAGTTTGACCTGAACATTCTTAGAATCTTGTACAGTGTGTGTTTACTTTTGAAAAGCAAAAAGAGAAATGAATATTGGATTCTTACAATGGTTCTTTTACACTTTTTGCATAGTAAAAGTCACGGTAAGTATACTCAAAGCATTCTGTATTAAAAGCATTAGATCAAATCCTGCATTCGTTATTAGAGAGCACTAATGTGTACAAATGTATAGATCTATGCTCTAAAGCCTCTACTAGGTACACAGGTTAGTCGTGTGTTGTGCATTATATCACAAAAGTTTGTTATCTTGATGTTTTTTACGTAACTGTCCCCATAACAGAACTGTATTAATATTGTCTGTAAACAAGTGGTACTACATACATATGGCTCATTACAGGTCAATTGAGACTTGAGAACACGTTGACTAAAGACAAGACTGAAGCTTTGAAAGTTTGAAGAAAGTTGATCTTTGTATCATTAGAAGGAGTTATCAATTTCATTATACAGCCAAAAACTGTTTCCTTGTAGAATTTATTGGCCCGGCCAACCGAGCAGGTCTGTACAGCTGCTGAATTATAGACCTGTCTATATTTTTCCTCGGCGCATGTAGAACCACCATAGCTGGACGATTCCGGCAAAGAAAGCAGTATGCAAAATTTACGGAAGTGACGTCATATTTACGTGACCAAGATGGTCACGACACTCGTTCAGTATTAATTTCGGTAGTTTAAAAACAAAGAAACGTGTAGTATTACATGATTAATAAAATTCCTGTTAAAAAATGTGGGCACTGAAATGTTTATTTTTTTCTTGAAAAGCGTAGTGGGATTTGAGACGCTGTTGGCGATGATGAAAATGTTAGTGTCCGAAATCATTAAAAGAGACCTCCAGATGATTTTCAGATTTTTACATTTACAACCATAGATTAGTTATACTGGGTACAGAGTTTCAGAATGTATAGTGATTGGGATGAAGAATAAGAATATTTTCAAAATGTAGAAGAAATTGCAATGGACAAGGGTGATGACATGGCAGGGTCACCATTAGAATGCATGAGCTGGGGCTCAAGGAAGCAATACAAAAGAAGAATGCATGCATAGATTAAACTAACACAGGTGAACTCGCAAGCAAGTAGTATTGTAGAGGAATTACACCAGGCTACATTTCTGGAATATGTGAGCCTCTACAATGTACAAAATTGTACAGTATGTCATCATCCTTGTTCAGTGTAATTTGTTCAACGTTTTTCAAAGTATTGTTTCTCAGCTCAAGGACCACAATAAATTCCACAAATCTAGACATGGAGCTGTTGTGTTACATTGTATGTACTACATGTACATGGTGTGAAATTATGAAAATCTTATGGAATGTCCCTTTAAATGTTAGCTTTTGTGAGAATTTGACCAATATTCTAAGAAATCATATTGTGGAATAAAATTTAGCTATTGTTTGTTATTATAATGAATAATAATACAGTGTATTTACAACAGCGTCAGACAAATGCCTTATAAAGTAACTGAGTCTAAAATTCCTGCAATAGCTAGTTGGTGCCCTGCCACACACACACACACACACAGTATACTAATTGTTTTTTCATGTTGGCGATATCATTCAAAATAATAGTCTTTAGACGTCCCAGGCATTGAGAAAAACACATTGTAGGTCGATTGTCGATGATTTCTTTATTGTTCTGTAGCATTTCACATTTTCAGTGGTACACACCCAATGTAAGATGAATCATGTCCCCATTTTATTTGTCACAAACTTCTGCATTATTCCAAAAAACGAATATATTACCAATTCAAGATATAATCTGCTTCCAAACAGGAATTTTTATGCAACAGTACTTATTTGGTGCATTACCAGCCCCCTTACAACTATGTTTTCATCTCAACAGCAGTATTCATTCTTATAATACGAGAAACCAACAAAATTTTCATCCTCCCCTCTACCGAACCGAATTGGCCAAGTCAACAATTTTTTATCAAGGTTCAATTTTGTGGAATACTTTACCGAAGGAACTGAAAAACTGCAAATTATTACAGCAGTTCAGAAACAATTTTAGACGCACTTCCCACACACATATGTACAATGTATGTAATAACAACATGGTTTTGTAATACTGCCAGTATTTTACTCTTTTCTTTTTTCCTTCTTCATCCTGCTTTGATTGTGCACCATTTGTGTTCTATATATTTTGTACCTTATATCGTAAGTTGAGAAAGTCTTGTATTTACGTTGGGGCCTATTCCCAACAAGCCTGAAAGGCTTTAATTGGTCCCCCACGTTTATACTATGACCTGAAATGTAATGATTGTTGTTTTTAATGTGGAAATAAATGAAATGAAATGAAATGAAATTTGAATGACTGACATGAAATAACGACAAACTGTGTCAGACACACACACACACATATTATATACACAAACACAAAATGCAGAATATAAAATGTTGGGAGTTTAAAAACTAATCACTGACTTCTCGAGAATATACACTGTACGTAATTTTGACCTTACAAGATGCTCAAAAATAAACTGGCATAATTCATCAGTTTTTTAACATACAACTAGGACAAATAGTGTTTTTTTAATTACTTTTGCGTCGTTTAAGCTTAAATGATGATCCATAGACAATCTGATATACATACTATTGTATAGTATGGTCTTTTTCTGTCATGACATGCATTAACAATATCCAGATTTATCTGTGCAGTGTATCGGGGTCATTTTTTTTTTAAACCATCCCATATTCTACATCTATGATGATTTATCTTTGTCTGTTGACAATTTTAAGCGTTCAAAGCCCCTTGTTATAAAGAATCGTAAAAGATTTCATATCATTTTTTATTCAGTACACGGCTTACTATACGGTATCAAATCGTCACATTCATATCATACAATGCAATGCATTCTATTGTTGTTTACATTTACAGGATGAGAATAGAATGAAATATTAAAAACTGACATAAAAATTGTTGAAATCATAGGGGAAAACGTTTTTGGCAGATGTACACGTGTAGATCTGTGAGAAAAAAAAAGATGCTAAATAGCGTATACAAGCACTCTGCATCTTGAATCGAATTCATTGTATGTATGAAGTGTTATAGCAGTGGGCATTTTTTAAAACGTGCGGGTTGTTGTTGTGTGTATGTTTTTTTTTTTTTTTTGCAGCGCTGACAGCGCTCAAGTCCATCACTGAAAAGGCGATTCTTGTGAAAGATTGTGAATGAATGCGAAAGACGATCTTTTCATTATAGTTTGTATTACGTGCGAACACTCACAATAGAAACGAACCAATTAGAATGAACAAGTACGTATGCATAAGATTCACATTGTATAATGCATTGCTCTTTTGACCTCTGTTTTCGCATGCCGCAGCTGTGTTGTGCCTTGAAATGCGGACTCACAATTACTCACTTTTGGTCATTAGCATTTATATCACATGCTCTATTGATCTTCCCGCACTCCATGCGGGGTAATTTCTTGTACGACACAAAATTAATCATCCTTTTAATATCTACAGTAGGGCCTACTTGATTCTCTGTTTTCTCTGTGCGATAATGGCAAGCTGGAAAAGACAATAAAGTATTACAAATCAAGGTATGAATAATGAGTACTGGTATCTGTTCGTATAATGATCATAAAAGAAAAAAAAATGCAAACACAGGTATTTACACTTCTCATGCTTTCAAATCGCAATTCTTTGTAGTGTTATAGTACAACACAGGGAATCCAAAGGTGAGTATTCTCAAAATGTGAACAGTGCGTGGTGTCGCATTTCTACTGAATGCAGAAAAAAGTTCGGGACTATCACATGAAGTATATGCAATAACTGCTCTCGATGAAGGGCAATAGCCATGTACAGGTACAAGTGACCGGAACTTCAGTTTCGAGTCGATGCTGACCAGTGCGACATTGAGGAAGATCGATAGTCAGTAATCTACTACTACAAGCCAAGGCTCATAGCGTACGAATCCACAATGCAGTATCACAAAAAGGTTTGCGTAGCCTACGCATAAATGATCTTTATTGGGAATGGTCATTCCATACCTAACCATTGGTCAGGCTACCGAGCTGGAAAATAGGTAACGTAAAGATCAATAACAGGTAAATAAACTGGTCCACAAGTCATCGATCGTAGCCACAAAATGCGTTCATGCTCCGTCGCGTCGTAAACGCGAGCAGCGGACAATATTTAGTGCTATCGATGTGTACCCAAAATCGCCTGGTATGAGAAAGCTAGCGACAACAGAAGCGCCATGCAAAAAAAAAAAAAAAAAAAAAAAAAACACGCTATAATGCATGCGTTGATGGGAATAGCGTATGCTTGACCTTGGTTTTAAACGGCGTGAATCATTAAGTTCGGCCGATGCTAATTTGAGATGCACCCGTACCGTGTAAATGTCACCGTTTGTATGATAGCGGCGATAGCACACATATTACTATGATGCTATTTTAAACTTCTGGTATAGTATTTTTACACCATTTTATGTATTTGAACGTAGGGTATATTTTGTTTAATAGAAGCCGAGTTGAATTAGCGGTTGTTTTTTTTTTTTTACTCAATTATCTGATATTGTGCTCGGGAAAAGTGGGGACTAGAAAAAAAAAGCGAAATGATTTCTCGAGAAGTCGAAGAAATGTACAGTGTATGTTTTGAAAGAATAACAAATTATCAGTTTATGAAAAGCACGGCAATATTTTTGGGTCAATTAAGTAAGGTTGGAGATAACGTTTTAGAGTGCATGGATGCATTTTTGCACATAGGCCCTATGCCTTGGTTACCTTACATCGTGCAATATGCATATATTTTGTTAGCCTGTTGTTGTTGTTGTTTTTTGTATGATCAATAACATTTAACAACAGACTGTGTAATACTTATACTGAATAGTGTGAGAAAAGGGGAAAGATAACGATTTTACGTATCATAAAAGTTCCTGCAAATTCAGCTGCACGACTTATCCTACAATGTGTATAGACTATTGGGCGGTAGTTGATAATGTGTGCGCGTGGACAAAATGTTGAGAGATTGTTTTGAGATACGAAGAAGATAATACACAATTTATGTAACAATATTTCCTCAGTACTGTGCTTGCAGTCTTTGTCGCTCCACTGGTTTAGATACATCGTACTGAAGTGAATATACAACACAATAACTTCATATCCAATTATTGAAGTTCATGTCCATGTAAATTGCAGCCTGCTGTGTACTTTGGTGATACACTTGATTAGACTATCTCAAATGCATTCGCGTGGAGGAAAGCGAAGAAGAAAATTGTAATACAGAGAAGATGAGAGAAGGAAAGAGAGAGTGTGAGAGAGTGAGGGAGAGAGGAAAATGTGGGGTGCGGGAGATGTTTAATTTTACGCTATATAGATGAAACATATATTTAAGGAAAAATAAAACAGCCTCTGATGGAGATATCGTTAATGGGTTTGGATTGAAGCCGGCCAATTATTTTGTCTCTAACATTTAGAATGCATACTATACAATGTAAATTCACGACCTCTGTCTCTGCATGCAATGTCTTACTCCTTGTATATCGTGTGCATAATATAAGCACACTTGTGACAGTACATCATTCGTCGGCTGAGAATGATAAGGGTGTTAAGTTGCCACTAAACACAGTGTTCATGACCACTTAACGTCCTTCTCATTCTCAACAGAACTGGTTGTCGGATACTAGTACTTAAAGTGAAAACTAAGTTTCGGTAAGTGCTTGAGAACCCGTCTAGCACCATTTCATTTTTTCTTGCAATATATCGAAAGAGTCCACTAAGAAACTTACCTGGCTGACGCGGTTTGCCGGAATGATGAGTCGGTTTGGAGTATTTTGAGAAAAATAATAATAGTAGGAAAACCGACTTTTATTCCAGAAGGCTCCAGACTAACTCGGTCTCGGGAAAAATTCGACCCTACTTCAGACAATTCACACGCAGTTCGTGATCGCCACATTCTACTGGCCACTGCATAGTAGGGAGCTTTAGATTTTAGACGCGCGGACGTTCAAAGGAAAAAAACATGTTCTGAGCTTGCGCAGTAGCGCGCGTAAAGTCAATCTATTTTTAGCTTGCGTCGCCTGAGTTGTTTACTACGCGTACTGGGCTATTTTCACGTCCGCACAGTTTGCGACGCAGAGAGCTTCTTCATGCACTGATCATATGGGGGCGCGATTTTATATTTCAAACGTTGCGTCCCAGCGTAATCTAAAGCTACTTTTCCACACGACGTAGGGAGAGGAGAACGTCCAGCGCAAGCGTCGGCTCAAACGTCCGCGCGTCAAAATCTAAAGCTCCCTAATACCATATGAGGCCTAACTGAATGGACAGGAAAGTGCGTGCTAACGTAATCCTGTACAAACAAAACAAAAATGACAGCGCGCGGTCCTCAGTTGCTGAGACGCGCGGTCTTTGGAGTTTTTGTTGTTGTTTATCAAGCGCCTTTGATTGTTTTAGAGGTGCTTGATAGGCGCACACTAATTTTGCATGCGCGCAAAAGAGGTTTTTGATGCGCGCGTTGTAACAACTCGGACCATTACTGCGAGTAGCCAGAACACGAAGCGCTAGTTTATACAGGCCGCTCCCATAGGACAACACTGTACGATCAGAGGGACAACCATACAACTCATACCCCGCCGTCAGAGCGAAGCCGAGTTATCCCCGAGTCCGAGTTTAGCCTGACCCCGTTCGGGTAAGTTCTGAGACTGAACCTTTTTGGTTAATATTTCGCATTTTCGTCGTTACCCATCGAATATCTTGTCATAACATCGTTCTCCTGCACATTTCCTAAGCATACGTTCACACTTGGGAGCGAAATTTGACAACTTTTGCAGGCCTACCAGAACTTTGTTTGGGCTTTAATTTAACATGCCCTGAAAGCGGTGTGACTTCAGTATTGTTCTGACTGGTGGTACAATGTACATGTATGCGATGATAGTTACATACGACTATACATTATCTTTATCTGTTTGAATTGTTCCTATTTGTTCCCAGTTTTCGTGTATTGCCTAAAAAGTCAGCACATTATATATCACAAAGTTGACGGTCAGCTGTTATCTCGGCTTCAACTCTACTACAATTTTGTAGAAGTCACCTCGTCCGTTGAGGCCCATTTGTATTCATTGATTAGTATAGGACAATATCACACAACTACTCTCAGTCGCTGGGCGTCTATATTGTAAGCCTAATCTGGGGAGCCGTATCGATCCCATGTCAGAAACACCTTTTGTTAAGCAACAATTTAAAGACGTGTTTTGTTCGATGATGTCTAGACGGTCCCACTTAACGGGAATTCGCTGGTAGTTTGAGATTTGTAATCGAGCAATTTCATGATGAATAGTAACTACTGGTAGTCCATGAATTTGATATTTGCAACTTTTTTCTATTAATATTTGTTTGTTTTTCTAGTGTGGATGTGATAGAAGGGGAGCCATAATGATAATTTCCTTTGGTCTATAAATGACACATTTCATGTTAAAATACACATCACCATTTTATGTATACTAAAACGTGTCCTACTGCATGCGTGTACAATGTTTCCCTGCAGAACAAACGAGGAGATACATTTCGAATAAAAATGAGTTGCACGATACTGCACACAGGCAAACCAATTAAGGCATCTACATGCTGAACTGTCAATATGTGCTGTTTTCGGCACCAGTGTTTTTTTTTTTTTCTACAAAAACAAAATTTCCCCATAAAGATGAGATGAATATTTTTAAAGTGCACTATTACGAGATCGTTGAATTAGGATACCAATGGGCATTTCTTTTATAATGCCTAGTTTCCTTTAATGGTCATAGTACCATTTTAAACAATATTGTGTATGTCAATAAACTTTGTGCATGTAAACTCGTGAGGGAACGGAGGAAAATGCAGCGTGAAGGGTTTAAAATGAAGTTTACTCACGGGAGGAAGTAACAACATGTTTCCTGTCATAAAAATGGTCAAGTTCATTCAATCGCTGTCCTGTATTTGACTTTGTGTGTTGTAGTGCTATTATTCATCACGTGCATGCCATGTAAAGTAATGAACCTTTGTTAATGACATGTTTCTACAATAAACGTTTCCAGCGAAGAATTTATAAGAAGAGTTGTGGAGTTTGATGATGACCTGCACCTGGTCGTCTTAGTGTGGAAATTTTGTGTGCGCGTGTGTGTATCGCTGGGTAGAACGAGAGAAGGTTATAGAGATATGTTGTTGTCATTATTGTTGACATGTTTGTGTACAAATATGTATGGTTGCGTGTGTGGGTCTGTGTGTATGCGCTTGTCTGTATTATGTTTGCGTTCATGTAATATATTTATTGCTCCACTATGCGCGGCTTGCATATTTACGAATGAATACTGAGTATAGTGTATTATTGGAAATACGTGTACTCTTGTGTTCAGTGTATGCAGGGGTAGGAAATGTGAGGATCGGTCGACGTAGAAGAAAGATGATAAAAGTCGGCGAGATCATTTCTCCGGCTCTGCAATAGAAATTGCACCTGGGTACTCGATTTTGATTGATGAGCAGCGATGGTCCAACCCCCCCCCCCCCCATCTCTCCCTCTCTTACTAAAAAGAGAACTCCTGGTCTTTAGCAGTTCGAGGCAACCCATACAACCGAGTCTGTCGCCGAAAATGCCTATTAATAATAGCGAAATTCTCAGAGTGAAGCGAAATGGAAGAGAAGAAGGAACAGAGTTCTACGGGAAGAAGACAATGAATCACGCTGATGGATCATAGATTTTCGACAAAAAAGAAAAAAAGAAAAAAAAGAAGATGGAGATGTCGATAGGCTTAGTGAATACATTCTACGGATAGACGGAAGAGTATTAATGATGGATGGGGCACAAACAGATTCTATATTTAGATAGGTAGGAGTCTATAATAGATATTCATTTGCATGTAGTTACATTCACACTAACCACACAAGAGTCAAGAAATGTTGGCTGATGAGGTTGATGGCTATAGATGCTGATGTTATGGTGACGGATAAAGGTATATGCGGAAAATACTTACGACCTCTCCGCATGCAGGTAACAGTGTGAAAACAAGACAATAGATCTTTAAAAGCATAATGTATCTGGAAATAAGTGCATGTATTATACGAATGGATGGCAAGACAGATCTATGAGCTACGATAGGCCCATATATACACAAGAGTTTGAATATCCTTGAGAGACGTGTAGACAATGATATGCAGACATGTATTACATTGTGCAGTGCATGACATCGGATATTGTTACGAAAGTCTACGTCGAAGTTCGTAGGCCTTCTGGTGATATACAGCTGAAAAGAAAACTGTAATAAAACCATGATGGGCGTGTAGGCAGTTATTACGTATGGAAAACATCAACGGACATTTTTTTTTGTTTTTTTTTATGGTTTACAGTAGACGGACTACAGTGTACCAGGTGTTGTATACAATAAAGCGGAGACAGCTTGGTAGAAATGCATCTATAACTAATTTTGTGTACATTGTACATGTATGCATGAAATATGAACAACCCTGATAAGCAGAGACTGCAAGATGAACGGGCTGATGAGTGATGAAAAGATGAATAGATACAGATAGATAGACTGATGTATAAACAATAGACAGACATCTAGACAGATGATAGAATAGTTATAAATAAAATAGTTGGATAGATATATGATAGACAGACAGTGGATTGAAAATGGTGGAAGGCAAACGAACGAGCCGACCCAGGGTGCTCTTGTAGTATGTCGTGAGCAATGAGTGGCATGAGGGAAAGTGTACAGCGCTGATGTGGCATCTTCGGAACACACGATGCATGCTGCAGAGAGAATGGCAGCCCCTCATTTTAATGAATTTCCCTTGTGACGTCATTGGCAGGGGGGTTGGAAAGCAAATACCAGAGGCCTGGTAAATGTACGCTGATACGTGATGAGTGACGTGAAGGCCTGACCGGCGCGCCAATACTGCAGCGCGGGGATTACTGCGTGCACGATGCATTCTGACAAAGCCGAAATATCGATGAGTGCCAGCTAGCTTGCTCCGCCATTTATAATTCGCTGGGATTTTACTTGCATGTCGAAAACTTCACAATACAAGACGCGCTCGCGAGCCTACAGTGTCGTTATAAATAGTTTAAACATGCGCTCATCTTGATACACGGTTGCTCAGCATACCCCTCCTCCTCTTCCCCCACCCTCTCTCATCCAACTGACGTACCAAGGGGAGTACCGGGTAGAATGAAATACAAGTGCAGCTTATGGGATATGGCGGGGAATGCAATATGATTTAATTATTTGCAGTGGACATTTCGGAGCGCCTGTCTGCACCGGTACTTGTATGTCAAACCTATTAACATAATTATTGTGTTTCGCGTATTCCTCTGCTGTTGTTCGTGCGTTTTCCCATCAATTCTCCCAGTAATACTGTCGTGCTCTTCTTGAGCATAAAGAGTATTGTAATACATGGTGTCTGTTTATAGCTTGACTTAAACTAACATTAACAGGCATAACATGAAGTTTAAGACAATCAAACATTTCATATAAAATGTATAAATAAATATAATTGTACAGTATATTTACTTATATGTGTGTGCGTCTGTGTGTGTGTGTGTGTGTGTGTGTGTGTGCGTGTGGTCTCCCCCCCCCCACTCACAAACTTTTAGCTCTTAGAAAAAGATATCAAACAAAATCGAACAAATAAGCAAAACAATGAAACGAAACCCAAGATTATCCGAGGGTTCCGTCAGGAGATTCGTCCCTTATCTTCTAGAATATAAATAAAGGGTATACTAAAATTAACCCCTGACCCCCATTGACCGTGGGTTACCCCCCCCCCACACACACACACTAGTATGGAAAATTTTCCGCGGCGCAACGTTTAAGATGTAAATGATTTTTTAAATAAATAATATTCATCAGAAATAGTCTCATGTGTTCGTCGCTATTCTGTCCACCCGGTTCACAAAATTTTCATTTTTGCTTGTTGCAATTATTTGTGTGTGTGTGTGTGTGTGTGTGTGTTTGTGTCTGTGGGGGTAAAAGAATAATTTTTCAGAATTTTAAAATTTTCATCGTAACTTCGTGACTGGAATTATAAACTTTGCTTGCGTGGGAGGAAAGATGAATTTCGAGCATTTACTTTTGTGTCTCCATCAACAGTTATGGTTGTCAGATCGCCCTTTCAGGTTTTTCATGCTCCTTGGATAGAGGTTTTAATGACGAAGTATATCGCTATCTTTCGTTGATTTACTCTGCTTTGCTTTGATTTGATTTAGCATTTGTGCATAGCAAAATGCATACACTGTATATATTTTGACACATGGCTGGTTTCACATGTCAAGGGGCATATTGCGTCAAGAGTATAATACACGATAACATTGTTGAGTAAAAAAGGCAAGTATACATAATTACACCTACAACCAAGACACAAGCTCATTACCAATACTTAGTAAACCCTCCATTAAAATTGACGTTTGTCGGTTATTATCGCTTTTTTATAGATAAATGCAGAATTAATATTTGGTATCTATAGCTTTTTTGTTAGTGTAAGAAAACTGATTACTGCTTCCAAATACTCCTAAAAGTTCATATCGGATTTAATTAAAAGAATAAAAACAGTGCTATAACTACAACATGATAATGACCCTGTGGAAGTACAGGCACATTTTGCGAATATATGGCTGAACGGGCAATCCCCCTTTTCTTCAGACTGTATACGTTATTTACATTTATATTTTCTTGCAAATAATGTACTACTATATTTTTATCTGAACACGAAAATAAAAACAACAACATTTCATGTTGTAAGAGAACAAGACATTAGTTTAACACAGTGTGTATAGAAGCTGTCATGAATGTTAGTACACACACACACACACACACACAAAATGCATTTTGAGTTTAAATATGCAAATTGGAGTGCATTGTGTATCACAACGGAACTCAATTCATGTAATGAAGCGAGAATATATGGAGGCAGAAATTGTCTAGCTTTTAAGTATGAATGACGTGTTTTATGTTCGTTTGCTGTAAATAGTCGTTGGTACATGAGTTGGACACCTACTCAATGCCTATGTTTTCACGCTTGGTGTAGCAAGGCTTGTAGTTTGGGATGTTACCTCACGCCTTTCCCGTGGCGACCTTGCTGTCTCCGCCACTTGTCAAAAGCTATTTCGCGCACTTCATCGACGACAATGGGACATACGGGGACTACTTCTCGCTGCAATTATGATAGTCGCTGCTCACAATAAGCAATGTGAAAATGGGAGTGTTTACAGTGGCCTTTTTTTTTTTCATATTCAAGACAACACCTTGCAATCCAATGGCGCTTGACTTTAATATCGCTGCGTCATTTAAAGGAAAAAAAAGTAAGTTGGCGACTCGCTACCCCGTTCAATGCATTAGGTGATTGGAATTCGGCTTCTATACCGCGTATTCGACTGTGCTGAGATCACTTTGGCGTGTGCATGGCGTGTTAGATTCTATGCTCAGCCGCTTGATCGGACAGTTGCTGTATGGTGCGCGCACACACAGCGAACTGGATAGTGTAAAAAGTGTGCTCGCACTTGCCGTCCCGATATGAGTGCGCATTTTGGCGCCTTCACGAAGTCGCCATCACCCAGCTACCCATTGCATATCCCATGTTTAGACTGAGTGACTATTAGCAAGATTAAACATGGAAAATGTATTCCTGTATGTATATATTATGTGTGTGTGTGTGTGTGTGTGTGTGTGCCACTGCGTGTGGTTAGTCGATTAAGAATAATGATGTATATTATACTTTGAACTTATTACACTTCATCCAACAGAACACGTCACAACGCTTTATTGGAGAGTACACGCTAATGAGCCACTCTTGTTCGATTTTTGTCAGCTTTTATTTTAATTGAAAGAGCTTTGGCATAATGGACGACAATAATGCACTTGCAGCTTGATAATGAAGTGAAATAAAAATGGGTCAGGGGAGCAGCACACGCGGGTGACAGGCTAAAGTTCATCTGCAAATTGGATGTAATGAGTGTTTGATGAGCTGAGGTCGGACCAACGAGTCGCGACTGGCTTAGTGTTGGTGCTTCCATACTTACTATACTAAAAAAAAAAAAGAAGCTTTTAGACATGAACCAGCAACATCTATACTGTACGGATATATATTCAGTACTTTGTGACTAGCGTCTGCTTAATCGTGGTTTATACCTGTCCAGGGTTGCCCAGTTGAAGGGATGTTTTTGTTTTATTTTCGTTCATTATTTTGTTTTCGATCCCGCCACCATCAGCAACCTACGCCATATCATAATTACTCTTGTGGGTAACAGGGACATTTGGTACATAAATTGTATAGATCTTGTTCGAGGATGAACGCACCGAGCAGGATTCGAACCCCGAATTTCATATCAGAGAGCTCCGAGCAGTGTCCACTATCCCCCTTTCCGTTCCCATCCCCATGCACGGAATTATTCACCTTTGACGGTCACTGGAAATACTATAGTATACGAATAATTTATGAGTTGTGAGTGTATAGGGCACGAATATCGCACGAGGCGCGAGATAAGCCACTGGTCTATTCAACAAGGCGCGTAGCGCCGCGTTGAATAGACCAGTGGCGAATCTCGCGCCGAGTGCGGTATTACGTGCCCCAATGCACGAACAAAATCATAAATTATTCGTTTTATACAACACCTTGTCCACAATCACAGTACTAAATTAGTGACCGCTAACTCAGGAAGGCCCAAAAATAAATGTAACAATTAGGCCGAGAATTGTAAACCACCCTGTGTACTGCTTTCAAACACTCGTCATGAGTCGACCACACAGTCACAGGAATCACAAACTCCGCAGGGTCTATACCCATTCTACGCTAACGTTAGATCGAGTAAGGCCTGACTGTTAAGCCTACCTGAGATGTCGGTAGATCTAGTAGTAGGTCTAGACTTTCTCTATTTCCGAAAATGATTTTGTATAAAAACACAGAAAAATAATCAAATTACGGTTTCTCAGCTTGAAATGAAGTCTTGATTTTGGGATCACTGTGGTCCACGTAGCAGATCAGAGTCAAAACTAAAAACACAGCAGTAGGTAACTAGGTAGGCCGCAATACATGCAACTAGCTAGGTAAAGTAGCTGCGCGTACACGTTAACGTTGCAGTACTCCGCCGCGACTGGTCTGTTTACCGGCAGCGCATCGCAGCGCAGCCGGCCAGCACGTACAATGTAGTTTGCTGGCGCTTTGCTGCTGTGAGCCACAGAACTCTGTGAGCGGCCATGCATTAGTAGCCCCCCACGAAGCCGTGCTATAGTACCTTCGAGCCATGCAATAGGCCCATGCCAGGGGCCTATTGTATGGCTGTCACTCTCAATGAGTTTGGTAGGTATTTTCTATTGAATGTCATGTGACATGTTCTTGGCCAATCACAATTCGACATCATTCTGAGGTGTTGTATAATAGCTCATAATCGATGTCCCGTCCTATTTACCCATGTCTATATATCACATGAAATGGATGTGGAAAGGTGCAAAAAGTGACAGTATGAGTAATAATGCGGACAAGATTTAAAGTACTGACAATATCTGCACATTTTACCGTCAATCACTGGTGCATGCATTCGAACAGGGTCTTATCAGTAATACATGTAGGCTACCATGATTCATCATTAACGTCTAAACATAAACATCAGTCATTTTTGTATAAAGTTGTTATTCTCTTGTAATTTTCATTGAAATGTGAATGAATGATATCAGTCTTTGCATAATGTTCGATATATACAAGGGATAAAGAGCAAAATGTTGTACGCTAATAGGAAAGGGCGATTACGAATGAAATAAGTAAAAACAAAAAGAAAGTACAAAAAAAAGTGAGCACAAAAATGATGTCGAAGAGAAGGGGAGATGCCGACGGCGGGCACGTGAAGGAAGATAATGAGAAGAAGACAGCGTTTTGAACGAGCGAAGACCATGCACAACTCTTCCCCGCCAACCTGTGAATTCTGGTAGGTCTATCCCTCTCACCTCTGATCCATTAGTATGGATGCAAAGTGCTATTGCTGCGGGCGTGTTCGCGGGAGATGTTTACTATCGCGCGAATATACGCCACGGCGCTGTATCGTTTGGCCGCCCTGACTTAAAGGGATAGTTAAAGTCTCTCTATCGTGGCAGGCAGGCATCATTGCCTATCTCGGTTGCTGATCAGGAATTACCGCGTTTTACCCGTAGAACGCACTTATTGCTTCTCTAAAGAGGCCTTAATAATTACAAGACGCTGTCACAATATACAGTCATCTTTTACCTCGCTGCGAAGGAAGAGATTATCAATCAAACCCTCTAGGCGTGAGAGAAACGTGCTGCCCTGCTCGAGAGAGATTGATGCGATGTGTGTGCGTGCGCGCGCTCGTCTTCCATTGCGTGTCGAAATATTTGTGTGTGTGTTGTGTGTGTATGTGTGCGTGTGTGTGTGTGTGTGTTTGCATAAAAGCACTGCAAAACTTCATGGCTAAGGGCAGAGTGTATAACATAGATAAAATGCATGAAAGTGGTTGTCCTCACAAGTTATGGCGATGACACGCAGCGGCTATGTAGTCGTTAAAAGATAGTGTTCGAATCTAGCATTTATCGCGAAAAAAAAATGCAGAGATACAGTCTTTGACAGTAGAACGGAATGTGTGAATACATGTGTACCAAAGAGTATGTAAACTAATAAGGATCTTTGCAGCTGTGTGTGTGTCCCTTTCTGTATCTGTTCTCCCAAAACATTGATTCTTAAATTGTGTGACATAAGGTGAACTGTCGACAGGCTTCAGGGGAGAAAGAAAATAAAAGTGTAATGTACTGTACATCTTCTTTATAAATTTCTCATTATAATTGTAAAAACCTTGTATTTCATCTAAATTTCTCCCTCTGTATTTATTATGCAAGAAAAATTCTGGAGACTTTTTTTAAATTATAATAATAATAATAATAAAAAAAACAGCGTTGCCCAACCACCACTACACGTTGACTTCTGCTGATAGGAACGGGTCTGCACATCATAAAGTCAGGAACAGTTTGATCCAAACGATATGTATCGAGAAAATTTTGACCATTTTTTTTCCAGCTCCCACTAAAGCTCCGGCCCGAAATCTCTCGGCAAATCTATCACCTTATGTGGCACTATCGGCAGCAAAGTCAGCTGAAACAGGCAACACAAACACTGACAAAGCGTCTTAAGTATTGCACCCTGCTTTGACTGTTGCACAAACTCAACGATAGTCGAACAGGTTTTATAAAACTATAATCCTCAGATAGTATGATATTGTGGCAGTCCATTGCTATTTGCAAAATGTTCAAAGACTGAGAGTATAGCAAGAAGCGGCGTAGAATTGTAATGGCATGGAAATATTGTCTGGCTATGTTATGAGCTGGTGCAGCAGGTAACATCAAAGTGCATACTATTATACGTATTTTGTTATACTTTCGCTGACTTTACTGTAGATGGCATCAAAGAAGGCAAGGAAGATTTTTGATTGGTGGAGACAAGCAGACACAGAAAAAGAGAAAAAGAACGAACTGAATGGATCCATACACACACACACACACATACAGCTGTATATATATACATATATATATATATTTGAATTAGATATCTTGAATTTTAGATGTTGATACGAATTCTAATCAAGAGAAGTCATCGAGGACACAGGATATTGGAATCGGTCGTCAGGGCTTTTACGAAAATATTAATGAGCATGCAGATGCTGCTCTTACCTATCACATAGAAAACCATGCATGGTTCCAGGCATTTGGTGACACAGGTTATTAGACGAGCATTGCTTTTGCCCACACGGAATTCATGTGGTGTGTATTTCTTTTTTATACGTTATATAAAACAAACAAACAAGCAAGACCATTTTGAATGAAAAGAAAAAAAAAATATTCCATGCTTGAACAGAGAAGTAAGTGCTCGAAAAAGTACACGTGAACTATGTGCATAAAACGTTTACTCTGCGCGTCGCTCCGATGCACTTTATACCGCACGCATGTCTTTGTGACCTCATAATTACTTGACGTCACAATACCTCTGTAATGACAATGAACTATGCGCACAACATGTAATACTGCGCATCGTTCCGATGCGCTTCATACCGCGCGCATACACTGACGTCACAATACCTCTGTTATGATCTCAGAATGGCTCAATAAGATGAATATAGTACCACTGGGAAAGTTCCACTGGAATATTAAAGCCTTTCACCATAGCGTGTTTCATCCTTAGAAAAGGTGATGATTGTCATGAAAGACGTGACCATTGAGGATCACATGATCACACTGTGTACTAGAAACAAATTGAAATGATTGAGTGGAAAATGTAACGTCGTATTCCACCAGCCCCTTCCATCTCGTTACATAATGAGATTTTTTTTTTTTTTTTACATCTGCCTCATGAAATGGTTTGCAAAGTAGACCTACACAATGATGGAAGTGAATGTGATCTGAACTCGTATCAATATTTTGAAAATGAAGCGCTTTGTTACTTGAGTGAAAATAATTAAAAAAAAACTCAATCCAATTCGTTCCTTTCAGTGAGTAAGATGGAATATATCAACATTAGAAGATCACCAGTTCAAACGGCCGTCTCTTCCCCTGTTTTGCGAAATCGCAGCTGTTTGAAAGATTCTGATCACACTTGCCCCCCCCCCCCCCCCCCAAAAAAAAAGCGGAAAGACAGAAGGAGAAAAAAACTGCACCCCGTGTTTCCTCTTCTTTTTTTTTTTCCTGTTCGCGCATCGATTTTGGACGGTACGGCGCTCGCTTTCGGGTTGGGCGCGCGCGGCTCGCCTATGAGCGGAGCATAAATCTTCCTCCTAATGGCTTTACTTTGACAAATGCTGGCGTAAATGACAAGCAGCTCAGTCTGGCGAACGTGCCGATCTCGCACATTCCAGGACACAGCGCCGACACTGATAGTCGGGCGCACGGGACAGCTCTGGCTGCGTGAAGACTGCATCTGAATCGTCCGCTACACTTCGCAGTCAGTGGTTTTTGGTGTCGATTGAAATAATAAAATAAGACAAAAAGAAACAAAAATAAGCCCTAGGAAATAAAGTTAGACAGTTGTGGGTAGAACGATGAGAAATAGAAGCAGTGAACACCATAATTGCTCAATGTCTCATTTGACATAGATGCTAAAAGGCTATAATACTGTACTTATGTGCGACACTATAATCATTATGGTAACATTACGCATGTTTCAGCATGAGCAAAAGATGTTGCTATAATGTTTACGGGCATCCTATACAAGCGTTGTGCACGACGCGGTAAAGTCGCAAAGTTATATTTTTCATGCATCTGAAAGAGTGATATGCCGCTGCTTTGTGCATTTTTTTTTTATAGGAACTGATAGAGAGTGTATATGAATTGCATACATTTGGAATATACCATCATAAGTTCGAGAGTCGTGCTCGCAAAGTTCCACCAGGTTGCTGAGCATTTCCAATTGACGGAGGAGGGCTTATTTTGGGATCTCACACCCTTGACCCCATTTCGACAACTTAAAGATGACTCAAGAGAGATTATCTATAGCTAGAAGCCGCTTACACAGTGACGCCATCCTCACACGTCAATATCGTCACAGTCCGCGCTTGCGTTGTTTCATCCCGTCATTTTACAGTACAGTATGTCAAAAAAAAATACAATCAGATTTTCGAATTCATAACACCCAATATGATTAAACTGTCGCATTAATAACACTCAGTATGATTAAACTGTCTTAATGCTACTTCAGGGTCTTAAAATATTACATCTTAGCTCTATTTTGCAGAAAACCCCATTCACTTTGGTTAATCGCTCACAGAGAAATGTGGATTGTAGTAAAGCATGTCACGAGTCTGATTCTTCCAAGTTTAGCACTTCGATGCTCTTGTGTGTGTGAACACAATAGACAGAACTTGGAGGGAAGAGATTCCTGACATGCTCTACAAAATTCCTCATTTCTCTTTGACCACTGAAGCAAATCGAATGGGTTTTTTCTGCAAGATGTGGGCAATGAGTTATATTTTCGTACCCAGAAATTGTATTTGGATTGATTTACTATTTTTAAAGTTATCATTGCGGGGAGGGTCCCGTTGTACTTTTTTTTTTTTTTTGGGGGGGGGGGGTGGACATACGGTGTAGTATGGAGTTGAATTCATTCAGCGGGATTTACCGGTTGCTTCTTTCAAGCAATGCTGTATAATTGTGCCCGTTAGGGAAATGTCCTCTATAATAAACCATATAAACGAACAGTAGACAATATGTAACTGCAGTACTAGAGTTTTCCTTACTGTATTTGAATGCTCTCGTACATCGTACATGAAGTCCTGGATGGCTCATCATAAATTTCTGCACATCCTCGTATATCAGCAGAGACGGCACCTAACATTACTTTTGCTTTCCTATTCATACCCTCCCCTACAAAATAAACAAGCATAAAACCCCAAATATATATATGTGTGTGTGGGGGGGGGGGGAGGAAATAGGATTAATAGGAATAAGGCAATGAGGTATGATTGTCATACCAATTCATTCATTCATTCATTCATTCATTCATTCATTCATTCATTCATTCATTGTCACTACATATATTTATTATCTTCATTGCGCATTTGTTCATTAAAAATAAAATATGGTGAATTGACAAATTAATGTTCTCAGCACATCACAAGTTTAATAATACTATCGACATCTTATTTGCGCGCACTTATTTTCAAGGTAGACACATCAGCGGGAATTGCAAATCGCTTTTGCTATAGAATTATGTTTGTTGTCCCCGCCGAACGAGTTCGAGCAGGGGACTATGAAACGGGCTCCGTACGTGTGTGCGTCTGTGCGTCCGTGCGTCCGTGCGTCCGTCCGTCCGTGCGTCCGTCCGTGTGTGCGTCCGTGTGTGATCAAAATGTTCAATTTGCTACTTCTCTGTCATTTATCAGCCAATTTTGATTCTGTTTGCTTTATATGATAGCACTACATGGGAGCTTTAAAACTTCTACACAGAATTTCAGTTGTGACCTTTGACCTTGACCTTTGACCTATATTGTACATTTTGCTACAAAATGCTACTCCTTCGCCATTTCTAACCCGATTTCGATTCCGTTTGCTTTGTGTGATGGCACTAGGTGAGGGCTTCAAAACTTCTACACAGAATTTTGACCTTTGACTTCTTTGACCTTTGACCTTGTCCTTTTACCTATATTGTACATTTTGCTACAAAATGCTACTCCTTCGCCATTTCTAACCCGATTTCGATTCCGTTTGCTTTATGTGATGGCACTAGGTGAGGGCTTCAAAACTTCTACACAGAATTTTGACCTTTGACTTCTTTGACCTTTGACCTTGATTTTTGACCTATATTGTACATTTTGCTACAAAATGCTACTCCTTCGACATTTCTAACCCGATTTCGATTCCGTTTGCTTTATATGATGGCACTAGTTGAGGGCTTCAAAACTTCTACACAGAATTTTGACCTTTGACTTCTTTGACCTTTGACCTTGATTTTTGTCCTATATTGTGCATTTTGCTACAAAATGCTACTCCTTCGCCATTTCTAACCCGATTTCGATTCCGTTTGCTTTATGTGATAGCACTAGATGAGGGTTTCAAAACTTCTACACAGAATTTTGACCTTTGTCTTCTTTGACCTTTGACCTTGATTTTTGACCTATATTGTACATTGGCTACAAAATGCTTCTCCTTCGCCATTTCTAACCCAATTTCGATTCCATTTGCTTTATGTGATGGCACTAGGTGAGGACTTCAAAACTTCTACACAGAATTTTGACCTTTGACTTCTTTGACCTTTGACCTTGATTTTTTACCTATATTGAACATTTTGTTACAAAATGCTACTTCCGGCGGGGACATATATTACGCACCGCGTAATTTCTACTTTTCCTTGTTCGTTTTTGAGGTGCTATAGCACTTACGTGAAGCTGAAACCTCAGTCTGTGAGAATGACAAACAGTATGAAAGACAAATTGGACCCTTTTTTAAAAATCATTTATATACATTTATATATATATATATATATATATATATACATATATATATATATTTTTTTTTTTTCATGTGAACCAAAACGAAAGAAACGCATGTTCTAAGAAAAGGATGTATTCCTGTCGTCAATCATACAGATGACAGCTTGGTATCTATAGTCATAAGACACTTGGCATCCATTGCTAATTTTGGAGAAAGTTTGATCTGAAAAATTGCAGAGAAGTAATTCAAATCCTCAAGGCAGACGGAAGCGCAATCAAAAAAAGATAAAAAAGTCATAACCGTTCTTTTCTTGTGCCAGATGCCGTTTGCAGCTGAAACTTGGGTAGAAAGGGAGACATTTTGAAGGAGGTTGAGTGCTCACGTTGAAATGTCAAAGGCGCGACCTTCTCGCTACACCCTAGTTTTTTTCTCGCCAAAAACAGGGTGACGCGTTGGCGTGTTCCAAGGCCACACGAAAGAGAACCGTTCGCTGCATTTTGGTCGCAAGGCACCATCACACGCCGTACGCGATGAGCTGAAATTCCATCCTCTTTGTAGGTAATGGCGGACTTGTGATACACTCTCCCACGCGCGGTGCATGATATGATAGTCATATTTAATGAACCGCAGCTGACAGCGTGTGTCAGCATGCGGGCGATAATAACTGCCAGAGCTTGTTCGCCGCGCTGAAATTAAAAATTCACCCCAACTGCCTCCATTGGTGCACGCTCCGGTTTTATGACCCAGGCGCAGCGAGCCAGCTTCAACCCAAGCCCCCAGTGGTTCATCCTTCGTCCAGCAAGCAGGCATGCAGTTATAGGAGAGGGGGGAAATATATCGCGTGCGTTATGAAAGACAATTGCTCAAGGCCTACATCAATGTTTACATTGAATGACAGGTCAGTATGACGTCACTGCGAGTACTCAATACTCACCCCTCCCCCCTTGGATGGCATCGCATTCCCGGGCTTCCATTTTAGATTCCGCTGTCCAGATCGTAGAAAAGCTGAATGCTGTTTAGATTATAAATATGCAAACCAACATGTTTAAGCACCGTCGTTGTGTGTGTGTGTGTGTGTGTGTGTGACATTGTTGTTGTTGTTGTTGATATTTCCCCCTTATTCATTGTGATTGTGATTGTACCGAGTAAATACTTCTTTCTATTTCATATCGTAGAGCTCCACTGGTAAAAAAAAATGCGTAATTAAGGTATGCAATTTACATGATTTGCATTATAATAAGAGAAACAATCAGAACCACTATAGTACAAACATTATGTCAGTGGTGTTACTGTGGGGAAAAGACGAGAGAGAACCACGAAGGGGACTGAAGTATTCACACTGATATAGATGTAGGGGTTTGATGTTATAGGGATAGTATAGTAGGCTCTATCGGTTGAGATGGCGATTGAGCTTTTAACTTTTTGCCAGATACTAAGAAACCACTTATGAAATGTTACAAAGCATACAATTCTAAGAGGAATTCAAAGTTTATTTGATAAAAATCGCTTTTGAAATGGCTGAGATATCGAAAAACAAAGTAAAGTAAACGATGTCGATAAAAGATTGGTCTCACCTTTTATTAGGATCCCTTTGTTTTTGATATCTCAGTCATTTCATAACCAATTTTTATCAAATAAACTTTGAATCCATTTTAGAATTGCATACTCTTCCACATTTCATAAGACATGTGAGAGATGTATCATTATCTCACAAAAAATTTGGAAACCTAAAGCTCCATCTCAACCAAAACAATACCATCCCTATCAAGCAGAACAGTTTACCACCGTATTTTTCTTTTCACATCAGACAGGAGTCATCACTATTGCTACAGTGTGAAAAGACCCATACACGAATTTGGCGTCCTGAATGAACATTGATATAAATCAAGAGTGAAGCCCCATGCAGCACGAACATAAACAACCTCACACACAAACAGAATGTTAACATAATATTTGACTGAATAATGTCTAAACAGGTCGTCGCAGGAGATTTTTGTAAATAAGCTGCAACGGGCAACCGCTTATTACCGTGTTTGTTTGTTTGGTTTTTTTTGCATCCAGTTTCTTATTGAGTGTTATTATTCAGTGTTTCCATTTATCGGACATATTGAGGTATTTAGCATTTCGCTGCACCACAAGCTCTACGTTTGCTTTATAGGTTTGAAACTGCATGATGCATGATGTTGTAGAGTTTACGTCATTAATAAGACAATTCCTAAGAAAGTGAGAGCCTCTAATTCTGAATCAGATACAGTATAATGCAAAATTTGTTGACGATCACTATTAACGTGTTCCATCAAATGTATGTGCAATTAGGATTAGCATAATTTAATTTTTTTGGTAAGCAAATATCTTAGAAAACCGATGATCAAATTTCAGATATAACTCGATGTTCACTTGTCCGTGCACATCCATGTCTGTTATGAATGTATATGATTATGAATGTATACATAGACATGACAGGTATCTATGAAAAGGAAGGCATAATTTCGGTAAAATCATTATCCCATCTTTTGTATGATCTGCGCCCATAAGTTTTAGGACGTCAATCATCAGAATCTGTACACAGCAAGTCGAGTTATGAAAGGAAAAAAAATGACGGCAATAACATCGCGGTCCGTTAGCAAACAGCAGATGCCAAAGATCGGATGTGCTCCCACCACCGTAACCATGGCAACGCCCTCATGCCCTCGTCGCTGAGATACTGTTTCCGACGATAACTGTAGTACGTATAGTGGCTGCACAAAAGCAGAGGAGAAAACCTGATCCATTTCTCTCTCTTCTGCAATGATATAAAGGAAAGCTCAGCACAGAAACTTAGATGACGAAGTGATGTGAAAAAAACAGGTCTATGGATAAAAGTGTAGAGAGGGGACAGAAAATGAACAGTGTGTTCTTAATCGTAACATTTTTTCAGGGAGAGTTGCTTTTAAGGGACAGTGTTCTTTGTGCGACGACAGACAAGGTATTGCGACGGGAATTGGACAAGAATAAACATATTTTTTTCTTTCGAAGAATAATGTTAAGTTAGAGCTGCGCGGATTCCTGTTGTCGCCATGTGTAGTCGGATATCAACGTGTCGGCATTGAGTTTTACGTCAGGTGCAGTCTGCTGCCTTTCCTTTTTCCTTCCTTTTTTTTTCTCCCTTCCGAGCCGGAAACCATTGGGCGGTTTGGAGAGGCTCGTCTAGCGTCGGACTGAGCGCTTACTCTCGATTGGTAACGCAATCCAAACGGTCTCTCTATTTATCAGGCACCGTTACGAGTACGTGGGTCTGTACGAGTGGCTCTACTTTGATTAGGATGTATCCAAACAACGCGGTCGTCGAAGAAGGCACTACACGTCTGAATAGGCGAAACGAAAGTGGTCGCCCCGGCATTACTTAGGGCTGCCCACCTTCGCTCGCTCTCCCTACTTAAAAGAAGAATTCGAGAAACTCCGTGGGTTTTGATTTTAGCCAGACTGTAGTCCGTCAAACATAGTTTTTCATGTGTAGAAAAACTATACAAACTATACCGCCATAACATTGAATTAACTTCGTCATAATAAACTATGCTAAGGGCAATTGAAGGGAGCAATGGTATTGGGTATAACGAGTCAGTTTTCTGTAAGGTGGCCCTGTTATCCCTTAACACAAATCGACATGAATGCTCGATCGAGCATCGTTGTTGGAGAATTATTTTGTTTTGCCCTGCGCATTCTGCGACTTGTCATCAGAGATAAAAAGCAAAGCAAAGCAACGTGCCTTTTCTGACTTCGCCAACGCCGAGCCCCTCTCCGGCCGAAACAATTTATGGCTATTATGAGTGTACACAAACGCATCCTGCACGACAGTTTAGTCGCTGCGTATATGGGTACATCAGTTTAAACGTGAGCGAAATGCATTTAGGGGGGACGAGAGTGAATTTGGGAGTTATGACAAGCCGAGATGCGTGTGGAGATGGAATCTCGTGCCATGCTGAAAGAAGAACGCACCATAGCAATGCTTTTAAGGCCAGCTATTTTTCAATTCTCCCCCTGCACGGCGTGCATTTCGCATTAGTTCGCGGTGACGTTTTCCAGATTGTGCTCGTAGGCTAAATAAAGGGACTCTCGTTGTGATTCCCTTCCCGTTGATGCGTGAAACGCAGTGCTCCGGCAGGGGGAAAAAAAGTCTTGTGCGGAAAAGTGGATGTACAGATGAAAATTGATTATTAACAGGTAGTGTTGACGAAAATGTGTCTCAAATTGATGTCGAAGCAGAGATCGAGAGGAAGAGCTGGATAGACAGCGTGAGTGAGCAAGAGAGAAAGAGAGAGAAAGAATGGAGAAGAACAAAAACAAAAAAGATAAAGTAGGGAGGGAGATGGGGAGGGACAAAAATGTTCCAAGACATGTTTTAAAAAACGTTCTGTTCATAATACTGAAACCCGCGGTTATACAAAGGTAGTATATGGGTAAATGATTATGGAAGTGGCGTTGCTGATCAATGGACACGTTTTGTTGTTGTTGTTTTGCTATTTTCCTGCTGGAGCTGACTGTATCATTATGCAGTACATAAGACCGACGGACTTTGTGACTAATACTACCAACAATGGTCGGGTAATATCATTGTAGGATAAGCGTTAGTGTGTGTAGATGTGTGTGTAAGTGTATGTGTTGTTCGTTGTCCTCGGGGAAAGGAAACTCTTCAAAATGACTCAGTGCAGATAGCAATGACTCGGTTCAGTCGCACAAAAATGCCATTCTGACGCTGCACGCGTCCAGCATTTAGTATACGAGTACACAAAAGACGCTTTGCTTTCTGGCTTAAAGGAAACACATAGAACAGTGTTCGTATACTCACACATTACGATGACGTTTTGCTGACACTATGAAAGTGGGTGTGTGGGGGGGGGGGGGGCGGGGCAGCCGCTGAGCATGGCGCCTCTTTGCCCCGTTTCTTTGGCGTCTCTGGTACATGTATTCATGTGCGTGTAATTGAAGAAGGTAACTTTGAGAGAGAAAGAGAGATAAAACTGCATTATTATATAATGCATACATTCATACATAGATATGGGTGTGCGTTTGTGTGCATATGTATGTGTGTGTGTCTGTGTGTGCGCATGAAAAGAAGACTATTTATCCTCAAAATTCTTCGCAGTTTCTAACGTTGAGAAAAATCAATTGGTATACGGCGTCACTGATCTCTCTAATAGTTTAACTCTTAGTTTTTGTATTCACCTTGCATTATATAGCTGATTTCAATACGTTATAGTCAGGGTTATATACTAGTTTGTGATGACACCAACTCATTGATATTTTTTCTATGTGAAAACCTGGTTCTGATTCTTCCGATACGAAAAGTCGATCTGTGCGACACGATAGTGATGTTCTTGCCCATTGGCACTGTTCTCAAAAGTTTTTAAAAAAAAAGAAGAAGGATGAAATTAAAAGAGGATAACCCGTCATCACTTTGTCATCGCTTTGTTTAGCTTCATCAAGGTATACTCTGTAGATACAGTGTACGTCTGGAGTAATGCCAAGGCAAAGCTAGTAGCTGCATACCCCGCGAAATTGATAGATGATTAGAGATTTCGTTTTCGTGCTCATCATCCTGACTAATCTCGCAATAATAACACAGAATTCAGTGAAATTATCCGTTTGACTCTATGCAGGCCCTCTTCATTTGATTCCCCCTTATACATTGTATGCTTTATTTCATTTTATTTCCTATGAATACAATGTCGTACATAGAAGGCACTATATGATATATTTACATGGACAAGTACTTAAAGAAAGAAGACATACGTTTACTTAAAAATACCTACTATATATCAGCGATATCATTAAATTAGAATGTATTATAGATTTTTGTGGATATAACGATGAAGTACGTTTTGATGTATTATTTGAATGGGTCGTGCTATTAACTTCCGTTTTGTCCTTTCGGAGAGTGAAATTGACTCCTCAAAATGATTATATTCTACAAGGATGTAGAAATACAGATGTCTTGAAAATTGTGCACGATTGCAATGCGACGTATGCCATGCAGGGCATATACATGCCCCGTCGGATGCTGTGCACGGCGGATGGAATATGTTTTCTGTGACGGTTTGTGCATGCAGGGCGATATGATAATCTCATGCGCGTAATCTGATTTACGTGCACCTAAGCCCAGATGTTGCCGCGATCATGACGTGCGTGCGCTAATATACAGAATGCAGTCAGATGCACTCGACGGGGCTAGGGCGTGCCAATCCCCCCCCCCCCATCCTTCTGTAGCGTTATTATAGTACACCTTGTACTGTACTGTGCAGTACTGTACACTTCTTGTGACATTCTTATTGCCTATACAGAAACCGGTTCCATAACTACACTGTTTTCATAAAAAGCAGTAATAAAAGTTGTTTCTTTATGCAACTGATCGATAATTGGCCCTTCATCGACGTCAATAAACACTGATCGGTCAGTGTTTTAGTAGTAGCCATGATAGAAATCATGCAATGGGCATGCAGATTCAGGTTGGACTTGAACCAACGACATTCCCGATTGCTTGACAGGTGTCATAAATATCCACTATTTATTTTCCCTGTGTATTATTTACGTCGATGATGGGCAATTTGTGAATCGTCACAATTGCAATAAATCTAAGAAAGAAAGAAAGACAGACAGAAAGACTGACAGAAAGAAAGAAAAACAACCCAACAACTCGACGTAGCAGTGATTCATTTAAACCAAACCCAGGTAAACAGTGACTGCTTTCTGTAATCGGATATCATTAGTGTGGTTAATCCTATCGAGAAGTTTGAAAATGCAGTGTGTATTTCGTTTGTTGCAACTAAAATACAACGAACAGCACGTCAATACACGAGAATATGCACCGTCTCTATTGCGATTCACTTATTTATTAAATTGGCAGTTATCTTTCTTCATTTAGCTATATCCCATTCTGTTATCAAAACAGTGTATGCACCTACAGGGTGTAAGGTTGTGTGTTTTTTTTTTCACTAGGGAAAGGTCATGGTATATGGGCAAAAGCCATACCAATTATTTTTCATCATTTTTACGTACTAGTACCAAAAACATTCTTAGATTGTGAGCACTCTTCGTCAAAATGGTGCTGAAAGGTTGTACACTGCAAAAACAATGGTGTTAAATCCAACACCATGGGTGTTGATTTTAACACTTTCCCGGTATCTATATCGGAAAACACCGGTTGGTGTTATTTAACACCAAGTTCTGGAATTAAACAATTCAATCCTACTCTTGGTGTTGCAATTCAATTCTGTTTTTGGTGTTAAAGAAGAGTCCAACACCTATCTTTGGTGTTGCAATTTAATTCTGTTTTTGGTGTTAAAAAAAAATCCAACACCAATGTTTGGTGTTGCAATTTAATTCTGTTTTTGGTGTAAAAAACAAGATTCCAACACCAATTTTTGGTGTTGCAATTCAATTCTATTTTTGGTGTTAAAAAGAAAAAAAAAAAAGAAAGATTCCAACACCAATCTTTGGTGTTGCAATTCAATTCTATTTTCGGTGATAAAATTTAACACCATTATTTTAACAACAGTGATATGCAGAATTCAACCCCAAATTGTTGTTAAAACAAAAACCAACGATTTAGCACCAACAATTCAATCCAACTCACTCTATCAATGCATTAGAATCAAACACAAAAATTCATTGCACATTACACATAGAGAAGGGAAAAGGAACAAACCAAATTATCTTGACAAACAAAACTTGGTTCTTGTTTATTCAAGAAACTGGAAAAAGGAATTATCATGATGAACAATACACACCTTACACCTAAAGAATACAACTTGTATTCTACATCTGGATCAAGAGAAGAAAATGTTAAAATGTACAAAGTTTTGCCCAATTTGGGAGCCACCCTGTATACTAAAGTAGTTAAAGGCAAAAAATATGCATGTGGGTATTTCTATTTATATGGGTACCAAAGTATGACCTCAAATTGGTTAATACGTAATGAAACTAAGCTGTTTTGTACTGTGTTATACCTAAGATAAAAGCCAATAATCATTACACTCACAAACACTCGCATATTTCTTTGGTAACATGTTCATTCACAATTAGCCCCTAAATGTTTCATGTGTAACATGAACATGACATCACATGATATCACACAATTACTCCTGGTACCCATATGAAAAGAAATACCCATGTAGGTACTTGGTTGTCTTGAGTCTCTTTCTCATTTTTTTTTCCTCAACCAAGTTAACAAAAAGCTATTTGTACATCAAAACATGCATTTTCCTTTCTCTTTTTCCTCCAGGAAATAAGCAACAACAAATCAATCTGTGCATTTCCAAATCCTTGGCTTTCATGCACATGCATCATAAATTTGCTTTTCCCGAAAGAAAAAAAAGATGGAAAATATTACATATATTACATTACAAAAATATTATAAGATTTTTCAGTGCACACTTGGTCAGGATGTTCAAAAGGAAAAATGTACCAAAAATTAGTACTCTTTAAGATTAAATTAATGATCGGCGGCCAAGATCTGGAGGGGGGGCTACAGATAAATATAGCCCGGGCTACATAGGGTTAACAAGAGTCCACAATATCTTATTGATTGAAGATATTTTTGCACATTTTGTTACCATTTACCAAAACCATACATAACATCGGCTCTACAGGTCTAAATTACTTGAAAAGAACATGCCTTGGTGCCACGTACTTCCTCGAGTCTGTGTTTGACAAATTTGTCATTCAAGTTAACAAAAGGCTATTTGTACATCAAAACATGCATTTTCCTTTCTCTTTTTCCTCCAGGAAATAAGCAACAACAAATCAATCTGTGCATTTCCAAATCCTTGGCTTTCATGCACATGCATCATAAATTTGCTTTTCCTGAAAGAAAAAAAGATGGAAAATATTACATATATTACATTACAAAAATATTATAAGATTTTTCAGTGCACACTTGGTCAGGATGTTCAAAAGGAAAAATGTACCAAAAATTAGTACTCTTTAAGATTAAATTAATGATCAGCGGCCAAGATCGGGGGGGGGGGGGGGGGGGGGCTACAGATAAATATAGCCCGGGCTACATAGGGTTAACAAGAGTCCACAATATCTTATTGATTGAAGTTATTTTTGAACATTTTGTTACCATTTACAAAAACCATACATAACATCGGCTCTACAGGTCTAAATTACTTGAAAAGAACATGCCTTGGTGCCACGTACTTCCTCGAGTCTGTGTTTGACAAATTTGTCATTCAAGTTAACAAAAAGCTATTTGTACATCAAAACATGCATTTTCCTTTCTCTTTTTCCTCCAGGAAATAAGCAACAACAAATCAATCTGTGCATTTCGAAATCCTTGGCTTTCATGCACATGCATCATAAATTTGCTTTTCCCGAAAGAAAAAAAGATGGAAAATATTACATATATTACATTACAAAAATATAAAATTTTTCAGTGCACACTTGGTCAGATGTTCAAAAGGAAAAATGTACCAAAAATTAGCATTCTTTAAGATTAAATTAATGATCGGCGGCCAAGATCTGGGGGGGGGGGGGGGGGCTACAGATAAATATAGCCCGGGCTACATAGGGTTAACAAGAGTCCACAATATCTTATTGATTGAAGTTATTTTTGAACATTTTGTTACCATTTACCAAAACCATACATAACATCGGCTCTACAGGTCTAAATTACTTGAAAAGAACATGCCTTGGTGCCACGTACTTCCTCGAGTCTGTGTTTGACAAATTTGTCATTAAATCTAGTGGTTTGTAGTCAACAAGTTCCTTTTGATTCTTGACAACATGACCACGTGGAAAACTTATTTCTACTGTAAAGGCATGATAGTGTGAATTATAATGCAATGTATCTAGCAAGAGAAGTACCAAAAAATGTCATTGTTGTGTACAATGATATGTTCTATTTGACCAAACAGTGGAAGCTCATCGACATCATGGCAGACCAAAAGAGACAACTGATAATGTGTACCATACACTTTAACCCAATTGGCATCAAAGACTTCAGAAGAGAGTTCCTCTACTTGGAGTTTCTCTTGCACAGTCTGTCTAATATTTTCATCTAAATCTGACAATAAAAGTGAAGTACCTGGCCCAACCTCGAGACACTCCAAAGGATGGTTTGACTGAAGATGGAACGTTAGTGCTGTCTGATGTTTCTTTGCAAGTGATTTACATATGTTTTTGTAATTACGTACAGATTCTGCAACACGGCCAAAATAGTGATGTTTCGCTTCGTACCGCATACACCATACATGTACGAGTGGCCCAACTTCTCTCAAACATGTAGCATAATGCACCATGAAATGATGCTTTGGCAACAACCTATTGGCAGGAAATGTTTTTTGAAAGTGTGTGTGATGTTCTTCAGTGAGAACAGACAACTGGGCTATCAAGCCTGCTGTTAATTGGGGAGCAAAAATAATATCCATACAATCTAGTAATCTTAGCAGCAGTTCCCAGTAGACGTTTCCTTCTTCAATGTCATGAGCTATGATGAATGGAAGATTTCTTATCAAGCACCAAGCCTGCATTGCCTTTTGACCCACATCATTGCCAGCTGTTCTCAGTTTAATGTAGGATGGTTTGTTCTAGTTATCTGTACGGTTTAAGCAATGGCTGGCAACTCTCTGATTCAGTTCATCATGGGTCAAGAGTGGTGGTTGCCTTTCATAGATGAAATATTCTAGTACAAGTTTCAGCTCATACTGAACTATGCCTTCCAACAGATCATGCATTATATCAAGTGAAAAATTTGTCAAGATATGAAAGTAAATACAATCATTCAATACAGTTTTTTGTTTAACTCCAAACACATGTGACAGTGTAGTTTGAGCTTCAGCTTCTTGTAAATGTTGCTCATAAGTCTGCCTGGTGCGCATTTCCATTAACACCTCTTTTAATGTGTTCTGCGCCTCTTCCTTGCTTGTCACACACAATCGACAGTAATAATTAGCAGAAAAGCTCTGTACAAAACCAAACAGGGCATTTGCACCTAGATTATCAGCACTAATTTGAGTAATGGTTCCCCTCTTCACAATGCCATTAGGAAGAGTAATGCCAACTGTTGACAGAATGTTAATGTCTTTCACAATATGCTTGAGAATAGCATTAAATCCATATTTTTTTGGCATCTTCATCTTCAGCATACCACAGAGCTACAAGATTGATATTGGAAAGAATAGAATTATACTTTGGTGGCAGATTTTTCAAAATGAAATAAAAAGCACCTAACTTATGAATTTTTGTTTTTGAACCGATGGGGTTTACAGTTTCAAAGTCATCATAAAAACAGTGAATTTGTAGGGCATTTTCATCTTCATGGAAAAGAGGGATTTTCTCAAATTGTGCACCATCACAGTAATCTCTCATTACACCATCAGTGCTCCTATGGTCATGAGTAGCAAAATGCAATATATCTTCATTGCTCAAAAGTTGCTTTAAAGATTCTAAAATGGGTATATAAACAAAGGTATCTTCAATAGCAATCTGTTCATACTGCTTACTTCTTTTATTTAGACGACTTTCATACCGGATGCCTAACTTTATTTCTTGTGGTTCAACAAGTCCAAGTGTTGCACAATATTTCATCCGCTTATATTCTGAGTTCAAATTTTCAAATGGCTTTTCAAGCATAGCAAAATGCGTCTGTATTTCTCTATAAGCTTCGGACTCAATGGGCAGTTTATGTTTCAAGAAAGTAGCCTTAACTGCCGCTGATGCACTTTTTACTACATCACCTACAATCAAACTGGTTGATTCCACGATGTCATTTACAACTTTTCCAGAGTTTGCACTGTTTGCTGAAAATTTTGAAATTACTTTTGCACACTGCCTATTCAAATCTTCAGCGGATAAAATGTCATCTTCTGCATTTATATCCTGATCTTGATCACTGTCGTCATTATCATTACTGTTTCCTGCAAAGCTCTCTTCGAATGATTCACCAGCTTTCTCATTTTCAGTAAACTGTTCTTGATTATCTGGCAAACCAGATTTAAGGTGAGTCTGCAAATGCCCTCGAAATCCACGAAAAGAATAAAATGTTCTTGCACAAGCTCCCTGTCCACAGATTAACACCTCTTTTCCTCCTTCACTTAGTCCATGACTTAATCTTAAATGTTGCACCAACTTTGGTATTGCAAAATTTCTCTTGCATTTGAAGCAAATCATGGTGTGAATAATTTGGATCTTAGTTCACGCACTCTCGGTGATTCGCGGGAAACTCCAACATCAATCTCGAAAACAGCTGTCTGGATGAAGGTCCAGAACTGATGAAGAGACTGGCAGTAATGCAAGCCAAAGACAAAGTGCGTCTTGAAGAGTTCATCTACACTGTAAAAAATTGCTGTAAAAATTACAGTAATTTTTAACGGTAAAATGCTGTAGGAGCGATTTTACAGCAATTTGCCGTATTTTTAGGCGGTTCACGGTAATTTCCTGGAAGCATTAGTGCTGTTCTTTTCGCAGACAAATGTTACGGTAAGTTACTGTAACAGAGCGCCCGAAGTGCATTCTGGGATACACAACGTCACACGCGCATGCGCACCATGCGCGAGCGCAGAACATAAATCTCTGCAAACGTTGGGTGTCTGAAGGAGAACATAAGTTGCCAGTTATCTGTGGAAATCATCGAGAATCAAGTGCAAGTGTAAATTTCCCTGGTAAGTGGTGATGATGTTTTTTCTAAGGATCTTTTAGATCTGGAAATTTTGTGTCTATATTTTTCCAATATTATGTAATATTTCATGGAAATTTGACATTCAATTCATCGTACTCACTTTTCGCACTTTCTGTGTTGTCTACGCAAGATGTGTGTGTTAATGTGTATGTTGTGTTGTCTACCTAAGATGTGTACGTGTGCGGGGTGTTTTATGTGTGTGGCTATTACTATGCCTATGCCATGCAGATTCGAACGAGACGACTGGACTGGACTGGACTGAACGACTTTAATAACTTAGTTTTGAATGCTCAAATATTTCAACACAAGATCTATCTATAGAATGTTAGAACAAGTTGAAATTATCTTATTAGTGCTTCTTAACATTTTATTGGTATCACGTCGCAGGGTGTGGTTTTTCATTCGCAGTAGACTAAAATGCATAGGGTCTAACACTACAGTTAGTTTGCAAGAATCCACAGTCAATTGAAGGAGGCAGACTTAATCAGAAGAAGAGAAATTCTAATGCGTATCATGTACAAGTACTGTGCACTACATACTGTACGTGTATGGTCTATAGTTTACTGCATGCTATCCTAGCTGGCCGCCGGCTGACAATGACAATGACAATGACAATTCAATGATTGGCTATTCTAGGCGTCCTTTGTTCACAGCGCGCTACGCTAGCGTACAGCCTGCCTGTGTGAGCTGAGATCTAGAATCTATCTTCATTTGCATTGATTAGCACCTTCTGTCTCTTCTGACAACTGTAAGTAACACTGAATACTTGACCCATGCAGTCCCAATCAGGCATGCATAGTCAGGAGCAAACGATTTCAGCGGTTATCTTAGAAGTTATCAGAACATACATAAAAATGCACATATGGGACTAGATTCTAAATGTAAGCAAGTAATGAATGCACCTCTAACTGTTAGTACTGCCGCTGCTTATTTTGACACCTCGGAAGGCATTGATGATATTAAATATATATTGTTAATCTTCGATCTGATTTAGCTGATAAAATATAAAATCACATAGATAAAGAGTTATTTTATTTGATCTTTTACCGAGGGAGAGGGGTCCACAGTCGCGTCAGTGCAGGGAGTGATTGTTTTTATTTGTATGGCGCAGCAACGCAGGTAGCCCGACAGACAACGCAACCTTTTTTTTTTTCTTTTTCTTTTTTCCTACCATGATATATGCACTGTACTGGGCATGTGTATGTGCGGACAAATCCGACGTGACTGAATGGACCCCTCGCCCACGGTAAAAGATCATTTAATAAAATAACTCTTTATCTATGACATGATTCTATATTTTATCAGCTAAATCAGATCGAAGATTAACAGCATATTTGATATCAATGCCTTCCGAGGTGTCAAAATAAACAGCGGCAGTACTAACAGTTAGAGGTGCATTCATTGCTTGTTTACATTTAGAATCTAGTCCCATATGTACATTTTTATGTATGTTCTGATAACTTCTAACCGCTGAAATTGGTCACTCCTGACTATGCATGCCTGAGTGGGACTGGGTCAAGTATTCACTGTTACAGTTGTCAGAAGAGACAGAAGGTGCTAATGCACTTTCATATCCTGCCCGCATCCGTGAAAGAATTTTCTTCAAAATTTCAGAGAGTAATCACCAACATGTATCACCTCAATTTGAATCAAGTGAGACAGAGGCCGAGGGAACTCTCTGTCAGTGTCATCGCTCAACACGATCTCTCTGCTGTATGCTGAAGTTCGTATCAAATCTCAGTGTTACGTGCATGTTGGATACACATTCGCCTAAATTTTGATTGCTAAATGCTAGCGTCAGTTTAAACATCGCACACAAAGTACACACTAACACAGCGGAGAGACCGTGCTGAGCGACAAAGCAACGACACCAACATCAGAGCCGTAATGGAGGCTTCCCTCTGTCCAATGTGATTCAAATTGAGGTGAAAGATGCAATACATGTTGGTGACTTTAATGACCATTACATATTATCTACAAAGAAAGGTTCAGTGGGCCACCACCACAGATGGTACACCGAATCAAGGACCAGTGGCCATATCTCTTCCTTCCTACCATGTTCAGTATAAGCATTTTGCAACCCTTACTGGTGTCAATATTACCTCCACCCTTCTGACCGCATTTAGAGAGAAAGGACAAGCCATCCTTCAATTCCTAGTGAAGGAGAAATGGGACGATAAGAACGATGCCCGCCAAATTGTGGAAGCGGTATATGGCGAAGGGGATCCCAACTTGCACCAGGTCGCATGGGCCATCTTGACAGGTCTCCAGAGCTTCTTCAAAGTGAAGGATGATGCACTCTTCCTACTCTGGGATGTAAGAATTAATAATTACATTTTATTCTTATCTGTACCCAAAAAATATTTTGCAATATTAGTCTGGAGTGCAAAAATTAAGCATTTGGTTATTGCTTTCATGCCAATCACTCTACGCTTTGTGAATATGTTTTCTTTATAAAATTCATCTTGCCAGCTAGTGCATTGGATTGAAGGATTGAACCAGTTAAATGTGTTTAAGCTACTAGTTCTCAAGAACCTTAAATTCTTTTCTCTGTGGAACTGTTCCTTAGACTTTTTTTTTTTTTTTTTTTGGTGGGGGGTTGAGTGAGCCATTGGCACACCCCATCTAAAAAAAAAACTCCCCCCCCCCCCTGCAAGTATTATGCAAGTTCATTGATGAACAACTGAAAATTGATTTGAGATTGGATTGGAGCTTCAAATTTGGGGACTGCTATATTTAAATCAAAATCAATTAAATGACACTATAGTGTAGAGTTGAATCGAATGTGTAATTGTGGTATAAACACTTGATTTTCATATGATTCTTTTCCTTTATGCACCCTTAATCTTCAGGTAACTGCTACTGCTGAGGAATTCGAAAGAGCAAGCGAGGCAACTGAATGTGAAGCACCGAAGCTTGTCATCCAAGGTGCGTTATCATTTAAGACTTCCAAAGATTTTGATTGAAAATCGTTGTAGAATGATATAATTGGACATTAAAAACATTTTCACTTTTGGGTGTAGATTAATGTCTGTATAGATTATGTGTCCATCTTCTTAACTAGACTTGTAGTTATCGTACTTTCAGCCTTTTACAGTTTTTAATTCATTTCAAACTGTAACATCATTTGAATGTACAATGCAATCACTTACCAAGGAGACATGTGAATACTGTATGATCCTAACCAAATGGTAAAAACAAGAGAGGAAGAAAAGAGCAAAACACAATCTATACTTTTCACTCTGTGCTCTTGTCTTGTGATATTTCCACAATGTGTATTGGATTGGAGGGGGGGGGGGAAGGAAAAAACATATCTGGTCTATCAAAAATGAGAAGAAAATATTATACATATAGTGCATGCTCTTGAGTTGAATATGTACCATAATATGTGCATCTATATACGGTATATTTGACGAAAATGAGCATGTACTATGCGTTATATACATGTAAGATGGGAAACTGCTTTTGGGATCGCACAAACTCTACATTGCAACATTCATTGATAAAGTGCAATGAACTCTGTATTATCGATTAATTTTTATCGTTATCGAGCGTTGTTTATGGCAGTTTGTGTAAAAAATGGCATATAATGAATTATGCAATGGCAAGACACGCGAATCTGACCAATCAGAAACCTTAATTGTTTCATACAATATATTTTACTCTTTAGTGAAAGGTGTCAGAGATGTTCCCATCAGCCAGTGTAGCAGAAGCAAAACCATAAATCAGTTAAGCCAAATGAAGGTCATAATGATTAAATTGTAACTTTATTTTTGTTTGATAGGGGATCCCATTGCCTCAGCAACATCCAGATGGACGGTTCTTGTGGAAAATGGTGTTATTGGTCAATCTACACCAGCTGAAGCAGGCTTCATTTGGGTTATCCTTCCTGTTTGCCTCATACTACAATCTGAACTTGCAGTATCAGAGCACCGCATCCACAACACTCGAATTCATTCAGAGGTACTAATGGCATGCAAAATATCAGAAGCATAGAATATCTGAGCTCTTTTTATTTTGAATGTACTTTATCATGTGTCAATATGCTGCAGCCTGCTGGAGGTGGGTGCCAGAGGGATTAATTTTGTTGTTGTTGTTGTGTCCGTTCATCTGTCCTGTTTTCATTCTCTCGATAGCTGAAGACCCTTTGGTGGCTCCCTTCAAACTTGGCTCATTTGGGGTCAAAAGTCATAGAGGTTATTGTATACATGAAAAATACCATCATTCTTGTGATAACTTAGGAAGCAACTGACAGAACAATTAAAAACTTTACTCATGTATGCATATGGCAATGATAATCTGATTAGATTATCAAAGTTTTTGAAAATATTAAAAGTTCAGTGTATTCAGATATGGCAATGTTGGAGGCATCAATTTTGACTGCCATTCAAGAATCCATCTGGTTATTATATTGTTTTCATTGAAAGGGATTTATTCAGGATGGCTTTAAGAAAATGCAACATTCTAGATCTTTGATTGTGATCTGGAATTTTTTGAGGTATTTGAAAGATCAGCACTTCCCGTTTTATATGACATCCACATCATTAATTATCAGAACTTAAGGCATTTTGATTCTAGAGCATTTTTTCTTGAAAAAATAGACAATTCCAAAATATGTTTCATGTACTTTGCTACCCAAATCATGCTTGGTGGAGTAAGCAACATGCACTTGTGGACTTGCCCTAGAAAACGAAAGCATAAGCATAAGTTTTTGGTAAGGCAAATAAGATTTTCTTCACAACTGTCACATTTTGAAGGTAAACATACCTTCGGGCAATGCTGTGTGAAACTCCAGAATGTCAAGAACTATGAACTACTAGCCGACAAACATCAGGCGTACTAAGGTGTTTTCTTTTAGTTTGTGTTTGTGTTTGCGTTTGTTTATAATTTTTTTTTGATAGTTTGTTTGTTTGTTTTTGCCTCCTTTGTTTTAGGGAAGAGCTTGTCTCTTTACTAGCCAAAAAAAACAAAATGTATAATCTATTATTAATGTTTAATAAATTTCAGTATAGGCTTGCTAATCATGAGTCCATTATTTATATAAAGCCAAACAAAAAATTAAAAAATCATTTCAATTGTGAAATTAATCTATTTTTGTAATATCTTACCATCTTTTTTTCTTTCTCTCTGTCAGATATCTCCTTGGAATAAGTCTGGACGGATCCAAGTGCGGCGGATGTAAGAGACAGTGCAACCCCAAAGAAGTGGCATTTGTACGAAGCTTCGCTGACTTCCAGTGGCTTTAATCTTCACCTCTAGAGATTGAAATCTACACTCCTGTAGCCAGAGGCAGCACTGCAACCCAAAATAGTGTCATTCGTACGCCAATTTGCTGACTTCCAGTGCTTTTATGCTTCACCTATTACTGCATGTAGCCAGTCCTAGGGTGTCGTTACCACCAAGTGCCTGCATGAATGCTGGCACACTTAATTGGAATCAGTCCTGATGGGTCCAAGTGCAGAGGATCTAAGAGGCAGCAGTACAACCCCAAAATAAGTGTCGTTCATACGCCGATATGCTGATTTTCACTGGGCTTAATGCTTAAACCTGTATATTTTATGTGGATTTTGCCAGTTGTTAGGTCATCCTGAATTTCAAATGCCTGTATGAACAATCACACACATGCCTGTGTGTTGTCATAGAAGTGTAGATTACAATCTGATTCTGAGTGTTTTTTTTTTTACTTCCAAAGTCCAAATTTTAGACCTTTTCTTTTTTCAATTTGAATGTGTAGAAATATACACATTGTAAAGGACCTATAATTATAGAAATTCATGTTGACTTGTTGCTTCATACTTTTGTATACATCACACATTCATTAAAGGGGGTACCGAATGCTGAAACAATGTTAGTTCATTTTAAAAAACATGTTTTTATAGCAGAAAATCATCTGCCTAAAGTTTTTTTTTAAAATTTGTGTTGCCAGAAAAACCCTGAATTATGGTAAGATTTCAGGATAGTTTGGCCCCTCAGCTGTGTCCCAATTTCAGCTAGTTAACCACAATGACGTCAAAGTGGTTACGTTGTCGCCCAATTCTAGCGAAATGTGCGCAAGGTATAAAGCATTTTTGTACAGTCTAGGGCGCGACACATCTGCAATACGCGAACCTTGGTAACCACTTTGACGTCATTGTGGTTACCTAGCTGAAATTGGGACACAACTGAGGGGCCAAAATATTCTGAAATCTTACCATATTTTGGGGATTTTCTGGCAACATGATTAAAAAAAAAAAAAAACTTTAGGCAGGTGATATTCTGCTAGTAAAATCATGATCTTTTAAATGAACTAAGATTGTTTCAGCATTGGGTACCCCCTTTAAAGGGGATTCTAGGACAACTACCTAATAGACAAGTATGCCCCGGTGAACTACCCTCCAGGAAACCACACCCCCCGAAACTGACGACTACCCCCTAGACAACTAACCCCCTCCCCGGAAAGTCAGCCCCTGACAACTATCCCAAGGACAACTGTCCCCAGGACAACTAACCACCAAACAACTATCCCTTGGACAGGTACCCTGGGGTAGGGTAGTTGTTTGAGGGGTAGTAGTCTCGGGGGTAGTCACCGGGGGCGAGCTAGAGCCCCCTCCGCCTACCAAAGTTGGTGCCAGAGGCATTATGTTTTCTGGTTGTCTGTCCGTCCTGCCATTATAAAAACAACAATGGCCGTGACTGGCCATATAATACCTCATTCTTTGAGTTATATATTCATGTTCAAAATCTGATGCATGAATGAACATCTGAGAAAACAAATTTTGAAGTTCTTTGCAATCAAGTTTTATACATGTATGATATTAGACCACTAATGTAAAGCTGTTTACTTGGAGCATTTTGTGTAATGTATAATATCGGTGATGTACATTGTGTATATAGTTCTGAAATAACAGCTCGTTTGTCCAAAGATTTTTTGGCAATCTAGAGCTTGTGGCGGCCAGCCCCACTGGTTAGTATTGCAGTACATGTATTAGGAAGATTTTACTGAATGCAATTTCCTCTATTTGGCAATTTAATGTGTAATTGGTAATTTAAAGGCACAGGCTAACCCTGAAAGAGCTGGGTTAATTTTTAGTCTTGTTAGATCCTTTGGGGGGGGGGGGGGGGGGTGATCACATTGTGGCGTGGAAAAAAAGTCACGTAAAGTCGTCGTGGCAAAAAGTTTTCACCTTTCACTGCTTCCTCGTTCTTGCAATAACTCAAAATCCATTTCAAACATGATGCTGGTATGTATCACCATATGAAGACAATATGATTAGATTTTGGGATATGTAGGTCGAAGGTCAAGGTCACAGACATCAGTTGCTGTGCTGGTAGACGTTAGCCTTGTTAATGCGATATCTCCAGACCGATTTGAGGCATGAACTTCAAACTTTGTGTAAGTATGTATCACCATAGGTAGATGATCTTGGGTATGTAGGTCAAAGGTCAAAGGTTAGAGAGGTAAATTCTGAAATTGAAGGATTTTTTGCCTTGTTTACACTATTGGAGTGTTGCAAGAAAGTTGCAATTAATTGCAACTGATTGTCACTGGCCAATCAAAATCATTGTTGCATGCATGTCTTCTTAATAGGGCAGACCCTGAGCCAATCAGAATGGTTGTTTCAAAATTAGCAATTATTTGCAATTGATTGCAACTTTCTTGCAACACCCCATATATCTCAAGAACCACTTGTTCCATTAACTTCAAACTTGTACTTGGTACTAGTACATGTATGTATCACCATAGGAAGACAATCAGATTAGATTGTGACAAATGTAGGCCAAAGGTCACTTACCATGAAAATTCAGGTTTTTGCATTGTTAACAACACTCTTGAACAATTTGAGCCATGAACTTAAAACTTGGAACAACATGTAGTATTCATCACCATAGTGAGACAAACTGATTAGATTTTTGTTCACTGAGGTCAAAGTCAAGAGGTCATTGATGTCATTATACATATGAAGTTGTTGGGTTGTTGTAGCTTTGTTATCATACATTCATATACCTCAACTATTTTGTACTCATGACTAGGAGGATGTAAAGTGATCAGACTTTGGGGTTATAAGGTGTGAGGTCCATTGTCAAAGAGGTCAACTAATATGTATGTTTTTATTCTGGTTATCACAATAATCAAAGTACAATTTGAGCCATCTATTCAGAGGAGGCATATAGGAGATGCAGTCGCATTCATCTTGTTTTGGTTAATCAATTGTAAAGAATTTCAAAACTGGGTTGTATACTGCACTGCATAGTATGCCTTTGCTCATAAAGATATTGACAAATACTGTGATAAGCTGTTTGCTGGGAACATTGTAAACATTCAATTTATAGGACTAACTTGTCAAGCCCACCAAGGTTAAGGTATTAAGATTAAGGAATCATTGTGATATCTGTCCATTATGCTGTCAAAAAAAAAAATGTAAAATACTTTGACCAAAATTTAGTAGGTACCGGTATATTACAAAGTGTGGGTAAAGAAAATGAAACCCAGATTAATTTTCAAATCTCTAAAATTAGTCATTGGAATAACTTTTGAACACTAGTCTTAATTTAAGCCTTTTGTTGGCAACATTTGCTGAAGTCTGATTGAGCTCAAATCTTTTTGGTGTGACGATTGCATTAAGTGGAGCAATTTAAACCTAAAAATGCCAGGCTATTTGTAGTCTTGTGTGTGTGTCGGGAGGGGGGGGGGGGGGCATTATGGCCCCCCTACAAACTTAGCCGTGGATTGCGCGATCACAAATCAGCATGCATGTTGCCTGCGTCATAATCTACAAAATCGTATATTTAATTTCCTTCAATGATTTTATTGTTTTGATTATGCTAATTTATACATGAAATCAGAGTTTTTGCTCTGAATCACTACATAAAGCTCAAAAATGCTATTTTTATGCCTCCGCCAACGAAGTGGCCGGAGGCATTATTTATCTGGATTTTGTTTTTGTTTGGAAATAGGATATTGTTGTGTTGTGTGTTTATGCAATAAAGACTTTCCAAAGTTTCATGCAAATGTTGTACTTCAGTGTATTTTTGTGTCAATTACTGTAAAACAATACTTTAATTTAAATGGTATTTCACTGTAAATTGGGTAAATTTACCGTAATTTACTGTGGAAAGTGTACAGTATATGGGGTAAATTACTGTAAATTGGGTAAATTTACAGTAATTTACTGTGGAAAGTGTACAGTATATGGGGTAAATTGGGCAGGTTTACAGCAATCTACTGTAGGAAGTGTACAGTATCACTGTAATGTAACCAAAAAATTACAATACATTACTGTAATTTAACCAAAATTTACAGTAGCTACCATTACAAAAGTTTTAAATTTTACAGCAAGATACAGTAAATTGTACAGTATCTCCCTGTAGATATTAGAAATTTACAGTAATTTACCGTAGGACAAAGTTACAGCAGCTTACTGTAAGATGAAAATTACAGTAAATTACTGTGCAGCAGAGTTGCCAGCAATTTACTGTAAAAACTACAGTAAATTTTTTACAGTGTACTGCTCCTTCCACCGTACGGGCACCACATGGAATGGCCTTGTGATCGACAATGAGCAAGTAACTGCTGATACAGGCCTTAGAATTTCCAATTCCAAGAAGGAACGGTTGGCTCTGGGTCTGTTTGGTGCCATCCAGAAAATCTTGAATGCTCCCTCCACTCTGTGTTTGAAACAAATTACATGTACTAGTAAACGATGAAACTAGCAGTTACCCTTTTCCCACTTGTTAATTCTATCAAAACTCTATCTTTATCATCACTGTTACCATCATCATACATACATACATATATAGTGGGGGGATCTGGATGTTTTGTGGAAAATGTCTGCAATGTGCAAAGTAGCACAACGTTTTCTGACTTTTTTCTCAATTTAAGAGGCCTGATTAGACTAAAGGCCACCGCATTCGATATGACTTTCTGTCACACAACTCAGCGACTTAAGATCTGAAATAAAACAGAATATACGCACTGTTTATTTCATAATTTTATGATAGTCGGCAAGTTGTGCGACCAAAGATTTGTATGATATGCAGTGGCCTTCAGGCTGCATGTTGCAGACTATCAAGGCTTGGCTGCAAGTGATGCTCCATCATAACTCTTGAGCAAATAGGAAAAGTGCATAAATCACAGGGCTTGTGCATGATGGTGACATCCATGTGCAGCGTAGTCTCCCCTATAACTTGTATCTCGCTCAATTCACTTTATGGTTAATGAACTGAACAGAGATATACACTGTAGCTACATTCTTCAACCAGGACTTTGCACAGAAAATTTTATAAACGTATAGAGGTAGGCTGTAGAGGCCTGGGGTGGTATTCTGAGACTGTTTTATCTCTGTTGTAAGTCTGTTGTAACAAATCGGTATTCTGAACACCGTTTTATCTCTGTTGTAACTTCTGTTGTAACTTCTGTTGTAACTTGTGTTTTATCTTGCGCACTCTTTGCCTGCGCATACCATTGTCTTAGGGTATGCGCACGCGCGTAACAGTGGGCGCAAACCTGAACACCCATTAGATTACACGGTATTCTGAAAACTGTTTTATCTTCAGTTGTAAGTCACGCCCCGAGCAAATTTATGCTTCTGAGATAAAACAGGGTGGAAGGTGTTTTAACTCCGTTGTAACTTTCGTTTTAACTTATGTTAGATAGTGAGATAATTCATCAAGTCAATATTGTGGTATGCGAGTTCAAAATAAAAAGATATACAAAAAATAAAAGCAATGTATGTACAGAAAGGCAAAAGATATAGCAGTTTGACAAAATTGTAAACTCATTCCACAATACAAAATTTGGTAACAGTAACATTGCAAGTACATACGCGTTGCATAAATAATGCACATAGATAAAAACACAAACACATGAACAGAAAGGTTACCGGCACCGTCGGCAATTTGTTTTAAGCACTATTCATTTCAAAAATGTCTTTCAAAATATTAAACATTTTTTTATATGATTTCACTATCTTCACCAATAAGAATTCATTATCAGTACCTTTGGGTGTTTCAAAAAAAATTTATTGCTAGGGATGGCGCGAATCCTGAGAAAAGTATTAGAAGTCCAAGGTTCCATGATGGAACTTGACGTGATATTGATCTCCAAGAGGTATCTTGTGAAGATAGTGACAACAACAACAACAACAATGATAATAATGATAATAATAACATGACATTGCAAGGACTTAACTTAATTTAGAAGCGTCTAGTTCCCCATAAACCATGAAATTTGGGTTCCTCTTATGAACGCCAGATATCTTCTTATTTTTTAGACAAAATTTCAAATAAAAAGACTCAATCTGAGATAGCTTTGCGAATCCCCTACCGCACGAACTATACGTCAAAACCGGTAAGAAGGCATAAATGATCAAGCTTCTGTTGTAACTTTATTCTATCTCTGGCTCTCTTTACCTGCGCATGCCATTGTCCTATTTGTGCGCACGCCAGAGAATGAGCGCTTGTAAAACGCGCAGAGTTAAGCAAGGCGCATTTGCCCAAGGGAGCAATCTTATTGGTTGAAATGTCTTAGATGCTACTTCTAACAATATTTCCTATTGGATATGGTTATTGCGATGGGCGGGGTTATCATGACTTACAACACCGTTAAAACAGTTTTCAGAATACCGATTTACAACTGTTTTAGCGGTGTTGTAACTCACAGACTTACAACACAAGTTACAACACAAGTTACAACAGAGATAAAACGGTGTTCAGAATACCACCCCAGGTAAAAAATGCAAGTATTTTCAAAGCAGGTTTTAAGTATCTGATTGAGAAGAGTCTTTCTAATATGGTTGAGTCATTTCAACTCACACAAAAGGAGACACTGTGAAAATAAGGATTTTAAAATTTCCTTCACAATTATTTTCTTGCTGCAAATTTGTAATCAATTTCCAATATCGAGGCAAAAAGTACTGACCTTTTGTTTATTGATATAACTCTACATTTAGGGCTGTGAAAATGTCACGCTGAAACATATTCCTAGTAGGATTGAAGTATGGCAACCCTGTTTGCAGTAGGTCCATCTCGTTCTAGCGCATTGTCACTCCTAATAATCTTAGGATAGGTTCAGTTTTTGAACAGGCCCAAAGTTCTTGAGCACCCTCTTAGTCCAAGCCAGTCTAAGCACATTCATGAAATTCTTAGATAGACCATTGCTACATCTACTCCCTGTGTACACACATTTCGTCAGTTTTGGCAACATTTTCTAGAATGCAGTGAGAACATGCAAGGTGTGACGAGGGTACTAATAACATTATTTATTTATAGTCCACTTTTATACTGAAAAGCTACATACCTTCTGAAACTGAATAATCCTTGAGATTGCTGAGGAAATGGATACTTTTGCTGAGGCAGCTTTAGACCTCCCTTGGCTTGCAGGAGGCAACAGGCACAAGAGGAGGAGGATGGCAGATGTACCAGAATTCCATCCTGTATTTCAAAATGCAAAATAATAAAATCAAGCAGGCTTTCTAGTAGATCATGGTGAAAAAGTAGGAGAAAAAAAATAGGAGCTAAATTTCAGTAAAAGTAGGAGAAAAGTAGGACATGCACTTTTTTGTGAGTTTTCGATCAATACTCACCTTGTAATGAAGAGTCAAACTCACTGTGAACACCTGAAATGATTACTCACTGAATTACTACAGTTGCATGTAAAATCATTTACTCCCCCCCCCCCCCCCAATTTGGACACTCTGGCAAAACAATTAGTAACAATACACATGCAGATTATTCCTAAATCTTACAAGTGCATGGTGAGCAGATACTTTATTACAATCACATGTATCAGATTAGTAGTCATTGATTGTCTATAATTAAAAACCTTGATCATTCATGCATGAAGAGATGGTCCAGTGAGTAATTTGTGGTCATTTTCGGAACTTGCTGTGATCACTGAAATGTAACTTGTAATGCTCTGAATGATCACAGCTTAATTGTTCCCTTTTTGTAAAAGATTAAAATATTTTTTTTCCTTTAATAAATATACAATTCTTGTACTTCCATGGGCTCTGTTCATTTTGACATGAATTAAACTTTGAGTTATCAATCTCATTGGTAATTTCTGTACAAACTCATTGAAGGCAACTTTTACTCAACATTCATTTAAAGGGGAGTTTCAGTAGTTGTCTAGAGGGCGCTATAGCAATATAATTATTTTGAGATTTGAATGGGAAAACTCTTAGGAAAACTGACACAGAATAATCCAAGGAGGGGGCACAACAGGACTTGTCATAAACAACTTTCATTCTTTACTTATAAAGGTATCTACACACAAAACAACTTGACTGATCTTCTTGTGGATCTGGAGAAGAAGATGTTTGAAATTTTGAGAATTTTGCACCCTGGGGGCCCTCCCCCTGGGCCCCCATGGGGCTACAGTTATCATTTGAACAACTCTACCCAACAGAATGATTCTCTGCAAGTTTGACTAAAAGCCGACCATTCGTTCTGCAGAAGAAGATGAAAATATAAAAGTTTACAGATGACGCACACCGCACAACGGACAAGGGACGGCAGACAAAAACGGATGGCAACAGCTCACTTGAACCTTCGGCTAAGGTGAGCTAAAAATGATGCACATGGCCTCGCATCATTTGATCTTTTGACCCCTAGATGACCTTTCACCTCATCATCCTCATCAACTCACATCTGGTAATACCCAAGGATTATTTGTTCCAAGTTTGAACAAAATTGATGCAGAAATAGAGAAATGAGAGCAAGTTCAACAAAAGCCTTTAACATTTTTCTAACACAGCAACAGGAAAAGTGATTACTATGTCAATCTCTGCCAGAACTTTGTTCAGGTGAGACAAAAAGGAGGGGGGGGGGGCACTGAGTGAGGGAGTGAAGGGACAAAGCAGGGGGAGTGTGTGGGAAGGGGTTCTGCCATCAGAATAGCAGAAATCAAGCCAAGTGTATAATAATATGGACGACGTCCAAAGCAGTCGTCCAATGTCGAGTAATTGAAAACCGTGCCGATATGGACAGTATTTAAAATGTTGTCTACAAATAATCAAGGGCAAAGGTCAAAGGTCAAGGTCAAAGCTTGAGGTCACAGATCATTGCCACGTCCATAGGTATACATATACCCAGTTTGAAGTTGTTTCTCCAAACCTTTCTTGAGATATTACGAGAAAGAGCCATTTTCATGTTTAATCAAGGTCAAAGGTCAAGGTCAAAGCTTGAGGTCACAGATCATTGCCACGTCCATAGGTATACATATACCAAGTTTGAAGTTGTTTCTCCAAACCTTTCTTGAGATATTACGAGAAAGAGCTATTTTCATGTTTAATCAAGGTCAAAGGTCAAGGTCAAAGGTTGAGGTCAAAGATCATTGTCACCTCCATAGGTATACATATACCAAGTTTGAAGTTGTTTGCCCAAACCGTTCTTGAGATATTGCGAGAAAGATCTATTTTCATTTGTTTTATATAACCCATGTGACATTGAATTACCTTTGATCTTTGCCTTTAAGCTCAACCTCAACACAAAAATGAGCTTAATATCAGGAAAGTCCTAAAGGATACCGATACCAAATATGAACTTGTTTGGTTAACTCGGAGCCAAGATATAGATCGATGAAAAAGTGGATACCAAATTGTTGACAGACAGACGGAGAGACAGACGGACAAATATGACGGCATAAGGTCTTTCCTTTGGACGACTTAAAAATGTTAAAAGTTAAAGTTAGATGGGTAAAATGCAGGGGAAGGTTTGGAAGGGACTGCCCCATCTAAGGGTAGGGAAAATTTAGCAATTGGCATCTTAGAAATAAACTTTTTCTGATGCACATTTAAGTGAGTACAATATACTTTCAGAGTATTGGAAATTGTTTTTTGTAAAAAAAATCCTATGGAGTGAAATAACTAGATGAGGGGATGATCCGGGAGGGAGTCCCCTCTCAAGGTGGGGAAAATTTTGTATGGCTACTCGAAAATAAGCTTCCTGGCCCACATTTGTGTTGTGTTTATGTGGGAGTGTGATTATGCTCCATGAAAAATTGACCATCACTAGAATGTTTAATGATAAGGTTGGTTTAATTTTAACTTCTGATGACACTTCAGACTCTTTATGAAATTAGAGGGTGCATTCCAGGGAATGTGCAAAAATACCTTCTTTGTTCTGGTCAGAACTGTCAAAAGATGACAGGAGCTCCATGACTGTCAAGTTTCCATTCTGCTTCAGAAGTTGTCGAGCAAGTGCCACAACCCTGGGCTTCAATTCAGGCCACTTGGTCAGGAAACGTGAGTGATTCTCAGGAAACATCTTTCGAAAATCTTCTTCAATCTGCCGGAATATATTTTAAGGAAAAGGGGAGAGGGAGAGAGGAAAAAAAAAAATCAACAGCTATCCATAATTTCACAGCAGGAATATTCAAGTCCAGGCCTGATTCTGATTTTAGGGCAAGTAAGACACTGCAGTCTAAAAAGCAGACTCCATTGTTACAACACAACTTTCTATTCTAGAAAAGGCATAACATTTTTTTAAGACCACCTCGTTTGGAAAGAGGCACCATCACAACAGGAGAATCACAGTCCATGTACTTGCCCACGTACCTGCCAGTCTTGAGGAAATTTATGAAATTTCTGTACACATAAAGTTTAATTCGACACAGAGAGTGTAGCTGTTATTGTAATGCCCCAAATCATAGTCACTCTTGCATTACAAAACTTGACAAAGTTGCACATTTCATTTATTTTACGACATTGATAAGTTTGGGAATTCAAGTTGATTTGGCAAATTTAGTATTCCATCTTGATTACATAGGGCAGAAGTATCTTATTTAAACAGGTTTTTGCTATATGTTACTGTACAGTATATACATTACATGCTAAACCTATGTAAAAGCCATTGGCATTGTATTAAGATGGCCACTCACTAACCAAGCTTACATTGTCCATTGTATTGAGAAGTGCCATGCACAAAGAAGTGTTCACACTTTATTCATTAGGTCAAGTCTAGCCAGAGTTACAATCAAGGTGCTACAAAGGAGTTCATTAGCTTTTAAGTACCTTGTTTAGTGTTTACTTCAACCTAATTGCTGGGCAATGTAAAAGTGGAGCAGTCCAGCTGAGAGGTGTTTTATATGAACAATAATGATTATGATAGTAATGTCTTAATTCTTTGAATGCCTATGTTTTATCAATGGCTTATAAATAAAATATTTTGTGTGCTAGCCATGTTAGATTGCCCATGGGCCCGATAGTGTTAAAAGACAGGTAAAATATTTTGAAATACATACCAAACCAGGAACAGTTTCAAAACAAGGAAACTGTTCCAAGATGTCTGATGCAGTGCGTCCCTCCTTGACCATATGTTGTCTGACAGGGAAAGTAGACTGCATCTTTTCTACAACCAGGCTAGAATCACGTGCTAATGTCGGGCAGTGTTGTAGCCAGTTGAGGTCCTCATCATAGCTGCAGCCTGCAGCAGGTTGTTGGGTACCTTCTCGGACCTTCCCCGGACCACCATCTGTCCTTGACGGCTTGGGTATGGATGCTTTCTCATCTGTTGTGCGGTTCACATTCTTTATTCTAGCAGCCAGGAACCCTGTATTACTTCGTGCATCAAAAAAAGCTTCCTAGAGTGAAAGGAAAAGTACAACATTCATTGAAAAGTAGATATATTTTGAGATGAATACCTTCATCTTACTTAGAATTCAGAAAGAAAAATAGTCTGTTAATCCTTTTACGTGAATGTTTCTGAAGTTTTATTAATTCACTGGCCCTTAGAACTTTTTCAGTGAACTAGGGAACATGTGCATCAAAATTCAAGTGTTAACCCTAAAATAGCAGTTCTTTATTAAGACCCATATCCAGAGCTGCCAACTAATATTCCTTAATTACATCATTAGAGAGCTCCAAATTAATTAATTTGGAGAATTCTGTAATCCATCATTTTAACCCCACACCCTGCCCTTTGGAGATCCCTTGATTAGCATGATGTCACTATCCCGATGAACATAACATTACAATCAATACACGCAATTCAAAAGGCACTGTCACTGAGTATCACTATCACTCGAGTACGTAGGCCAGTAAAGACTCCCCTCCCGGCCGGTCTGGCAATGCCTTGCACGTTACGAAGCAAGCGTAGTCGATGAGTGCATGTACTCTGTGCATGCTGGACGTACGTGCGTGTGAGTGAGCCGAGAGTGAACAAAGGAAACAGAGAGAAAGGAAGAGAGAAGTTCGGGAATCGTGAGAACAGCAATTATAGATCAGACGAACATTGCTGTGATCAGGCAGCTCACCAAATGAGCTCGATAATCACGGGACGGTCCCGGGGCTAGGACAGTACACAGAGAAGCTGGGTTGTCAATTTCAGGTATCTTGGGAACGGTCATCACGGAAGCCGACCAGAACAGATGGTGATTTTTGTGTATCAGAGCCCACAAAAGGAGGCGGTCAAAGCAGCACATCCCAGTACTATAATCTACACAAGTGCTCTCGCCCCCCCGGCCCCCCCCCCCCCCATGCATTCATAAAAAGGCCAAGGGCCATGGCTTTGTATTGGTAAGAGTACCGGTAAACTTCGACTAGACTACGAGTATAGACTAACGTCTCGGTAAGTGGTCATTTTGAACAGACCTCGGGTAATAGAATGACTATATCATGGGTGCATGCCAATAGCTTAACTCGTTATAGTTGTATAGTAGCCTACGAATAAGACCGAGTCTAGAGCTAGGCCAGCTACGTAAGTAACGGTTCGAAAGAGCTAGCACCGCACTCCGGACGCTAGCACCTAGCGCCCGGTTTCTGTATAAATTACTAGATGGCGTCTAGTCTGTCGCACGCACTCTAGCTGCAGCTCCACATGCTCCACATCAGTGCCGTATATTGCACTGCTCCACATGCATTAGCAGTATTGTACAGTCGACTCATGACAAACACCTGAAAAACAGGTACCGTACACTTACTCAGTTCAAAGAATCCTACGATGTCTTCTGGATTTAGTGGCAGCAACTTTCTAATTCGGCGATCTCCAGAACAAATCTTTACACTTATCGGCATGATTGTGCTGTTTAACTGCTGATTAATAAGGATATTATTGAGTCGAATTTTCATTACCCGCGGCCCGAAGGCGAAGAAAACCTCATCGATAAAAAATGGCCTTGATAATGCATACTATACACATAACATATGCATGCACCGCGCACACACAGCTAGCTAGCTAGCCATAAATGCCGGCCAGCAGCGCGATCCGAGAGCGCGAGCGCAGAGCGAGGTCACATGACAACTTTCGTCCAATGATTTTGCTCGAATTCTCTGACTTATGCGCATGTGCAATTTCAACACCAATTAATGACACCAAAACTCTAACATCAACCTGTAATTGAATATTTCGACACCAGTTGGTGTGATTCTTTCTGAACGGGACCTAAAATCAACACCAAGAGTGTTAATATTTTTCGATTCTGTGCTGGTGTTAGATATTTAACACCCTAGTTTTTGCAGTGTAGATTTACGTAAAATACAACAGCAACTATCGGTATGATACAATACATATTATACATCTACTAAATATGGTGTTTATTTCGACCATTCAAAGATTCAATCAATTATATTCACAGTTTAGCCCCCCATGAAACTAACTCATGAATTTACCGACCCCCCCCCCCCCCCCCCCATCTCGGTATTGTACCGATAATACAATCATGTGCTCAGCTATTGGTTTATCAAATTAATTTTGTTATGATATTATTCCTTAAAGGACAGTTTGATGGTCAAATGATAGTTCACGAGACTGGAATCCGTACTCGCAGGCGAGACTTAATTTCACATATTTTGACAAACACGGTGCAGGTAAAATAAATTTTAATCATAAACGATAGAATACGTATTATCACGTATAGCTAGTCTTTATATAACCCTAAAATTGCTAACTTAAAAATTTACTTTGTATTTGCTATGTTAATAAGAAAATATATTTTGATGCAAAAAAAAAAATGTTTTATCGTGTTTATAACATGTACAATGAACCGTATGAGCTTCCCATTAAAGGCAACAATGATATCCATGCAGATTTTTTGTGCGTTTATTTACTGTTCATCGTCTTTTCTTTATTTTTAGATAATTATATTAAAATTTGCAGTCCTGAGACCGTATAGGCGAAAGTGTGGACACAGTTTGCAGTGCCACTTGTCACAGTCATAATATTTAATGTTATCAAAGATATTATATATTCTTAATCAACTTTGTTTTTGTTATTCTCTCTGTGAACAATTTGTACATAATATTATGAAAGCTTACATAATTCGCTACAATAAATAAGCACGTTTGCGCGTACAATTTATCAATCTACTCAATATTAGATTTTTGAAGAACAACTTATTACATGATACGGAGACGTCGCCAAAAATGCGCCTAAAGTATCGTAGTATCTTGTAATTGTAATGGGATTACAATTTGTCCAAAATACGTGTTTACTATACGCGCTCTCTCTGAAATTAGTCTCCTCTGCGACGAAGACAAGCGCTGAAGAAACGGTTGCAAGTCGCGCAAGCCATTATCGCCGGCGCCACACGTTCCAGCAATTGGATGGTCGCCCTGGGTTACGGCTGTACATAAGGAGAGAGAAAGGGAGAGAGAGAGAGAGAGAGAGAGGGGGGGGGGGGGGGGGTCGTCGAGAGCGGCACAAAATATTTTCACGTGTAATCATAAAATAATTGTATGACTCTCCATGCAAGAAGAGATGATCATTATCTTCAAGAGATCAACGCGTATACGGAAGAAAATTGATAAAGACCTTCCGCTTTCTTTCTTCTAATTCCTGAAACAATAATGGAAGGCGTTACGATGGCTAGGAGAAGATGATTAGATAGATCATTACGGTAAGGCGTGAGGACCTTATTTTATCTCAAACCACCCTGGTGTTTTTTTTTTAATTTTTATAATAATATTGATAATGATAATGATGATGATGGTGATAATAATAATAATAATGCTGATAGTAATAACAACAATAATAGTAATAATAATGATAATAACAATAATAATAATAATTATATAATATTGACTGGCCTTGAGAGAGTTACCAGAAAATATTGCCCAAACTCAAAGAGTATTGCCCGAGTCGAAGACGAGGGCAATATTCTTTCAGTGCGGGCAATATTTATCTGGTATCTCCCTCAAGGCCAGTCAGTATCATGATTATTACATATCCCCTGGGTAATAATCAGGAAAATATGTGAATACGGCTAGACAGTATGATATAGATAAAGCCACATTTGACTACCTGTAGATCATCACCAACATGCCGAATAATTGCAAATTGTTCATCAATGTACATCATTCAACTCCAACTTCCAAGATGCATATGCAGTTGTAACAGGCGAACTTCAAACATCTGAACGTATATTTACACTTTGTTTTTGCTTTTGTTTCAATTTGGAGAGTTGTAATAACTGATGTTCACTGTGCAGTTATTGAGCACAAATGGACTAGTCATTGTTTGACGCGTAGTGCTACTGGAAGTGGTCGACCTTGTATGAGTTGATTTATTGGCGTTCTTCTGCGGTGCGTGTGTCCCGGATTTGTGAATGTCTCCTCTTTGTGATTGACCGGAATGTTTACACGTAAAGTGAATGGCGAGACCCGGATGGAGGGTGATACGCACTAATATCGCCCTCTGACCTCGACGACCGATCAAAATACCAACTACAATTGCCCCACAAAAGTACCTCATATACAGGTAATAATAATAATAGTTATTATTTTTTATTAGTATTATCATTATTATTATTATTACTATCGTCATCATCATCATTATTATTTTGGACAAAAACAATAGTTGCTCTCCTTGTTTCTATACAGACTCATTTCTTTCTGTAGCTTTCGACACTCTGATCATCCGTTGCTTAACATTTGGTACGGACTATACTACGGGCTCGCATTCTGAATATTTCGCGCGAGTATCAATTGGCATTTCATAATCGGGTATGAGATGTATTACATACAGAACATTGTTGAAGATCTTGTGTGGTATACATTTTTTAGACAGAGAGAATGTGAATGATAGAGAAAGAGGAAGGGAGGGAGAGAGAGATGGAGAGAGTGTGTGTGTGTGTGTTTGTGTGTGTGTTCGCTTGTTCGCTTGCGTTTCAGGTTATACCCGTCTTCATGAAATTCGTTGGAATGGTTACTGCAAAGTAATTGAAATTCCCCATCGCTGTAATTTTGCATTTCTGATGCATAATACGCACATGATCGCCATGCGTGCGTATTATATACGTCCGTGCAAATCAGACGGTCGTACCAAACTGTCGGCTCGCATTTCGTACAGCACGGCCCCAACAATCAGTCAGCGGTGCGCTAATTTTCGTTGATGCCTCGACTGCAGCGATGCTTTGTTTATTCAAATGCGATTATATCTGATTGATTATACTCTCCCCATGACGGGAAGGCAGACTATAGAGAAGAGACGGAAATAGAGATAGATGGATAGATTGATGAATAGATAGATAGAGAGATACGGAAAGAGAGAGAGAGGGATGGGGTGGGGGAGATAGGAAGAGACACAAATTACAGAGCTCTGTACTCTGAATGGGGACAAATACGTTATACCGTCATTCAATCGCATAACGTTCGCTATGAACCCCAATTTTTTTTTCAGCAACTTTGTTGAATGGACGAAGTCCATAAACGATAGGCCTAGTTATAATTACCATTTTCAGGATCGTATTTTTTTCTCTCTCTCCTATAATGCAGCTTCTAGTTTGTCTTCTCCCCTTATTTCGGTTCTTGTTCCATTTAAGATTTTCGTTTCTGAAGAGTATCTTACAGTCTTTTCAAAAGCCTCATTTGTTTTTAATTTGTGTGTGTATGTGTATATCTGTGTGTGTGTGTGTGTGTGTGTGTGTGTGTGTGCACCCATTCTGACACCGTATAAAATAGAATTATATACCTTTGTGATATGTGTGTGCCTGTGTGTGTGTGTTTGTGTAGGGCCTAAACTTGTACTCATATACACTGTACTTTGTTAACACACTTATTTCAGATCAAAATGAAGAAGGCTTGAATAAAATTAATTTAGTTGGTGTTTAGCCTTGTTAAATCATGTTTTATAATTATGTTGATTTCGGCGTCACGAAGCAATGATTCAATATTTTGTTAAGGGATTTATCTGTTAGACAAAGGAAATACAATACAATACAAATGAAAAGTCCAGAGTTAGTGAAGTGCGATGATTTTTTTTTTTTTTTTTTTTTTTTTACATATCTAGTACCACTTCAACCATTCCCTGGTTTCAGCATTTCGAAGTTTGTATGTCGTTTAAAATTGTAATGCTGAATCTAGTCAGCATTTTAATAAGCACTCGTAAAAGGAAAACATTACAGGTCATCTTTATACCATGCCAAGTGATAGGGGTCAAATGCCAAGAATCACATTCTGAGCTGTCAATATTCTGGCGGTTTTACTGACAGAGAAATGTTTATTTTTCATAGTCAGAAAAATATGTAACTATGATACTACGTGCAGGGAAGGTTGCTGATCAATGTTTTGGTAAAATAAATTTGGTATAGATGCTAGCGGCATTGTCCAAGTTTACAATGCGAAGAATGTCAGTTGGAAGCTTGACGTGGAATCAGCAACGCGTGGAACAGTATACCATCTTTCTCCTTATGTCCCATCCCGCCAACAAAGAGAGAGAGAGAGAGAGAGAGAGAGAGAGACAGAGAGAGGGAGAGAGAGGGAGAGAGAGAAAGCAAAACGTTAAAATCAGAAAATCAGAAATAAACGTTTGAATTGGCGAAGAGAAAACAAACAGACTTGCGTTGCGGTGATGGAGAGAAAGAAGGAAAATAAAAGAAACACAAACAAATCATGGTCACTTGCACAAGGAAAGAAAAAACACTTCACATGGCCCGCAGAACAGTGTAACCACAAAAGGAGATTCGAGGGTTACAAAAACAGATAACAACAACTACACGTTAGCATTGCCGTAGTCGAGTGTGAAGAGCATGCCGATGGTTTGCTATTATTTCCACACAGCGCTCTATGTATAAGACTTCAACCTCCTCCGCCCGGGGTTTGGTGTCAAAACCCCACCTCCGCGCTCCCTCGGGGCTTGTATAAAAAAAGCGGGCCCAATTCATTATTGGCGCATAAACACGCGAAATCACACAGCGCTGGCATGTATCACACATGATAGTACCGAGGCCTGCATGAGTCGCAGACGCCTCGAACGAATGGCGGGCGCGGGTAAAATGAACCGGGGGTGGGGGGGGGGGGGGGGGGTGTACGGTTAACGCTTCATAAGAGGTGATTAAATTGAAGGTGAAAAACATTGATGGCCAAGGTGATGGTAATACTGATTAGACATTTCACTCATATCGATATTGTATTAACTGGAGGTAACACAATTCTAATTTATCAATACATTTATTTATTTTTTTTTTTGGGGGGGGAGGGGCTAAGTGTACTCGTTAAGGTAACAGTTATAACTAATTTATCGTTTTATGCGTATAGTATCCACTAATTGAAATCTATCAAGATTTGGAAATATTCATGAACAGTATACATCGTAGAGCACGATATCTTATTGCAAATATCGTTTAGGTCCATTGACTGATCAACAAAACGAGGGGTACCCATAATTTTTCATCTAAAGAATTTGCAGAGAATGTCCTACAATTCAACACATGACAGGTACATACGGCTTTTCCTTATGAATTATCAATTAACTTAACCTTGACACCAATTTTTGACTAGTCAATGGTCATGTAGAATACTCTAGTTGCAAGGACACGCCCACTCGTGTTCCTAAGTGAAGCGGTTATTGCTGCATTCTGATTAGTGCTATTGAGGAGGTGTCATAACCAATAATCCTGTGTTTGTCCTATAGATTTTGAGAGTATCACTTTAGGAGAGTAATTATACGCTGTATAAAAGGTATCCCCATACAGGTGCTAAAGAATAACCCTCACTGGCTGTATGTGTAGATTAGTCCACTGAGGGCGCAACGAACTGACGATGCCTTTCACTTGGGGCGGATCACACGGATGATGACTGCCTCCCCCTGGCGGACCTTCTCCATCTTGAATTATTTAATTGCGATGACGTTGTAGCATCCCAGTGCGTGTCCGTCCAATTAGAGCGTGAGGTATTGTGAAATAATGCACGGAGAGTGTCTTTAGGGAACAATGCACTACCATGAACGGCGCCGAGAAAGTTACATCGCATGGCGCGAAAGGGAAATTAAGCATTTTATTTTTCCCGGAAAGTGAAAACGAAATGTATGGAATGACAAGCTATTTTTGTCGTTGGTTTATAAAAGAAAAGAAAACAATGGAAATCACCTAAACTGATGCTTGGAATGTTTATTTTCGTCAATTTTTTTTCTTCTTCTTTTTACATTTACGGTGTCAGGGACTTTTATGATGTTATATTTTGTTTTGTTGTCATTCTCATAATAAACAACAACAACTAAATTCAGTGTATTATATAAGAATATAAAGAATGTACTTTGTGTATGTTCCATAAAGAAGTTCAAAATCGTATACGCCAAAATCCTAGGAGTTGCTGTAAGTAACCTCTTGTTTGTGGTAAGAACTGTTGCTCTGCAGTGATCTACACGGTTTATATATCGCATGCGGGCATTCAATTTTTAGATGTAAATTTCACCGATTTGTATAATGATATATATATATATATATATATATATATATATATATATATATATACAATCGGGTATGTGTGTGTATGTGTGTGTGTGTTTTATCATAACACCAACAATTACTGATTGATAATGAATTATTGTAATTAATAGATGATTATACATTACCATAACGCAATGGTACATCATAATCACAAGACACGAACGATGCTCGTCACTGCACACACTTGTAACAAAGAAGAGTAATTTGCCGCGATGATCAAACAGAATTCATTATAGAGTGACGATAATAGATATAATAATACGTTAATTTTGATACGTCAACATCGAATTTACATCGACAGTCGCTTGATTGATGATAAGGCAAAATAGAAAGCTCAGATCGCGCAGACAAGGCAATACATCATCCGAATTCGCATTAATGCCATAACATGATAATTGCCTTAATAAGTTTTTTAAAGACTTTTTACATTGAGATAATTTTATTTAAAAAAAAAAGATGCATTTGAATTTGATGCCTTCGTAATGGTACAAGTCTTTTACCCCGTCACAAGACTATGATCTCAGAGAAGTAGAATCGCCATTATGACACGATCTTTGCTATTTTGGGTGGCAATATTATGGTCATGCATTAATGGTCGAAGATGCAAAATGACCTCCTTCCACAGTGTAGACAACGCTGTATTGATCGTGCGTAAAGACAACCTTATATCATACGATAGTCACTATGATGCTAAACACGCATGATATACTATAGGCGCCATGGAATGGACCAATATGTAGACTACAGAGAGGGCATGCGGAACATTGCATTCAAGGAGAAAGTGATCATGTGAAGAATGCAAAGCATAATAGTTCACATTGTATCACTCTTGTAAGTAAGGGTAAGGCCGCCGCCTGAATTCGAGATTGCTGCTACTGTATTTTTTCCTTCTCAATTTACGGTTTTCTGCAAGGTTTAAAAAAAAAAAAGACACAGCGACTTGTATGCAAAGTACAACAGGGGAAATACAGCATCGAGTCCGTAGAACTTCTAGAATGATAAAGCACAAGATTAATGTGTTATCATTTGATTCAATTTGACATAGCAAATTCAGATTCAAATTATTTGATTTCCATAGAAAGTAATACAAAGCAATATACATGACGCTTACATGAATACATAATATTTTAAGTAACTTTGAATCACGTAAGTTTCAACAAAACATGGATACAATAACGGTATGAACTGCCATGACTTAATTCCTCGTTTCGCTTCAGCAGATTCTTCATTACAATATGAATGAAAACTGAAGACGACAAAGTTTAAAAAGAAAAAGAAGAATACTTTGGACAGCGTAGTATTTTGCCTTGCTGACCAGTACTTTGACCAGGGAGCGAAATATCAATACAAAAATAGGGAAAAAAAATCTCAAGTGCTGTGTAAATACCAAAAGGTCATGTAGGGATGAAATTTCCCTGGAGTTGGGAGGACGTCCAGGTGGAGGATATTGCCATGAAAGTAAGTTAGGCTTTCTCTACAAACAGACTGTGATGGCTGCTGTGAAGACTCTCTCTCAGAGGCGAGTAATGTTTCATAATCAGAAGGAGATGACCTTCAAAGATAGATTTTTGTGTGTGTATTAGCACCTCCTCCCCCCCCCCCCATGGTCTCTGCCACTAAAAATCTAATAAACCATGCGTTGGCAAGTTCCCATGTTATACACCTGAGTCGAGTAAAATATCGTCAACAAAACATCTTGTGAAAGAATGTTTACGTTACTTTGACTATAACAATATGATTCGAACTCCGCATACAATGAATCAAGACGCAGGAGTGCAGGCCATGTGGCTATACTGAATTGCAAAGTAACAGTTATCTATCACATTGCACGTTGCGTCTTTTTGACATTACAGGGTACTGTCTGTCTTTAATCATTCCTTTGTTGAACTCTCGGGTATTCTAAAGGGTACAATCGTACATGATAAATTAGAGAGAGTTTTATTCAAGGGTATCTTTGATAGGTTCACGCATTGGCACACAATGCACTGAGCAATGTTATACGCGTTTCAGTATTTATAACGTGTTATCAACCAGCCTCTCTCCATACTCTCTCTCTCTCTCTCTCTCTCTCTCTCTCTCTATATATATATATATATATATATATATATATAGGATATTTTTGTTTTATAAATATTGGCTCTCCATTTTCATAGATTCAGTATAGTATGTCACCTGCTTTCAAAGGTAATTCAGAATGTACTGATAAGGAGTTGATTTAAATTCTCTACGATAGGTTTTATATATCATCGTTATAAAAAGAAAGTATTTTAAGGATGTGTCTGCGCGGTGTTTTAATGACGGGCAGGCCCATTCACTTTACGATAAAGACTGATGAGAAATATAATTGTAGAATGTGCCTAAATTATTTCTTTATCAATCCGTGATGGACCACCTCATGACCATCTATTTCAATAACAATTTTCATGAATCTTGAGCTTTGCGAACCTGTCCGATGGAACACTTTGTTATGTTAAAACGAGTGTCCTCGCACGAATCGTATGTCGATTTTACACTGACGTACCTTTGCTATCGCCCTACCGATGCAGTATACAGTCGTGTGTTTCAAGGTCGCGGCGCCCCTGTGTGTCTACCGTTTGCTCAGGCTCACACACATTGTCAAGCAGAGCGTCAAAGTGAATGGCGAAAAGTTGCCACGCGAGTGCTGCGCCGAATTAAGAATTTCGCAGGGAGCGTTTATCATGGCGTAGTGTTGTGATACTCGCCAACTGATAGAGTTTCGTGCAGCCGCGAAGTCCGGAAGAGAAGGACGAAATAGGCTTCGAGTCCGTACAGGTGTGTGTCGTTATGACCGTGAAACTTGCAGGCTCAGTTTATGTAAAGAGATGACTGGCTTATCAGAGAATGTACGGAATGTTCCATTTGAAAATGAGGGGCTTACTCCTCCGCGAAGCGAGATTTTAATCATCCTATTTTGAGGTCAAAACATTCTGTAGTAAATCAACAATTGTTAATAATTGTAATCGATATCTGTCAGTCACGAAGACAAATTCAACTCGAAAATCGGTAATCGTCACCACCTGTTCACAGAAAGAACTATCTGAATATAATACATGCAAAGAACATTATTAGTACTGAGAAGCAAAGTGTATCAATGTTAATATGTTTCGTCGCACTTCATGAGGTTCCTGCATGTTATTGTATGATTGTACATTTTGCTGTTAATGCCGCAATATGAAAACGATGTTTATACTATGTAGTCCCACGTGCGCATGATACCAAAATGATCCTCTGTTTTTTAATATAAAAAGTTGATGATTGTATGATTATGCAACCTGAAATATTTATTATTTTCAAGAACCGCTTTAAAATTTATTAGTTTCATTCAGTATGCAGGAATCATAATTGTTATCATTATTTTTTGTTGTTGTGAGTTTTAAAAAGCATTATATATATTTATAGCCACCGATCAAATTGAGTTAATACTTTGTTTTCTGTGATACATTATACATGTCTCTTGTTTCGACCATCCGTTTCATTTTCCTCACACAACCATGAATGAATAATCGTATAAAGATTTGGCGCCCTGGTGAGAGAAGTAATCATTACAGGAACTGTTGCAGTTTTTCTTCGTTTAGTGGGTGTTGCAGTTCCAAAGAAAGCGACGCCACCGCGCGCGTTTGTGTGTGTATGTGTATCATAATATGTGTGTGTGTGTGTGTGATAAGGTAAAATAGAGAGCTAAAGATAAATAGATAATCACAAGAAACATGGAGACAGTAATGTGGTAAAAATTTGGATATATATATAGAGAGAGAAAGAGAGAGAGACAGAGAGAGACAGAGAGATATAGAGAAATAAACAGAGCGAGAGAAAGAGAAAGATTAATAAAGAGGGTGAGACAGATAAATAAAAATACAGATAAAACAGATAGAAAGAGAGATTGATACATAGAGAGGGAGAGATAAATATAGATAGATAGATAGAAAGGGAGAGAGAGAGTTTGAGAGAGAGTTTAGTGAGTGAGTGGTGTGTCTCAGCGCCTTGACAGGAACTAACATTGGCAGGCCTGGACAAGATATTTCTAGGTCAATCATTCCCCCGCGCTTCAAAGCATGTCGGTATTATTGCATACCACAAACCCCTCCCCCAACTCATCCTCGCCAGGCTGACATCATCTAGTTGACATGCACATAAATATAACATACACACATACAAACAAAGATATACAGACACATTCAGAAACGTAACAAACACATACTGTACATGCTTCAATGGCGACATATTTGTGTGTGTGCGTGTCCGGGTGTGTGTGTGTGTGTGTTGTGCCTATGTGTGTGTGCGTTTTGTAAGCAAGCGGAAGGTTTGTTAGGTACTAACATGAATGGAAGAAGTCTAATAGTCAACTATGTAGTAGTCATAGTATCTTTTTGATATCTGCTGGCATATTTCAGGGATTACCCCAAATCAAGAACAAGGTATAACAGTACCACTTCCTCTGTGAAAGTATTCCTTCTTCTCCTCTTCCTTCTCCTCTTTCTTCCCCTCCTCCTCATTTTTCTTCCTCTTCTTCTTTCTCTTCGTTTTCTTCTACTTCTTTTTCTTCCCACCGTTTTTTTTTTATTGGGACGCAGTTTTACGTTTCCCTGTCTCAAACGTTGCACGGTCAAGAGACTAATCACCTTTCTACTGATGTTGTACGTGGTAACGCTTCTTCAGTGTGCAATTACAGCTTATTGTCCTCACCACCTGCCCAAGGTGCCCCTTCATTTGGCTGACGTGAGAAGACAGGGTTGTTTGAGTACATCGATGATAGTCTTTTTCATAGCACGGGGTTGCGTGTAAACTATAAACTTCATGTTTGTGTACACTCTCAGTTCGCATTATGCAATGTTATGTGTACTGCTTTTTCTGGGAAGACGGAACGGACTTTATGCATTTTGAATCCTTGTTTCAGTGCAAGAATAAAATATTGTCGGATGTGAATGACACAATTTTTAGATCTCGGCAGAGAAATCGCTTAAACGCCTTTGTATTTTGAAAATCTGTTTCTCATCATCTATAGTCATTCGTAAACTAAGTAGAAAAGGGAGAAGAAAAAAGAAAGAAAGAAAGGAGATCTGTATAACTCATGTAGTCCCATCATATTGTAGTTTGTGTTGGCGTTTATTTTTTTGTCAATATCTGCCGAGAAGGGACTGTGCAATCAAGATCGTCAAACCAAAGAGGTACTATAGGCGAACATGATGCTTACAACACGTAATCAAATCTGGACTTATTGAAATTCTCAATTGTGAAGTCCAGTCGAACAGATTAAATCACGTGTTGTTATTGCGCTAACTGGATAAATCAAAGTCCTAATAGATGGACTTGAAGAGATTATCAAAAACGTAGATGGATATCGAGATATAGCTGGATAAATAGATATAGATATACATTGTAGAAAGATAGAGGTAGTTTTGTGTATGTGTCTATGCGTGTGTGTGTAGAGGTCATACATTATAATTGTATGTGTGTAATTGCGTGTGTGTGATTGTGTGTGTGTGTGTGTGTGTGTGTGTGTGTGTGTGTGTTTGTGTGTGAGTATTTCAATGTGTGTATGAAAGTAGACAGGGGAAAGCAACGAATCTGTTTCATGACTTAGAATAGACCCATTGCGATAAAGCTTTAACCAACTGCCATGACTGCCATGGATTGTAATTATGTGGCCTGTGTCGGTGAGCTAGCGAGGTAGTACATGGACCATGCTGAGCACGCATTAAACTGGTGGCCCTGTTCATTGGCTGTTTCCTCCCACGCGGAGCTGTCTTCCCATGCAGCTTCGCATTGGCACTGAACCCCTGCAGTATTAAGTATACAGGGAAGTGCATCATGCATTACACGGTGCCGATGGTATTTTGAAAATAATGCCCCTGAGAGGGTAATGAAGTGTCATTAAAAGTAGCAAACAAATACGTCTACGTTTCACAGCGAAGTACTTTCATAGAATTCGAAAAAAGCACATTGTTTCTCCCCCCCCCCCTCCCTCACCCTTGTGTCGACGTTCTTTGACATCCCCCCTCAGAAACACGTTACCGGTTTTCCAAGTTTTGTGTCTGTTGCTTGGAATATCGAGGCTTTCTGTTCGCCTGCTTAATAATAGGGGTCTTAGTCCTTTGTGAGAGATAAACTTGTGCAAAAACCCACACGCACACAAACGATGCGGTAATAGGATCGTTTGTTCTACAAGAGTGCAATATGCGCTTTAATATTTTTCATGATCTCAGCAATATATAGAACAAAAAAAAAAAGAAGAATCCCATCAAATTTCCAGTTTTTTTCTGTCTGTTTGTGGCGATAATTAATGGGATTAAAACCGCCAGTTATGGGTAGCCCTATGTAATATGCAGCGAGAGGAATGTTTCATAGCTAGTAAAAGAACTGGCGTGAGACTAACAGTATCATTCATGATTTCTCGTATTAAGACATTTAAATGGAAGGTGCCTATATATAGCCACTCTGATATACAATTTGTACTATATTACCCATGGTACTGTCATGGGATTGATTCGCTGTCACAGACAAGCCATCAGCTGTTTGCTGCGGCGGTGGGGGACCATGAGAAGGGTCGCATCCATGTCGCCTGGCTACATACACCCATCCTAGTCAACCTCCAGCATCAACATGCAGTTATCAAGAGGATACATGTATATCATAACAGCGCAGCCAGGGTGCTCCGAGATAATTGAATAAGGCAGACTCCACGTTCTAAGAGGTAGTATTCTCACCAGCCGCACGAGACGATCACTGAGGGAAGAGTTATAGAGAGCATGAGGCGTGTGGAGAACAGTTGAGCCACAAAAATTGCATAAACAGAGTGCAGTGCATAGTTAGCGCGGCATGTGTTTGCACATGTCGGTTAACGTAGTCCACCAATAGCAACGTGGGTAGTATATCACGTGATTACACTTTAGGTACAGAACAGCGAATTGGCGTGACGTCATATCACTATAGGGCATCGACAGGTGGACCTTTAATGCGTACTTTTCTCATTGAGGGAGAAGTGATAACCAAACAAATGACTATTATGTGATGAAGGCGCTTATTCTGTTAGTGCTCATGACCTTTCTGTAGCCTAAGATTACATAAACGATCACCTTCGCGTCTACTGTATTGGTGGCCTAGTATGTAAGAGTTCAAATTCCTTGCATGATTAATAAATGCGATCGCAACAGTCAACCGTGAACAATTTCAAATGCAAACCTTGAATCACATTTTTTTTTTTTAAGGAAGTTACTTTTAAGCGACCGGAGGTCGTAATGATTATCACTCACTTCGAAACATGTTAACATTTCTTATTTCCAACTGAGAAATCTTAAAAAGAGGCAGCATTTTGCCATGAGCGCAGAAAGGGAGTACAACAGGCGTATACAATTTCGCTCCAACTTTAAATCCTTGTGTCAAGGATGCGATTATAAGGATCTGTGAACAAACGATTATTCAATTTTCATATAATGTATATTGCGCGATATTACTATACAGGCGTGCCATTAACAGGAGCCTTGTATGAATTGGGTCCCATACATCCGATAAAAACATAGCGACAATTCACCAAGTCTTAAAGTATACGACATGAATCACGCATCGTGATAGCTGACGATTGTTCATACGTGGACCTTTAAAAGCGCGCACCTCTGCGAGATGCAATGGATGAGCAGGCGGCCATTATTATGCCAAGGCCGAATTGGTTATCCGGTGGTCTGTTTTCATATGACTGTGCAGGCCATCTATACGGCCGTCAACCCAAAATCAATATGAGTATCCCTTTCCTTTATAACATTTTTTTTTTTTTTTTACTTCTTCATGCTGGCATATACGTGCAGATAGTGAATTGCATTTCCATCCTCGCATAGCTTCACCACGTGAAACTGCATTTATTTCAGCATGCCTACTCGTTTTTTTTTTATTCTTTTTTTTTATAGATTACCTGTCTATGTGACGACGACATGCTGAAACGCAACGACATGTCCTTTTGCAAAAGTGATTCATTTGGTAATATTATCTTAGCCAGGGATATGCATAATAAACAGGTGAATAAGCGGATGATAAATGAATGAATTTTTAATGAATAGATAAATAAGTAAATACAAAAATAAATGAATAGTTAAGTAGATAAACAGACTTATTATATATCTATTGATATAAATGGTTAAATTCAGCAACTATACATCGAATCGAAACCAGACGAAAAGAGAGAAAAAAGACAAGCAAAAAATGTTTGCATCAATGATTACATTACGCTATTGGAACTCTCATAAAACTTGCAATTATTGCGGATACTGTCATGTAGTACTAGTAACTGTATTTTCTAACCTGCTGTTAGAAAAGGGGACGGGCCATCTCTTGTCAATGCAGAAAATTTCAGTGTATACATCCTCAAAAGAGCCCAGGAGCGTAGTATCGTAACTAGTGGTATATACAAACTGTATAACGGCACTCCAGTATATAATCCTGATTATGAAGTGTGAGAACGAGGAGGGGGGGGGGGGGAGGTTGAGGGTTGAAGGGGAGCTGTAGGAACCATGGGGATTAGTCAGAAAATGAGAGCAGAGAAAAAACGCCTATCATATCTCGTTATATTCATAAGAGAGTCTGGGAGGTGAATGGTAAAAGATATTGTTATCGTTATATCCCATCAAGGTCAAGCTACAATCATTCCACGGTAATTTTAAGCTCCTTTCATTTAATTAATCAATTTTCCGCATATTTAAAGACTTATATTAGTGACATAGATGGATAGACACATTGCAGAGAGAGAGAGAGAGAGATAAAGATATAGATAGAAAGATAGAGAAAGATCTGTCTTCTATGGTAACTTAATAGTTAAGATACCACACAAGATCTTGTTACATGAATAAACATTTTTGTTTGTAATGTTTCCTTTACCTCTTTTCTCACATCTCCATGCTTTCTATCTGCATTTCTCTGCTCTTATTAATGGGCATCTATCGAAACAGGTTTCTAACATTATCCTCAGTATCGTCACCGTGATATGCTCAACGAGACATTAAATTTTTACTTTGCCATATGCGCGAGTTTGCGTTCTGAGGGGGCACTTTCATATATTACAATTCTTAAAAGCCGTCATAATAGCCCACCAATGGATTTTAAACGATGTCACTGAAACCTCCCTTTTGGATTTTTGTAACTGTTGGAATGGCAAAGGCCTAATCTTAAATGTTCTCCGTGTAATACGTATGCGAGGTTATGCAGGAATTTTATTCATATTAAACAGTAAGTTATGAGAATTCCTGAGAATATCATTGCATATAGTAAATGTAATAGAGAGAAGGAGGTACCGTTTCCATTAGCATGCGTTACGACATTCTTTACCATAATCCTATGAAGAAGTTACACCGTAATTTTTACCCAGTGCGACTAGTAATTTACCACCGGTACGCTCCCGTATCTTCAGTGCGTGGTGAGCTGCCATCGTGCGTTTTGTACGCCATTGCTTGTATGCACGTCATTCGAGCTACTAACAGTATACTGCAAGCCACCCGCCACGAAACGCACGAGTTCTGTGTATGTAATGCTATACCCCGGCCTTCCGTCTAATGCATCAACTCTCAGGGGGACGAGAATTCCTCCGCATAGCGGGGCCGCGCCGAGCCCGGCAAGCCGTCTCATTTTGCCGGCGATGGCAATAAAGTGACCGTGAGAGTCGTGTGCGATCCGAAATTGAATTTTCCACCCATAGGTCACGCGTCGGCCCCCGCGCGAAGGGATATAATCAGGAATGAGCAGCCATCTCCTTTGGTTGTAAGGCGGGCTGGCAGTGTTGTAGTGGGGCGGAGGGACTGATGTGAAAAGATTTGTCTTTGTCCACCGATCTGTTTTTTACACTTGCACTCATCCCCGCCCCCTCCCACCTAATGATACTCCTAAAGGCATTGCTTCCTTGACAGGGAGTTATGCTCCTGAAATAATCACCACGCCATCACTGAATTTGCACCTCTGAATTTCACTGATATTGGAGAAAGATCAGATGTAGAACATGGCCTTGTTATTAAAGATTATAAAATCTGCCTCGCACATAGTCGGGAAAAATATACAAGTTTGCCCTTTTGAGACCAAAAGATTAAATCGAATCTTTAAGTTGTCTTATCAATTGTGACAGAATGACTTATGAATTAATGTATTCAGAGGGTTAAGGTATTCCTGCGATTAACCTCTTCTGTACCAATGAGTCAAATGTGCACAAATTTCACACAAAGAGCTGTGGACAAGAGATAAATTTGGCATGCAGAGAGTTAAAATACAGAATGGTATTCATGGCTAAAATAATTTACCTCATGAGGCATTGCCACAGTGAATGCAATAATATTGCAAATAATCTAGTAAAGACGAAATTAAGGGAAACATCACCAAGTGACGTAACGTCTGGTATGTGAGATTAATGGATCAAAGGCATTTCGACATGAATATAAAGTTGGCACTTTTTCGTTCTCGTTCAAACACTCTTTCATTCTGGAATCTGACCAATAGGATAACCATTGCAAGGAAATAACAACAACAACAACAACAGCAAAAATAACTAAACAAACAAACTAACAAATCAAAACCCACAAACCAAAAATCAAAGCACAAACAAAAACAACAACTGATGTTAATACACGCACGCTAGGTCATGAATGTAAACAACTTTGTTATTAAAATGAATCAGTACAAAGGGATCTAAGCCTTTCAGTTTGTATTTTTTTTGTTTTTGTCTTCTTATGTTATAAACGGGAGACGCCAAAAAAGTAAGGAATCGAATCGAATGCAACTTCTGTTTTCGATCATTCTTCATAATGTTGTGATTGCAAAGGACAGCGTGACGTAGTCGTGTTGTATACTGCTGATTAATAATCGCCTATCGTGGAATCAGTACTACAGTGCCCTTGAATTGTAATTTCTGTGTGTGTGTGTGTGTGTGTGTGTGTGTGTGACTATCTGTATAGCCACAATCTCTTTACTCCTCTCTCATCTTCCACCAACTTCAACAATAATGTTATGCTTCAGTGCATTCCCTCATGACGAGGCGCCGCATCCCATCATGCACCTCCCCCACCCCGTCTCCCACGCATGCATATCGGATAATAATTTTCCTTTGCATTTAAGTGCAATAATTCCCCTACAGTGCCTTGGCATTTTCACCGTTCACGTTCCACACTGTGATATCTGGGAAGAGCTTTGCAGGCGAAATTTCAACGCCCATATTATCTCGTCTCTTTAATCTACACATTTATTGTGCTATTATAGATCGTGAATATATTGTGTGATCTATAGTAGATGGTAACGTAGTAAAAGACAATATTGTTATTGTTATTGTTATTGCTGCTACCTTCCTACTGATGAGGCTACCCTGTTGAGATAAGACTGAATAAACAAATAAAGACGAATACACTTATCTTTATTATCATTATCACTATTATTAGTATCATCATTTCCATTATTATTATAATCTAATAGTAGAAGTAGTGGCAGTAGTAGTAGTCGTAGGAGTAGTTATGGTGATAGTATAGTATAAGTTGTCATTATTGTTATCAATGCTATCATGGTTATTATTGATATTGATATTATCACAGTTATGCAGTCTTGACGATGTCGTGCACAGTTATTATTGTTTTGTCATTTTCTAGCCATGTATAGTAGGTCTCTTTCTCTCAAAATTTTGGATGAATGACATATATTACAAAAATTATGTTTGGTTTTGATGTCAATGCTATAAATTGTGTTTTTCTCTCTTTTCTCTTTCTCGGTCTGTCTTGGTCGTGTTCGTCGCTTCATGTCAATTCCCATGTTCTTCTGAAAAGGTAAGTGAATTAATTCCGTACCATTTGCTAGCCATTTGACACATTAATTCCATGCCAGGATTATAGTCATGCGAGATAGAATTATTGACTGATGATCTGCTGTCTTACTCGTGGCTGATGGTGAATTAAATGTGGCTAAAAAGAATATCAAACTTTTATATGGTAAACAAATAGCGCCAGAGGATTTATCCATTAAAATCATTCGCTCGAAGCATTTTGTAACATAATTAATCAAGACGTACAATGAACTATACATTATAAGAACAATAATCGACCCATGATTTACCGAACAGGGCTCATGTCCATGTATTTTATGAGCTTGTTCCAGAAATAAATCTTTATAAACTGTCCATTCTTCCATGTAAAAATGCTGTTTTCACAGTATCAGTATAAAGTTGTTTAAGTGTCCCTCTGTACATTTGAAGAGATTGTGTGTAAGCATTACAGTGTGATGCGTAAAGCTGATGTGCATGTGTGCTTGAGAAAGTGCGCGGCACATCCTCCGTTATTAGGTGATCCGAGTATCCTCTCGGATCACCTTCTGTATCTGTACTGATTCTTTGTTCTTCTTCTTTTTCTTCTTCTTTCTCCGCAAAAGTTGTGTAGAGGTAATCTCGGAAAGTCCTCTTCCTATCAATGTCAAAATTATACCATACATGTATCATGTCCCAAAGACGATCCTCCTAATAAAATCATAGTGATTAGTCGACCGTGACGTCACTATGACGTCATTATATGAAAACACATTTTCATTCATATCTCATTAATGGAATAGAATTTTGCAATGAAATCTACGTCACATACATTTCATATTATGCGCATTTTACTCATATTCTCAAAAGTCATATTTTCTCTTAAAACGTGCACGTACGCGCGCGTTGAAATATTTGTATGCTCAAATCGAGCTCAAATTTTTTTGCACACGTTTCAGACCATTTGGAGCATTTTTTGAAAAATTGAAAAAATTGGACGGACGCGTACGCGCGCGCACATATTCGCACACACAGCTCATATGCAATGGAAATTTCCCGGTTTTTTACACTAATCGGATGCCTGAAATGTCAAGGAATATTTCTACCAAGTTTCAAGTCAATCCGACTCAATATGACGTCATACGGGCCCGTCAAAGTTGAAATTCCGCACGCGCGTCAATGGCGATATACAGTGCAACGATGCCAAAAAAAACCGCCAATTTTAAATCCGATTTTACTCGTCAGGATGGACTGTAACCCCCCATTTTCTTTACATATTCTGAAAGCTGATGAGTTGGACATGTTATTTCATGGGTTGGCGATGCTGGCAAAATGATTAAAAGATATCAAATTTCTTAATAAAGTAAAAAAAGTAAATTTTCAAAATGACGTCATCAAATTTCAAGTTCATTCAAGCGTATCTCACTTATCCTTTGCCAATTTACACCCAGATTTCAGTATGTTGTAGCTTATTATACGATCTTTCATTAATATATTACAACATTTTGATTGGATGACGGCATCACCTCGTAAAAATGGATTGAAAGTAATATTATCAAATTTGATCAGTTTACGTTTTATCTCTATGGGAGAGCAGTTTTTCTGGCAGTGAAAATTGACATGACTCTCTTTTTCGAGCACTAGCTCACTTATGCTTCAATGAATTTCTCCCATATGTTAGTATGTTGTAGCTGAGACTTTGGGCTATCGTGAGTGTGCCCTCCATTTTTTCATACGATGTCGGCATCACGTCGAAAAACTTGGTTGAAAATGGCACGAGGCTTCGATGCAGCGTCATTTTGCTTAATACACAGGGCCTATGGAGAATGAAATAGGTCATTGCGTAGCGCATCCGACTCGTAATCCTAAGGTCCCTGGTTCGAGGCTCACCCCTGCCAATATTTTTTTTTATTTTTTTAAATACTTTTTTCTTCTTTTTCTTTAGTTAATCTTAAACTCCCTCTCCTCACTTTATCTTTTTCTGATTTTTTTATGCTTCTCCTTCAAATTTCTATAAAATAACATAATTTTTTCTTTATTTTTCTTTCTTTCTACTACTTTCTGTGCAATAGATTAACAACAACAATGGCTATCAATCCCATATTTTGCACATGTTTAGTACATGTCACGTACATTATTTCATAAAATAACAACTACTTGATCGGACACCATCTTGGGTATGTAAATTAGGGTCAAAGGTCATAAATGTTTCATCCTGTATCTTGGTGAATACATGTCTTATCTTTCCCATATTTTGCACACGCAAAGACCATGTTACAAGAATCATTTCATAAAATAATCACTTTTTGCTTAGACGCCATCTTGGGTGTGCAAAGTGAGGTCAAAGGTGAAATATACGTCATTCTGTATTTCCGTTAGTGTATACGGAATTCGGTACCAAAGATGGCAGGTCTCACTCCCTTTTCTAAATGAGAATCCAAACATCACACGGCCAATGTCCCGTCAACACAGATGAAACCTGTATGGTCATGAATATTTGGGTCAGGACTCAAATTATTGATTCTCGAAGAGATCGGATCACCTAATTTGTCAGTGTTGACAAATTCCGGTTCTAGTCACTATTATTGTTATCATTATTATTATTTGGAAATATAGTGTACGCGAGGAATTAATACTTTCTTTGACAAGAATGGTGCGTATCGTATCATCTCTCGCTTTTCTATTCAAACGCATTGAATTTGCTTGCGCAGGATGTCGTAAAGACTATGCAGTGAAACAAGATGTCAGGTGTCATGTATTGTACGTGACGTAATCACTCTCAATGCCTTACCTTCGATTGAAAACACATTGAGTTCTGCTGACCTCATTTCGGTAGTTTTGTGTGTGTGTGTTTTTTTACATTTTTAAGCCCCTTTTTGTTCTAACAAACACACACACACACAAACACAAAATCTGTGATTTACAAAATATCTAAAAGACAATATCATTGTTCAATGAATTATTCAAAAGTCATTCTAGAATTGCCTACACAATGTTGTAATATTGCACTGTAAAAACATCGGTGTTAGATTTAACACCATGGGTGTTAAATCTAACACCGATCAATCTTCAATAGAGGACCACACCCACAGGTGTAAAAAATGTATTGTGACGGTGTTAAAAAAGCGTTCACCTGGCACTTCATGGTGTTAATTTGACACTGTAGCTGGTGATATTTTTGACACTGCGCTAGAGTTAATTCATTAATGACACCGCATGGTGTTGATTTGATGTTGATGGTGTTAATTTCAATGGTATAACACCCGTCCAGCTTCAATAGGAGACCACACCAACTGGTGTTACTGTGGTGTAAATGTGTTTACAAATTTCTTCAAAAATCAAGTACTTCATCGGAAAATTCTTCATCGTCTTGTTGAAGTTCAGAATAACAAGAAATTCAGTAACTAAGAAACTATCAAAAAAACAATTTTATATTTTGAAATGACACCCGGAGGTGTTAGTCTAACACCATGAATGAGCACCGGAAATTTAACACCAGCTCGGTGTTTCATATTTAACACCGGACTCTTTGCAGTGTGGCATTGTGTTTTCTCTCTGTCTAGAATTGGCAATTTACTTCAGAAAGCGTGCAGCTCTAAAGTGTTTGATGAAGTTTAATAGTTACATGATTATCATAATTATCAATTATATATTGTGTATTATTGCCATTATCAAACATGATTTAGTAATTGATGTAATGTTATTGTTTAATATTTAATATAGTATTTCTAAAGATTGCCAACTTGATGATAAAAAAAAAATAATCATTTAGTCCAGTCAATCTAGCGCTTTTTAGGGGGTAACCCACCACTAATTGCAACAGTAGGAATTTCACTGCAGTGCAAGTCGTTGAGGCCTCCTGAACACCATACTAAAAGTCCCAAAAAATCCAGTGGGGCAAAATAGTAAAATTTGCATAATATGCAAATTAGCACCTGTAATGAGAGAAAATTGACAGATCTTAGCTTCCCGTTATCCAATTTTAAAGATTTAAATGTGTAAACTTATATTTTGTAGGTCAATGAACACGATGGATGCCTTTTCGAATTGGTCATACAAAAATAATTTACATAAAATGCAAATTAGCGGTAGCTGTAAGAGTACATTCATAACAACAGTACTCACGTTGGCATAACGCGCGTTTTGCATATGGGGACGCGGGGTTGAGGGGGTAACTTAGGGCGCCTCACAAGGGGCCGCTTTTAATGTGCACCCCTTTTTACTATGTAAGTATTGTAAAGCAATGTATCCTGCATTGATTACATTGCATTTCTTGGAAACAAAAGTACCCTTGCTATAAGGCACGATCGAATTTTGATAGCATGTACGTTTGGAACATATATATTTGCGCTATATGATATTATATGTTTTCTATATTGCCAAGTGAATAAAGGGCACTTTGGGGGCACACGCCACAGGATTGCCCTTCAATAAGCACCCTCTTTATTGCGTACATCTTATAAAGCAAATCTTCTTCTATCATTTTCGTGACTTTTCATTTATATAAGAGTGTATTTTCTGCATTGCCGGACCTACTTTTAAAACCGCTCACGCTAGAACAAATGTATTTGGGTTGCTAATATCTGTATTTCGTAATAAAGGGGTGTGCGTAGGCGTGCATTTAGACACCTCCCCAGAGATTACCTTTGATTGTTCACCTCTTTGACAATGTAGTTATTGTAGAGCAATTTTTCCTCTATTTATTAGTTGCATTTTTTGGAAACAAAAGTGCCTTTGCTATAAGGCATTTCGAATTTCGAAAACATGTACGTTTGGAACATATTATTCGCATTATTATGATATTATATGTTTTCTATATTGCTGTGAGGGTGGGTTGTTTTTTGGCACATCCCACAGGGTTGCCGTTTAATGCGCACCCTCTTCACTGTATAGATCTTGTAAAGTTAAGTCTCTTCTATCATTTCCATTACTTGTCATCGATGAAAATTGTATTTGCTGTATTGCCGGGACTACTTTTACAACCATTCACGCTAGAACAACAGTATACGCGTTGCTAATATCTGTGTTTTGCACTAAGGGGACGTGAGCGTAGGTGTAAATTTGGACACTTCCCAATGGATTACTTTTGAATGTTCATCCTCTTGACAATAAAGTTATTGTAGAGTAATGTCTTCTCTATTAATTAGTTGCATTTCTTGGAAACAAAAGTGCCTTCGATATACGGCACGATGGAATTTTAGAAACATGTACGTTTGGAACATATATATATTCCCGTTGTTATGACAATAAGTTTTCTATATTGCCGTGATGGTGGAATATTATTTGACACATCCACAGGGTTGTCGTCTAATGTGCATCCTCTTCTCTCTATGGATCTTGTAAAGTTAAGCCTCTTCTATCATTTCCATGAATTTTCATTGATAAAAAGTGCATTTGCTGTATTGCCGGGACTACTTTTAAAACCATACATGCTTTATAGAACAATGGTGTTTGCGTTGCTAATATCTGTGTTTTGTCTTAAGGGGGCATGAGCGTAGATGTAACTTTGGACCATTCCCAAGGGATTGTCTTTTGATGTTCACCCTTTTAACAATATGGATATTGTAGAGCGATGTCTCCTCTATTAACTAAAACATATTTTTGAAAACAAAAGTGCCCTTAATGTACGGCGCGATCGAAATTTGAAAACATGTACGTTTGGTACACATAGTATTCGCGTTAATGATATTCAATGTTTTCTATATTGCCACGAGGGTGGTGTACTTTGGGGCACATCCCACAGGATTGACATTTAATGTGCATCCTCTCACTGCATAGATATTGTGAAGCAATGCTTTTTCTATCATTTCCACGACAGTCACTGACATAAAAGTGTGTAACTGTAACAGTATTGCCGGAACTACTTCATGCACGAAAGAACGTCGGTATTTGCGTTCATAGTATCCTTGCGTTGTAATTACGAGGCTTGAGCGGAGGTGCAATGTTGGAACACTTCTTAAGGGATTGCTTTGGATAATTGTTCACCCTTTTGACAATAATAGTTAATGTAGAGCAATTTTTCTTCTTGTAATTAAATTGCATTTCTTGAAAACAAAAGGGCAATTGCTGTACAACCGTAACGACTATATGAAGGCATGGTATATTGGAACATATTCGTGCTATGTGGTAGTGCATGTTTCCTATATTGCCCTGGGGGTTAAATGACTTTTAACACATCCCACTCTGTTGCCTTTGAATGTGCATCCCTTTGACTATATGATTATTGTAAAGCAGTGTCTCTACCATTCAAAAATCATGAAAAGTAAAGTGTCTTATTTACCACCCGGCAAAACGACTTTCTATATGCATGTTCAACTGAGTTTGATTTGGCATATAATGCATGTTTTGTTAACCTGTTTTGGGACCACGACGGTCAGGGTAGGAGTATCTGGGCACTTCCCAAGGGCTTGCGTTTGAATGTCCACCTTTTTGACAAAATAGATATTGTACAGCAACGTCCCCTATTACCTTAATTGCATTTTAACGAAAATAAAAGCGTATGTGCTATACAGGCGGAAGAACTTTTCAGAGGCATGTACCCATGGAACATTTTTCGCGGTTGAATATTGTACCACGTTTTTCACTGCCTTTAGGATGCACGGGGTTACTTTGAGCACCTCCCACAAGGTGGTCTCTGCAAGTGAACCCTTTGTACTGTATAGATATTGTAGATCAATGTTGTTATTTTATCTTTACCCCGGCAATTTTTATAGAAATAAAAGTGTCTTGATATGGCAGGAATTAAATTCAATACAATAAATTATTCAATTCAATTTTTATTTCATTTTTCGACAATAGACATCACTTTTTTTGGAACAGAAAATGAGGTGCGTAAAACTATGTAGGATGAAAAGAATGTACAATGATTGTATAGCACCTTATAAATATTTATACATAGTCATAAAACTCAAGTGATAGTCATAAAACTTTTTGAGACATGCACTTTTTGAACGACCGTAATTGCGTTGGTATTTGCGTTATAAGGTCATGTATAGAGGCAATTAATGTGGGCACTTCCCATATAGGAGGCTCCCTTCGAATGGTCACCACTTTAACTATGCCAGTGTAAGTCAAAATTGCAGAGCAATATATCTTCTGTTAACCTCATTGAATTTCATTAAATAAAAGTTTCTTTGCTAGAGGACCAGAAGGACTGTTGAAAGGCATGTACTTTTAGAACATAATTATGTATTTGCGTCGGTACATGATCATTGCATGTCTTAGACTGCCTTCGGAAGGGGTAACTTTGGGTACCCTCCACGTGGTTGCCCTCGTATGTGAACTATTTTTACCTTATAGATATTGTGAAACAATAATTCTTCTATAACTTTCACTGAATTTTAATGGATAAATGAAACAAAAAGGACGTTATAGAGTTTTTTTCGCTTCAAACAGCTGTATTCACGTGCGTATGATTATGTTTTGTACCGGGCCGTGAGGGTATAGGGATAAATTTGGGTACCTCCCTGCGAGTCGCTTTGACTGTGCACCACCTTTTATTCAAAAAGATATACACATTGTAGAAAAATATCTCCGCTGTCAGTGCCAATTCTATTTCATGGAAATAAAAGAGTCTTTGCTAGACGGCCGAACGACTTTAAAAAAAAATGTACGCTTAGAACAACCGAAATCGCGTTGGTTGATGCATGTTCTGTAATTGGTCGTGTCGATAATTATCGATAGGGGTAACTTTGGGCACTACCCACAGGGTTTCCCAAAGTTGACTGGCCATCTTCAATATCTCAAAACCCTCAAGGATGCAAGAGCTGAATCATCAAGATTCGAATAAATCACCCTCCAAATAGAGTTCATTCATTACAAAATTGGAGTTATAGATGTTGACACTTGTTTAATTTCGTACTTTGATTCTACGTTATTGATGGATTAGCTATCATTATCTGTCTGATGACAAAATTGTAATTTGCGTAATATTATTCATGCTAGGTTACTAATGCTGTAGAGTTTATTTTTGGTGAAGAGAAACTGAAATATCACATTTGAACACTCTTAATATGCTCATATCGGGCGCTTTGAAGCATTTGAATAGTCCGTTGGCTCGGTACCCTTTCCATATCATGCAAACGAGGCCCAGATTATGTACATGGAAATATTTGCAGCGCACTAACTGACATTGTAAACATAGGTTTCAACACTTTCGGTGTTCCAATCTGAAACCTAGAAGCGTAGTTTTCATGAAAACACTGTATTTTTATCATTATGGGAGCTAATTTGCATATTATGCAAATGAGGTCCAGATTATGTACATGGAAATGTTTGCATCGCACTAACTGAGGTTTCGACACTTTTGGTGTTCCAATCTGAAACCTAGTAGCATAGTTTTCTTGGAAACACTATTTTAATCGTTATGGGAGCTAATTTGCATATTATGCAAATGAGGGTCTGATTGTGTACATGGAAATGTTTGCATCGCACTAACTGACATTGTAAACATAGGTTCCAACACTTTCGGTGTTCCAATCTGAAATCTAGAAGCATAGTTTTCATGGAAACACTGTATTTTTATCATTTTGGGAGCTAATTTGCATATTATGCAAATGAAGCCCAGACTATGTACATAGAAATGTTTGCATCGCACTAACTGACATTGTTAACATAGGTTTCAACACTTTCCGTGTTCCAATCTGAAACCTAGAAGCCTAATTTCCATGGAAACATTGTATTTTTTATCGTTATGGGAGCTAATTTGCATATTATGCAAATGAGGTCCAGACAATGTGCATGGAAATGTTTGCATCACACTAACTGACATTACAAACATAGGTTTCAACACTTTCGGTGTTCCAATCTGAATCCTAAAAGCCTAGTTTTCATGGAAACACTGCATCTTTATAACTATGTGAGCTAATTTGCATATTATGCAAATTTAGCCGATTTGCCCCACTGGATTTCTTGGGACTTTTAGTATGGTGTTTCGGAGCCCATAACAAGATGCACTGCAGTGGAATTCCTACTGTTGCAATTAGTGGTGGGTGAAACCCTATTTTGACTGGACTAATTTCCGCAGCATAAGTTGTCGAGGACTCGATGGATTAAGCGTGGAGTGCTTCCTCAATCCCCGGCAGCGCTAAATTGAATGGGCAAAAAATGGCGGAATATTTTCGAATCCAGATTATGATTAAACCATCGATGAATCAGGCGCGTAGTCCTATAAGGCAGCGCTCTCGACATAGTTATTTGATGCCATCATGAAGACGTATGAACCGCTCTGGGAGCATACAAGCCGTTTATCATGCCGTGCGCCCCGTGTAATGCTCCGGCTCGGTGAATTCCTCGTCGACATCATTCTCCCCCTACAAAATATATATAAAGGTTGGCTCCCTCGTGGGTAGTTTTGTGCATCGGAGGGGAGAACATGTCGTGGTAGACGTGAGGGGAGATTAGGATGCGAATAAGGAGGGACCGAGAGACGATAAGATCAGTGGGCTTCCCTCTGCCGTGTGTTGCGGGGCATCTCCTCTCCTCTCTTCTCCTTATACCTCTCCTTGTACCCTTCCCCCTGGCTCGCTCAGGCACAAAATGCGCGCCTGGCTGCACATGATGCATTCCGACGGCATAATTATGGCCCAGCGCGGCTTTACTGGATGCAAGATCGCGTCTTAAGACGACAAGGGAGTGATATCGAAGGAAGGAAGGACAGAAAAAGAGGAGGAGGAGGAAGAAGAAACGGAGGACGGGGATGGGGGTTCGGAGAGAGGGGAGGGGTAGAGGGAAGATGCCTAAATATAAGTAGATCGGACTTAAAAGGGTTCTTCCCTAGGTCTTTCTACTAGTAGAGAGTGCATTTCAATGCCCCAAATAGAGATCCCCCCCAAAATCTCATTCCCCACCTTCCATCATCTCATGAAAGGATTCGAGAAGAAATAGGTTCGAATCGAAACGGGCGCCAAATGAAGTCGTTTCGAAGAGTGATGGGCTCGAACTGACGTTAGATTGAAATGAAATCGCTTCGTATTGTATTTTGATATGAAGTTTCATTCGTCGTGTGTTTTAAAGGGGTTCGCTAATTTGCTTTAAGATGGCCGCAGAAAAATAAGTAGGCCCTAATAATACCATTGATGGGAAACAAACGCGATTTGCTTCATCCGTTGCTAGACTGTTGCTGAACTGACATTTGACAGATGCTATTCTCATTCCTCGTTCCAAATTTTATAGTGGGATGAGTCATTGAAAACCTTCAGCCAAAAAGACTGGTTTGCTGTATAGAGTGTCTCAACTTATGAGTAACTGAACCGCACGAAATCGCCCGTTTTACTACTACTTAAAACGCCCGAAACCACCGTCCGCTTTTCATTTTTATTTTTTTTCTCTACCATTTTTTTTTCGTAAGGAATGTATAATTACGTCATTTGAATGGGTCAAAGGCCAACAAAAGCATGTCAAAATTACTTCAGTGACACACCATTCTCTTGGTAATGCCTTAAGATGCTTTTAGATAAACATATCTAATAATAGACAAGAATGAATAGGTATAGTGACCTATTTTACATAATTCATAAAGTTGTCGAAATAAGAGTAGTATCGCTAAACTTTCTATAAAGGGAACAATAGGCCATTATATACGTACGGAATCTTCAGTTGCTAAAGGGTTAATACAGTGACTCGATGTTGTCACGTTTTCGAAACGAATCGGTAATAGATGTGAGATAATAATGCCTAATTAATGATCTATGGATATTCACATGAAGACCTGAAACGACATGATCATTTTGTGCCAATATTTTGTATGTTTGTTTAGCTGTCTAATCTCTTTGTTTTACTAAAATCCTATACTTAATTCAATATGTGCTCTCTCACTGTTTTTCTCTCAACTCTCTTTCCCCGAAAAAGGCATGTTATAAGGTTTAAACGCTGAAGTGTGTGTCCTGTGGACAGCCCCACAGGAATTTACGGGTGGTTGTGACGACGGAAATTACAAAAAAAAAAAGTCATGAACGGAAAGGTTCTGGTTCAAGTCATGGATTCCGAGGTGATAGAAAAGTATAATGCTCTTTGATTATATTATCGTAATTATCATCGTAAAATACATAATTTCAATTCAATTCAATAGTTTATTTATTTCCATCATCACAAAGAAAAGAAAAGAAAAAGTTGACATAATCCAAAGTGATACAATATTTTTTTTCATTTCTCTTTAATACACTCGTCTGATAAAGGATTTTTTCAATACAATATTAAGTATATTATACACGAATGATGTCGTAAAAAAGAAACAATGCACTTTGTCATGGCAACAAAAATAGTAAATAATCACAATGATGGAAAACAGTGTTCCACTAAAAAAGCCACGCTTGTAAAACGTGGAACACTGGAACAAAACAACAACAGCACCAATTTGTTATACCAATAAGACATATTCATTTTAAATTCTTCTATATACTATTGTACATTTTAGTCAATGATATAATGATGCTGATACTATGAACAATACTTACTAGGATTTTAGGATGCAAACGTATAAACTATATAACATATCACATTTGTGGCACAGGCACTATGGGGCCAGGGCCCCGTTGCATAAAAGTTACAATTATGGTAACTTTGCCATCCAATGGTAACTACCATGGCAACAATACTCAACAGCCAATCAAAATCAAGAATTCCATGGAAGTTACCACTGGATGGCAAAGTTACCATAATAGTAAGTTTTATGCAACGGGCCCCAGGTGTTCCAGGAAAATTGCACAGAAAGGAAGATAATTTCACTAGTGGCTCGAAATTGTGATTTTTTTTTTCACATCTCTCAACCGAACATACAGTTGTTCATAAAGTTGTTGAACTAAATTATATACATAATATTTATCATGATAATATTATAGTAGAATAAATACAAAAAGTTGTTGAACTGAATTATATAAACTGATTCGGTGGTCTATGGAGCAGATATACGGATAGAATTTTAGAAAGAATCATATAAACGTGCAAAACTTAAGGCAAAAATATAAGTTTAATATCAGGCTCACACTGACAGGGCGTAAACGCGCCCTCGCTGGCTTCTACACAGGGTTATTCGCCCACTCGCTGGCATTTGCATTTTAAACGATGTTCCCGTAAGGGACTCGCAGTATAGCATTTCACACAAAACGATATTTATACACACTCGTCCCAGTGCCTTGACAAGGAGAGTGCTCCTGTGAGCAGGCGTCCTCTATTCTAGTCTTCCCTCCAGGCATCCGACAACAACTAAACGAATTTGCTTCTTTTCAAGCGTTCAGCGACGCAGGTCAACTCGTCAAGATGTACCCATCACAAACGAAAGGTGTAGATCCTGCACGATTGTTCATGTATAGTTCTATGACGATCAGAGATAAAAAGTACAGGGTACCCCTAAAGGAGAAATTATTGCTTTTTAGTGCATAAAGGGCACCGCACACTATACGACATTTGGCCGTACGACTGACCGACTTTGGATCCGAAATAAATCACAATAGCCTGAGAATAACCACGTTTGTTTGTTTGTTTGTTTGTTTTTTTTTTTATTTCAGCTCCAAAGTTGGTCAGTTGTGCGACCAAAAGTCGTATAGTGTGCGGTGGCCTTAAGGCGGGGGGATGCATTCCTCTTTGATATTATATGCACGGGCGTTTGTGAAAGCTGGTCTGGAAGTGGTAGACTAGAGCTGATCACATCTGCTCCGCGGGTATCGACAGGTGCTCGATATAGTCTCGAAGGTGATGACGGGGGTATGAACATGAGCACTCCCGGCCAAGTAATGGTGGTGTTAGGAGAGCGCGTAGAACAGTATAGCTTCGCACTATATCACCTATAGTTTACAGCAGCAGCTAGCTATAGCGGTGAGCTAGTGAGCTGCTTTACCAAGCTATTCTAGTCACGCCCATATTATTCTGTGCGAAATTCTTGACGTGCAATATTTATATTATATTGGATGGCTATGAATGGGATACCAGGGGATATTGCATGAGTTAGGGCCAATATTGCACGAATCGAAGATGAGTGCAATATTGACCCTAACGAGTGCAATATTCCCTGGTTTTCCATGAATCAAGGCCATCCAATATAATTATTATCATCTATACAATCAAGCAGAGCAAGCATAAACTCCACAAAATTACCCGGCTACTATATACTCGTCTTTGAAGTTGACTCGGCAGTCCCATCCCAGCGCTGAAAAGGGGAAGCCCCTAAAACTGCGTATGAAACAAAGAACTAGCAAGATGTTTGCGCGCTTGTGAAAAATGTAACAAAATGACGCGCACTAGTAGCGAGCGTTTGCGCATTCAGCAAGCGCTCACGCAATAAACGAGACAGATAATTGAATATCGTGTGATCTTGAACGGCAAGTAACAACGGTAGCCTATGGGGAATTAATACGTTGGTCTATGCGATTCGTTCAATAAGCTCTGATATTGAACGGTAAAAATTGAGCGGACTACAATACGCGTTTTTAATGCGCCGCTAAAACGTCCTATATAGATGATAATCAGCAATATTGCCTAGCGGTAGTTATCATGACTACTATAATATTATCATGGTATAGTGATGTTAATAATCCACATGCACAGAAATGTCGAAATAATGACAAGCGCCGCCACCTCGACGACGACACGTCAGATGTTGGCACCTCCTTTAACACGAGAGCTAGCCGGCAAGACCCACTCCAGAGAGGCAGCGAACCATGCCGGCGGAGTTGCCCCCATCCACTGAGGAGCGGCATGTACCCGAGCCCCTCACCGTCGCGTCAAACGGTTTGTGGTCCGGCTATGAGACCTATTAATATTAATGCCGGACACTCGAAGGAAATCGAAGATCAATGCTCGTCGACGACTCCGAACATGGAATGTTTCTTGTTTCGAGTGGAGTGCAAACTTTCATGGAAATCGAGGGAAATATAAGAAGGGGACGCGTCTGAGGATGAGGACTGAAAGAAAAAGAGATAAGAGAGAGGGAGAGATGAAAGTAGAAAACAAAAAGAAGTAAAAAATGAGAGAAAAAGAAAGAAAAAGTAAAAAGAAAGAAACGAAAGAGAAAACAGCAGCGATAAAATATGTGTAACAATGTTGATATCATATATTAGTTTTATACAAATATATGAAATAATCAAAACTAATTATATTTATATCATATAATACGGATGGAATTTTGTACATAAATATTATTAATGAAAACATTCTTATTTCATACATTTTGTATAGAGTTGTATGTAAATAAACATAATTCATTTATATCCGTAGATGAGTGTCTATGACTATGTTATACAATATACCCGTGTAATTCAACGTAAGTATAATTCAAACATTGCTATTTGATATGTATAAAATTCATGTAAATATATACTATATGATTCACTTATATCTACAGACATAGAATAGAAAGAGAGGGAGAGGGAGAGAATTAAAGAGAGATGAAAACGCGGGAAAAAGTACTTGACACTGTCCTCTCCTCGTCCCGTCTCATTCCCTCTCCCTCTTTCTCGCTTTCTTCTATATCTCGCTGTCAGGGAGCTTATCCGACTCATTGTAGAGATTGCATTCTTGGCGCCGTAATCGGATGAAGGATGGTTGGCGAGATTGGGCGCGCCACCTGTCCGAGGTATTGCTTCTATTTCCTTTCTGCCTCGAAATGAAACCCTTCACTCTAGTCCGTTGTAAATATAGCTACAGGAGAAAGGAGAATGCCCCTACTCATTCCCCACCCCCCCCCCCAAAAAAAAAAGAGGAAAAAAAAGGAAACGAAAGCTTGGATTGGGAAGGGGCCTATGTTGTTGTTTCAAAGAAAGAAAGAAGAGAGAGAGAAAAATTGGGGCCTATACTGGTGGGTTATGTTCGTAATTTTATTTCACGCTTGTAAATTACTTCATGCACAGTCTGGTTTTCTCTGAGAAATCTCCTATAGCTTTCTTCGTGTACTGGTATGTGTGTGTGTGTGTATTTGAGTAGAATACGACATTGTGTTTTATGCCTGCTGGAATTGCCCATTTATGGGGTATGGTTATGTTTCATGTATGAAACATTGCTATAGGCAGCAAATAGTACATACATCAAATTGAAGAAGGGGAGTGTTTTCATTTTCACCTGTTCGTGTACGTGTCGGTAATTGTTCCACATAAATGATGATGCAGGCCATCCTAAGGGAATATTGAAGGGGAATTCAGTATGATATCATGTTGCTTTATATAAAAACAGATAAATCGGGGAGGCAATTCAGTGGAAATTTTGACACATAAAAAGTCGGGAATTGCAAAAGTTAGGAGTATTAGACAAATTGGCAACTCTGTGTCACGTGTTTTGCAGCTCTCCATTTCTTTTGCATACACCAAATTTAACGATAATTTTCATTTTTCTCAATCTTTTTTGCACACAGCTGAGGGGGACGCGCAAAAGCATATAATTCTTTTACCAAGAATAGAGAGCTAAAGATTCTTTTTTCCTCGAGAAAAAAATAACATAAAAAGAAATATGTGTAGGGATTGTTTTATGGCCAAGGGGTCAAGAGTAGAGTGGAAATGCCAAAATGTAACTTTTTTTTCCTAAGCATCTTTGAATTAGCTCAAAATATCTTTCTGAAACGTAGTCGACATGTATTTCTCGAAGCGATTTTACTGGGGAGTTTGGGGTTAGGGTTTCAAAGGTCAGATTAAGACCCTATAAACTACACTATTTGATGCTGAAATTTCACTATTTTCTCGATGCCTTGGAAATGACTCAGTGTATACACTATCTTAATTAAGCTTGGTGTACATGCTTTACCGCGCACAGATTTTGTATAGGGGAAATTATTTTGTACTATAATGTCAAAGGTCAAACGAAAATTCTAACGTTCCATTTTTGTTCGTATTTTTAATTTAAAGCTGAAAATATTGTTGAATAAATTCATCAGTTAGTATATAAAAATATAAATTAAATATATATAAAATAATATGTATGTAATTATATGCATATATCATACCAGATAGTGATTATTCATAGATTTTATCTTTTATCATAGGGCCAAAGGTCAAGAGTCTTGAGGTCAAGTAAATACTGAAATTTCACTTGTTTCTACTTCGCTCTGCAATCGCTGACATTATCATCCTGAAACTAAGTATGCATACATACGTATTTTACCAAAAGTTATATTTATACCCCCGCCAAACGAAGTTTGAAGGGGGTATATAGGAATCAGCGGACGGTCGGGCGGTCGGGCGGTCGGTCGGGCGGTCGGGCGGTCGGGCGGTCGGTCCGTTGCAAATCTTGCGTCGCGAACTACTTCCTCAGTTTTCAACCGATTCCCATAAAACTTGGCACAGATGTGTGCCTTGGGTTGTAGATGTGCAAGACGTATTTTTTGACAGTACCCAAAAGTACGTTGCCATGGTAACGGCATATTATGGGCAAAAATGGGTACAAATCTTGGGTCGCGAACTCCTCCCACAGTTTTTGATCAATTTTTATGAAATTAGGTACAGATGTTCATCTGAATATGTTAATGTGCAAGACACATATTTCCGCAGAGGCAAAAAGTGCGTTGCCATGGTAACGGCATGTTATTGGTAAAATATAGGGCAAAATGCTTCATGGCAAAACTGCTTCATCTGTGTTCTTCCAATTCTCATGGAATTCATATTGAATGTTTGTCTTAGGATATAGGTCAGCGTGACACATTTCTTGACAGTGACAAAAAGTATGTTGCCATGGTAACAGCTCACATATTATGAGCCAAAATGATGGAAAATTTTGTGTTGCAAACTACTTCCTCAGTTTTTGCCCAATTTCCATGAAACTTGGTACAGATGTGTGCCTTTGGTTGTAGATGTGGAAGACGCATTTTTCGACAGTACCCGAAAGTACGTTGCCATGGTAACGGCATATTAATGGCGGAAGATCAAGGAAAGATCTTGTGGATTGAACTACTTCCTCAGTTTTTGACAAAAGCTTATGAAATGTGGCACACACAATAGTCTTGGTGGGAAGATGTGCAAGACATATTTTTCGGACGTGTCGGAAGCTGCGTTGCCATGGTAACGGCATTTAAATGGCAGAAGATCAAGGAAAGATCATTCCTTGGGTAAGACTGTCGTCACGGGGCGGGGGTATTAATCACCTTAAGTAATATTTCTAGCTATTTTTTTGTTGACATAAGATCAAAGAATTTAGTAGTGTGAAAAGGTTAAGGGTGAAGTGTAAAATGTGAAGACTAAATGCTAACTATTTGCCAATTCCACCGAATGTGTAAAATCGCTCCAGCTTTTGGAGATAAATCATGTGTTTGATCGTAAAGGCTTTTCAGTTAAAAATGACCTCTATCGTGGTCATGAGGTCAAATATATAGAAAAGATAAAAATAACGTAACAGTGCACACCATGTGCATCATGAAACTTGTTAGAATTCCAAAGTGATCACTCTGTGAAACGATTTTTGCTGTTCAAATGAAAGTAAGTCCAAAGAACGCAATACATGTCAAGATGTGCCATCAAACTTTCAAACCTTTCATTCATTTTAATTTCTTGCCAGTCCTGTAAACCTACAAAACCTTACATCGTCTAGATTATATTTATCGGGTGAATAGTGTAACATATCGGATGCATACTGGAGTACTGTAAAAGTGAACATTTTCGCGCGACTAATTTTCCGCGCTCAGCCGGATAAGAAGAGTTTCGCATGTTTTTAATTCCGCGGTATGAAGACATCAACTATATACAGGAACATATTATGGCAAGCAAAAATGTTTGCGTGCTTTTATTTTCGCGCTAGTTTCTGATTGCGCGAAAAGCGCGAAAATTTCAACACCGCAAAAATTTCCACTTTTACAGTACTCGTCACCATTTGCGACATTTCTCATTTCTCTTCATGCTCTTCGTGATAGAAAAAAAAAGTTTTGTTCAACCTTGCATTTGTATATTATGAACACCTGTGGAACGTTGCATAAAACTTACCATTGAATTTCAATGGTAACTACCGTCAAAATTAGGCGTCACAGCCAATCAGCATCAAGGATTATAAAATTTACTGCTAATTTGAAAACTTACCGCTAGAAAGGAGCGGTAAGTCCAGCGGTAAGGGTTTTATGCAACAGGGCCCTGATGATGCTGTATCTTAACTTGGTGACAGATCTTATTTTTGCAAAATTTTCTTCAAAGCATCTCTATATTCATTGGACTCCAGAATTTGCACGTATGTCATTTTTGCTGCTAATGTTGTTGTTATCTCTGTAATTGTTATCACCATATCCATCACTCTTGTCATCAGCATAAAGAAGGGGGAGATGGAAATACTTTTACAACTTCCAGGCTTTACCGCAGGTTATACTTGCAGATAAACGTGACCCCACATTCGCGTTATTGAGTACGTCAACGTCGCGAAAGTTGCCACGAACCATATTATGAATGTTCAAACTCTTCTCAAATGGGTCTGCTTGAAGGGTTTATTCTACTTGACATGATATGATTGAAAATAGTTGCATTCTCTTTTCAAAGCAATAAGGTAACAAATGAATTCCTCGTTCTTTAAGCTAGCAAATCGAACCAAAACATGAAAAGACCGAACAGAGCTGCCTAACAAAAAATATAGACATCCTGAAAAAGGTCATCTGAAATAATCATTCGATCTTGCATGAAACGCATTCGAGAATAAGCCCTCTAAGGAAAAGATGCGCAGAAAAATAGAAGAAAGTGCGAGAGAAAGAAGGGGAGAAAGGGAGAGAGGGAGGGAGGATCTCACTTTCACTTTTCGGGACGTCACAGTCGAAAATCCGTTCCCATGGTAACCCTGATTCAGCGTTGGCAGGTCGCTTGGAGCTGATCCCTCTTCAGCAGTCCAATTTGGATTCTCAAATATTTGTCCAGTCTGCCTTCGTATTTCTTGTCCTCTCGCTACACGTGCTGTGTGTGTGTGTGTATGTGTGTGTGTGTGCGTGTGTGTGTATTATTTTTTTTGTGTGTGTGTATACAAGTAACCACTTTCTCACGCGCTATTGTAGAAAGTGGAAATGTGTGAGTATGGGATTGAGGTACGGTGGAGCAGAGGTGCGGATACACTCCACAACTTGAATTGGGTATTCCGTGACCACTGCTTTGGACGCATTAACATCGCGCCCGTGGAAACAATCATAATGTGGATATTTGATTTCGCACTCTTGTCTCTTGGCGAATGGTACGCTCGCCTACTTCGCCTTTATATCAGAAAGAGAACCTGACATTCTTTCAGCACCTCATACCTCCGCACGCTTACCAGCGCTTCGCGGAATACATGTAAGTTTACCTGGTGATTGGTATACCCTTTTTCCAGGAACGTCCCGTGTCTGCATCTATACTCATGAGGGAATGATATCATGCTGAGGACAGTTCTGAGCATCGAGAATAGACTAAGATTCAATATTGATCACAAGACTTCAAAAGCAACAACCAAAAATATGATTAAAATGTATCAGCCATGATGAAAGTTCCCCGTACTTTTTAGTTATCAAAACGTACTAATTTCTTATTAATCCATTCATAACTGAACAAAGAATCCCATCGCAAGGGAATGTTTCACTGAAACCTTCAACATAATGATTGAGATAAAAAGAAACTGCCATGGATGAAAGTGCACGGGACTGAAAATTACGAAGGATGGATCTTTGTCTCCCCTGCAAAACGGAAGCGACCCATAGACGTTACTTTTCCGTCGTCGTCATCCGCGATGTCAACAATTCGGTGTACTCTCTTTAACTTTTAATAACTATGAGCTATGACCACGAAACTCGCATCAAAGGTATAGTTATCACCTAAAGCTGCCAGTCAAGTGTGAATATTGGTGAAGTCCATCAAGGTGAAGGGTCAAAAGGTCAATGAGCTTTACCTAAGAAGCACTGTGCTCATAGTTATGCGGTGTCTACTCTCAATGACTTTTCATAGCTTTAAGCTATGACCATCAAATTGACACCAAGGAACATTTAAAGATGCCGTCCGAGGTCGAATATTCGAATATTGATGAAGTTTAACGAGGTCAATGGACGTTGCCTGATAAGCACTGCACCTGTAGTATTGTGGGGTACTATCAATAACTTTCCAGAGATTTGAACTCTAAACACAAACTTTATGTGATCGGTAAATCACCCAAAGATGCCGGTTAGGTTTGAATATTAGTGAAGTTCACAAATATCAAAGGTCAAAAGGTCAACTAACTTTCTCCGATAACCACTGCACTCTCCATATTGTGGATGTACTCTCAATTTTCCAGAGCTTTGAACTACATGTATGACCACGAAACTGACAGCACATGTGCATCATAAAGATGCTGATCAAGTTCGAATATTAGGGAAGTCCGACAAAGGTCGTCAAAGATCAAAACGTCAATAAGCTTAAATTGAAACCATTTTAACTACCCCGAGGCTGAGTAGGCCTACACTACCTAAAGTCTAATTTTGCATATTGGGTCAGATCTGACAGTGTCAAAGGTCAAAATGTCAATTTAACTTACGCTAAAAATATTATGCTCACAATATTAGGGTGTATTCTCAGTAACTTTTGTGAAGTTACTAAACCACATGTAAACTGCGATGTGCAGGCGAGACATCGCTTGGCATTTGCTTTGCTGTTTTGTGTGTGAGTGTGTGTGCATAAGATTATTGTTGAAGTCTATGTATTGGTCATATTAAAGGGATTGTAGCTTTGGTTGAGACCTAACTTCTCTTTTCTAACATTTTTTAGGTTAAATAATGAAAAACTTCCAATGAAATATGAAAGAGCATAATTATAATTCCAAGAGGAATTCAGTGTTTATTTGATGACAATTGGTTTTGAATGGCCGAGATATCCAAAACAGCGCGGTCATAATAAAAGGTGGGACCCACCTTTTATTACAATCGCTATGTTTTATTCTTTTTTTTGGATGTCTCAGCAATTCAAAAACCAATTTTCAACAAATAAACTTTGAATTCCTCTTAAAATGGTATGCTCTGTATACTATTTCTTAAGTGGTTTCTTTGTATCTGGTAAAAATCTAAAAGCCCAATCCTCATCTCCACCAATACTTTACCACTCCTTTAAGCTACCGAAATTTGACTTTCATTTCTATTCTTGTATACCTTTGAGGCGAGTGTGAGAAAATAATGTAACTTGCCCCCCCCCCCCACACACACACACACATACTTTTTGTCTCGCCCACCGGAGGTGAAGGCGAAACTAAGGGATCCAAATGGCGTCCGTCCGTCGTCCGTCCGTCGTCCGTCCGTCGTCCGTCGTCCGTCACAAATGTTAAAGTTTACCTGCAAGACTCTCTTATGATGCATAACTTGGCAACTGTTACAGCAATGGTAGCCACACTTGGGTGATAGAAGCACTAGGAGTATTTTCATGTTATGGTCTTATCCCCGGAGGTCATGTGATGATGTCAAAGGTAATTTGAGGTCATATATTAAAGAGTATGTGCAAGACTCTCTTTTCTATGTTAAAGTTTACCTGCAAGACTCTCTTTTGACAAATAACTTCACAAAAGTTGCTTGCATTACAACCTAACTTGGGTCATAGATGCACTGGGGGTACCTTCATGTTATGGTGCCGTTGGAGGTCACAGGATAAGGTCAAAGGTCATTTGAGGTCATACATTAAAGTTTACTGGCAAGACTCTCTTATCACACGTAACTCAACACATGTTGCTACAATGGCAATCAAACTTGGGTGATAGATGCACTGGGGGTACCTTCATGTTACGGTGCCGTAAGAGGTCACATGATAAGGTCAAAGGTCATTTGAGGTCATACGTTAAAGTTTACTTGCAGAGACACTCTTATCATACGTAACTCAGCACATGTTGCTACAATGGCAATCAAACTTGGGTTATGGTAGATGTCTCTTGGGAAGTTGAAGGTTAACACAAGGTCAAAGGTCACAGACATGGGTCAACGAACTTTTAGGGCCCATTGTTAAGTTTTTAGGGCGCATTTCGTTTATGGCTCATAACTTTTGATCCCTTTAACCGTTTGTGACCAAACTTGGATGGAAGATGTCCCTTGGGGAGGTGAAGGTCGTCACAAGGTCAAGGGTCACAGACAGGGGTCAACAAACTTTTAGGGCCCAATGTTATGTTTTTAGGGCGCATTTTTATTGTGGCTCATAACTTTTGATCCCTATGTCCGTTAGTGACCAAACTTGGACGGTAGATGTCCCTTGGGGAGTTAAAGGTCATCACAAGGTCAAAGGTCACAGAAAGGGGTCAACAAATCTTTAGGGCCCAATGTTAATTTTTTATGACACGTTTCAGTTATGGCTCATTACTTTTGATCCCTTTGTCCGTTTGTGACCAAACATGGATGGTAAATGTCCCTTGGGGTGTTAAAGGTCACAAGGTCAAAGGTCATTTATAAGCAGGTCGATTAACTTCTGGGAGTTCTAAAAGATATTAATTCCTTGTACGCGAATGGGCGAGACACAATTTGGCACTTGCCTTGTTTTTTGTTTTCTGTTTTTGTTTTTGGTTGATAGCACTTTCCCTTAATTGTTTATGCGGGCTGAGCCCACCGATGCCATGTACCTGTAGGCAGGCTAATGAGATGTCGCGGTAGCGAAACAGGGGCGAACGCCCATGCTGATCACCTGAATGGAACGGCTGTCATGTCGAGAGCATGAGTGGGTTAAAGGCGTGTGTATTCGACCTTACCCAGACTCTATTATCCTCTGCAATGGTTACTGGAGATGTTTAAACAAACTTCTCTCCGCCATCTCCGGAGGGCAAAGGGTTGCAATGCATTAACCATCAACTTGCTTTAATAATGATCACCCGCACGGGGTTGTGGGGATCTACCACTCTTTATGTACCTTCGCTTACTACGCTGTTTACTTGTCCAATTGTGATTCCCCCCTCCCTATATGCTTTCTTATATTTTCTTTATCTATCTCTTTATCTATCTCTTTATCTACCTCTATCTATCTATCTCTCTATTTACCTCTCTATGTACCTCTCTATATCTATCTCTCTATCTATCTCTTTATCTATCTCTCTATCTACTTCTATCTATCTCTTTATTCACCTCTCTATCTACCTGTCTATATCTATCTCTCTCTCTCTATCCCCTGTCCATCTATCTCTATTTCTTTCTCTATCTCTCTCTATCTATCTATTTATCTATTATCTATCTATCTATCTATCTCTATATATCTCTCTATCTACCTTTATCTATCTCTCTATCTATCTCTGTATCTATCTCTCTCTCTCTCTATCCCCTGTCCATCTATCTCTCTCTCTCTCTCTCTCTATCTTTCTATCTATCACTAATCTCTATATCTATTTATTTTGGCTTTCTATTTATGTATCCTTCTTTTTGTATCTGGTTGCGTCCTCAGCCCTGTGTGTGTGGTCGCTTTCGATCACGTAGTGCTATACACTCCACGCCAGTGGATTCGCGATATGTCTGAAGATGGCGGGTGCACCGTTCCCAACTATACGTGCTCACTTATAACGCGTGGCATCCGGGTCGCCATCACAGCTATTCAACCATGGAAAAAGCGTGCCTTAGCCGTCTCCGATTCACATTTCACTATGAAGAAGGAAACTTTGCTATGGTGAGGCTGCGACATTCTCCCTCTTTGGCTCACTCCACACTGCACCCCACATGATTCTTAAGAGAGACTGTGATGAATACAGCATACGTACTGAGATACCTCGAATGTTTGGGACATGTGGAAAGCTTACAGTACATCTTATGTTCCTATAAAAGTAACACATGATGTGGATCTCATTGTCATCGCACAATTTGATGTGGCCTTTGATTTCATCTTTGTTATTTGCAATTTCTTGAAGATGATACGACACTTCAACAAAAGGAGACAAAAATACCAAAATACGTCGATTATTATTGATAATTAAACCAGAAGACGGTAGCTCTTGTCAACTCGGTAAAAATAATCATTTCAGACTGTTTTCAGGAATATGGGAATGTAGCAGTCTGAGGATTGATGGGATGGATCGATAATGTGAAATGACGTCATCATGAAGCCAATTCACAGTGAAGCAGTGCCCCTTTGTGCGCAGGATCAGCGTCAACCCATCTGATGAACGTATCGAACGAGCGTATTAAACTCGGCCCCCTGACAACTTAGAGGAATACAGCAATGCGGGAATTGATGTTGGATTTTCACGTTTGATTCATCTCACACGTGCAAGCTTTTATTTCGAAAGAGGCCTGGTAGATTCTAGAGAGTCATGATGTACGCGGATACGGACGCGGGCGATTTGTGAATCCACCCCCATCAGCTTTTTTTGAAAGTGATTGCCGGCTGGTTATCAATTAGTCGGTGCGCTACTTCAGTCTGTGTTTGCGCATTGTTCGTCACGACGTGAGAACTGAAATGAGCCCTCTCTCAATCTTCGCGTCTTCGTGCACTCCTCTTCCCTCATTATACCTCCTGGATGATCCATCTCGATGCACAGTTCCCGCTCGGTCTTCAGTCTCCATTGCCCCCTCTTGCGTCTTGACATTTCTTGCGATGACTTCAACCCAATTCCACCCCCTTCTCCCCTCCCCCTCTTCCTCTTAATTCTCCTCCCAGTGCATCATCTCCCTCATCCCTCCCAGGAAGCCTGCATCCATCTCGCCCATCTACTGAAGGGGGAGGGGGGGGGGGAGGGGGAGGGGGAGGAAGGAGTGGAGAGAGGATGGGGAAATGTTTTCCCAGTGACGGCAAGAAAAAAACAACAACAACAACAAAGCCTTAGACGATACCGAATGTCCTTTCATATTTTGAATATCAATCTGAAGCTCAGTCAGCATTTGTTATACTTATAATACACATTAATTCTTGCAACTGATTGACAGGGTACTTTGTATCGATGTAAATAGGTTAGTGCTTTAGTAGTAGCCGTGACAAAAGAAATCATGGGCATTCGTACATGCTCGATACTCGAGCAGGATGTCTAGGAGATAGGACGCCTGTCCGGTGTCCAGGAGGTCGCAGGTTCGAATCCTGCTCGAGTATGCGAGCCAATGATTTTTTTGTTGTTGTTGGTCATGGCTACTATACTTAAGCAATAATCAATTCTGTACTTATTTACGTTGATGTAGGGCATTTTTTTTTTCAATCCGTTGCAATAGGAAAAACCTACTCGACCCAAGAATTTCATCACTTTTAACATTCAATACAGTGTCTTTGACGGAGATTGTCATCAAAAAGGTAAAATTATCATGTTGTGTAAACGGTATAAACATTACACACAACAAAAGAGCTCCCAACCTGTAGTTGTTCTACATCAAGGTTATGTATTTTTTCATACACTTAACAATGAAAATATTTGCTTGCTTTGCACTGTTGATAATTACATCAACTGGTGGCATTTCGTGTATATTATAGTGTAGGCAATACAAGACAGAGAAGAGGTTGAACGGGGTTATGGGAATTTGACTTCGCCCGTGCAACGCGTGATGGTCGTAAGTAACGATGTGCAGGTAATTACCTCACCCTGCGTCATTATACTCGAGTTGAGCTGTTTTTATGGTCGTAGCACACATGGCGAGTCGAGAATCGTGCAAACATTGACAACGAGCGATGTTATTAGAACAGGCATCCTCTGCCTCAAGGGCAAACCCTGCGAGATAGGAGGATGGAGTGCAGTCACAAGACTCTACGGAAGATATTGGGGCTGAAAGCTTGGATCGCATAGGTTATGCCTAAAGTTCACTAATTGAAAAGGAAAATACCATTCAACTTCAAGAATTATTGTACATGAGGGTAGTGTGGTATAGTGTAAACGTGAGGTGATGTCTCCCGAATGCTAACGAAGAATGATGACGAAAGAACAAACACGAAAACCCCGATCTATCAGGCGCAATAAAATTGAGCTGAGTATTAAACATGATAAATCAAGCCGAAAGGAATAATTGAATTAGTCTTGCTCCGTTTCTGCGCAATACCATACAAACGGCAACAGAGAATTTCCCGTATTAATGGCGATACTTGCATTATTTTATGCCACAACAAGTAATCCCACATTGATTATGATCAGAATGATGATTATACATTAAAAGCTCATACAGCTAGAACCAACAGAATCACGCGATCGGATCTGTACACTTCTATAAGTCGCGGTGAAATGATACACCCATGCAAATTGCATATTTTTCACATTGATTGTAGTACATAAGATAAATGAAGTATTATAATCTGTAGTATCAACAGCATCACAATATATAGGATCTCTACACTCGTAATGCAGTGAAATGGTACGTCATCTCTTCCTCACTGAGCTTCCTATATAATGACACTGCATTCACCAGGCTGTTGTAATCATGTTTTTCAATCACACTGCTGCTACTATTACACATTGTGCCCTTTACACTGCGTCACTGTACACTGTGTCATTCCCGTCTCCAATCACAGAATGCCAATCACTGTGATTGACTTTTCCATCACACTTTTCCATCACATTGTTTTCTCCACACTATACCCTTTCCGTCATCATTCCCATATACTGTGTTTTCTGTCTTGTTTTCTTTTTGAAGTGATATCTCCATGCTGCGTCGAATTTCCCTCACTAATATACATATAAGCACACACCCATTTTGCACCCCCCACACACAAACACACACACAACACATATACATCATAGGAATATAGTATATTCCTAACATATAAATATTATACTATTATGTAATATATTCCTATATAAATACTTTAATATATAATATATTGCTATATAAATACATATATATAATGAAAATTATGATGATGATAATAATGATATTAATATGTTTTACACACAGACAGATATATATATATATAGATATATCTGTATTTATATAGATAGATGAGTGTAATACAATAGGTAAGAATCCCGAAAATGTTCTCCTGTTCCTCTCCATTCGTCATCAGTAGACATTCGATTGTGGTTCGTTATTACTACCTCACCCCCTCCCCTCCCTTGCAGCCCTCTGGGGTTTGGCGCCGATTGCGTTGAGATCGGGATGATATGGGTGGGCTGATCTTTTGCTTTGATAAACAAATTGGAGTTCACTAACACGGACGCTTGACCTTTATCTAGGCTTGTGATGTCGTCTGAGCAATGGAGCTCGTCTGGACATAAACGGCGATGGTGATGGGGGGGGGGGGGGCGTCCTGCGCGGAGCGTGGTGTCGGTCACATTGTATGTTTCACCGAATGTCTACCGTCCCTTAATATTGCAAGTTCGAGGGATTTTGAGAATCTGTAGAGTTGTTTTACGCGAAGTTCTGGAATTTGATTCGTTCGAGTATGGGGGAGGAGGTGATGCAAAAAAAAAAAAACACCAAAAAACCTCACCCAAGCGTTGATGGCGTATAATAATAAAGGTGTATTGATATGGAAACACTGGTTCACGACTTTGGGCTCTTATTAAATAGCTGTAGAGTTCAAATCCGGACAGAAGGCTTTCATCAAGGAGGTATCACACACTAGAAATTAGGGATGGCAATAGTGGCAGAGTCCTCCATTCCTGTCTTACTCTAAAAAGGAGTGACCCCCCCCCCACCTCCCCCCCCCCCCACGTTTTCGAAAAAGCAGGGTAAATTGGTCAGTAATCGAACAGGTATAGTATTACACTCTGTTAATGCTGCTTTAACATCGCCGACTCTGTCCCATGCGCGGGAGTATTAGCCTTGCTATTGCCAATTCGAAGCCATCCGTAATTACCCCTGCACGGGCCTGGCCAGATATCGATCTGATTGTTCGCGATTATCATAATCGATCGGAGCGTCTGGCACAGTCCATTGCCGTGACTGCGAGTGTGAGTGCTATTTAATGTGGGCTACAGTTCAACGCGCGAGGACAGGCTTTCCCAACCCTCTCTATCGATAGTCGATAGTGAGATTTTCATATCGTGAATGCTTGTGCACGCGCGCAATACCTAACTGGACGAATTAACATTTGCGTGCTCCATAACAGAAGGTGTGAATAGAGTAGAGTTTATCTATCCTGATTTGTGATTGGTTGAATTGACATCACGTGACATGCACTGATATTGCTTTTGGAGATGGTATTCATATAACAATGAATTATAGTATGACTTGTGGAGTAAATTTTGTACAAGTAATTTAGTGTGAAACCGGAAGTGGTGTGAAACTTCAACAACAAATCGAACAAAGAGAAAGTTACATCACATCGCCCAAGAATAACAAAGTAAGTGAAAGAAGTAGGTTTAGTTTACTTTAGGCAGTCACCGCAGTGATGACACATCCTTCTTAACCGAACAATTATCCAATTAATGATGATAGCAAAGGAGCGAGGTGCAGGCAGATGTTCTGATGGAAAGTTTGCAACAACAAAAAAAAAGGGGGGGGGGCTCTTCCACGTGTAAAATTAATGAACATTGAATTTTGAATGTGCACATTAAGGACTCTAATGAGCCTGAAGCTCTTGTTTCGCATGCATCTCTCCCTCATTTCTATCTCTCTCTCTCTTCCCTTCTCTCCCTCTCTTTCTCTTTGATAATTTTGTTTTATGTCGCTTTGAAGTTACAGTGAACAAATCGTTACCCAAATCTGATTACGACACATTCTTCCATGCCCCAATAATCACGCAACTTTTACAGTGATTGTTGTACTCGCTAATCATGTCTTTGAAGATGAATGGTGGTAATTATCCTATTTCATAATGATAAAATAATTGTATTGATTGTGTTTTGCAGTGTGTATGTATAGATAATTAACGTTTTGAGGAGAACGTGATTAGTGCAGGGAATAGTGTGTCAACATGAAAGACACACGTGTGGGGGCTCTGTTTGAAGTGACGCTATACAGTATGGAGACAGTATGGAATATTTCCGCACTCACACCAACAAGAAAACACACACACAGCCATGTAAAGCTCACGCAGTCGACATCACATACCCACATTCACACAGTGCATTCACACTCACATTGACTCAATGCAGTCACACACACACACACACACACACACAAACACATTCAATGCAATACGGCACTCTCACACACACATACGCACACACAAGTCACTTAATGTAGTCATAGCCAACGTAATCAATTTCGTCCGCTGTCCTTCGTTACGGTGCTTTGTACAGCTCAGACCGGAAAACGTTGACGGCATTCCGGATATAGTGACACAGAAATGATTATGACGTCATACCTCACACCTCAAAGCACGTGCAATAATTTGAGTGTGACTCAACACGCTTTAAAGATAATCAAACCTAATCAGAGAAATCAGGACAATGATCTGCTGCTCCTCATGAAAGAAAAATACACACACAAAAAAAAAACTTATTTTATCGTCTGTTTTTTTTTTTCTGTTTCTCATATTTTGGGATGTTCCTTTCTCAAATATGTACTGTCTTGCCAAACAGCCATTATATTCAAACTCTTTCTGATAGCATCGCCTTTTGCACAGTTTCGACCTTGGTTGTTAAAAATGCATTACAAAGTACAATCATGACCTTTGACCCGAGCAAAGTCTATAGCGAGAGTTCGTTGGCAACCAGCATCCAGTATCTAGCCAATTACATTCGCCCATATACAGTATACATTATCTACGGTAGATCTGAAGCTAATCTACAGCCATTGTTTGCGATTGCCGATATTACGGGGCTCAATGTCGTCTCGTGTACGTGATCAAGTGAAGGGAAAGGGATGGGAGCGTAGGTGGGGGCAGGTTACTCCTACACAGCAATGAAAAACAAAACAAAACAAAACCACGCCGCCATCGGCGAGGCATGAATAATATATTCTGCCTTACTGAGTATCTTGTGCATGTATCAAAATGCCCGGGACGGGCAGAAAAAACCCATTGTGTAGACATGCATCCTGGAGCCTGCTAAATGCATTCATCCAAAAATCGCATCGCCTAAAGGATCCGCGTAGGAAGAAAACATCATTTTGAACTTTTTGGCAAGTGAGATGCCGAAATTAGCCTACCTGAATTTCATGGCTGATGTTATTTGCATTTGATGACATTGGATGCCGAATTTTCCTTCATAATACTGTATGGTAAAATTCTTCTACACAATGAATGAAACATTCACAAAAAGGAAATCCTATAGTGATATTTGTTAAAACATAAATGAACACACACACACATACACACACACACATTAGACTACTTCCTTTGGTTCGAAAAAAAAAACGTTTAATATAAGAAACACGATTGCTTTTTAAGGTGCCATGCTTTCTTTGGAATATAGTCTACCACCCTTTCTTTATTCCCCATATTTCATAATGGTTTCAAACGCGCATATAAATCTCATCGGATGAGCTTGTCTTCATTCCTTTAACGATTTCGTGTAAATGTTACTTTTATGTTCGTTTTTTATGTCCTCCTTGATATATGATATTTTTGTACCTCTGGGGTTAATGTGTTATAAAATGTTATTTTTTTTTAGTTTTTTTTTGTTACTCATGCATACACATGAAATATGTTCTACATGTTTGTAGTTTCATGTTTATGTGATTATAAGTGTATTTTTATGACGAATAAAATAAACTGACAGAAAGAGAGAGAGAGAGAGAGAGAATGGTGACAGACCAATGGACAGACAAAGTTTTACAGTGATACAGCGATTGGAAGAAGACTTGAGCTTTCCGCGCTACTTTTGGCTAGAGCGAATTCTAAAACCCGCGAATATGTCCACATTTTGAATGGGTTGACCATATTGCGCAGCGCGAATTCAGGAACCCGCAAATAGATGTTTTTGAGCGGCTCACAGGAAAAATTAATCGCGCGAAAATATCGACTTTTACAGTAGAGAATGGGAAGGCTAGACATAGTGGCATGAATAGAGAGAGGGATAGAGATAATAATGAAGGAATTAACGACGTAATAGAGAATACAAGAAGGAGAGGGGCAGACAGATAGACGGACAGAGGAAAACATACAGATATATTGCTGGTGTGTGAGAGAGAGAGAGAGAAACAGACGGACAAACATACAGACAGACAAAGATGAAGAAGGCGGGACAGAGGGAGGTTCGTGACGTCTGGGCCTCTTTCCGCATCTTACCACCCAGCGAGAGAAGTCATCATTACAAATTCCACGCGGGGGCGACTCCTAGGCTCGTATACACAGAGTACCAGCAGGGATCCCGCCGAAAGACAGGCGGTCTATGAGATGGGTTTGGAGCAGAAAGAGGAGGAGGATGAAGAGAAAGAGGAGGAGGATGAAGAGAAACAGGAAGATGAAGAGGAGGAGGAGGAGGAGGAGGAGGAGGAGGAGGAGGAGATGGGTGGAGGTGGTGTCTCAAACGTGGAGATTAAGACAGGGGTGAATGATTATGACTGTCATCTATAATTGTCTATATACATACGCTATCACTCCCGTACACTAAAAAAATACAATGCTGTGCAATTATAGAAAGAGAGACTAGTCATGAGTCTTGATATTAAAGATAAATGCATTTCCTTATGTTACATGGTCAATGGGACAGAAGTCGTTGATATGCTGATGACTTGAACCTATCTAATGATGTATCCGAGATTATCATTGACATCATATAAGATTGTAGATAGGACAAATAAACTGGGAGGTATTATATTTGTATATCGTGTCTTATATTCCGCAGTTCAAGTTTTGCTCACGGTCTAAATCTAGTCCATTGACTGTGCGAGTTTCGACTGCCCAAACGTGCGTGACTTATCGAGTACGCCAACATCCATACAACCTTGAAGTATACGTTGACACGGGCATGTGCGAAGTTCTGCTTGTTTTGATTATTATCGATGGAAGAAGTTCAAGCCGTTACTTTCTTTTTAAATACATTTACGACGTGGATTTTTCAGTGTTCATATTTATAGTTTGTAACTTCTCTTGGTTGACATCAATTGAGTGAAAATAGCTAAGAATATAAAAAAGGGGGGGGGGACACTGGACTATAGTGCAACAGATAAAAGTGGTAACTTGATGATTCCATCAATGTGTTGTTATTGTTTGTATCTCTGTGCGTCTTGAGAGGAGACTATTAGTGTTGGTAGAATCGCCGCGGCTAACGAGTGTCCTCCCATCTATCAAGACGCTCCGCCCGGGTATCCGGCCCCGTGGAAGCGAGTGGCGACCTGGAGGCGAGAAAATTGATTATACATCCTGTGCTTGTGGAGCACTTGTGGCCCAGCTGAAACAGGAATGACATTAATCCGAGGTCGACACATCCTTCTGACTTGATAGGGCAACGTTGACTAGTAAAGAAAGAGGAGAGAGAGAGGGAGAGTGAGAGAGAGAGGGAATATTGTTTTTGTTGCTTTGATTTGATAGGAAATACAAGAATTCAAAGAGAGAGCGAGACAGTATCGTTTTATTGCTTTGATTTGATGTGAAACAGAGATTGAGAGAGAGAGAGAGAAGGAGAGAAGAGGAAGGAAGAAAAGGGAAAGAAGGAATGCAAGAGGAAGAGAAGATTGAAGAGTTTTAAGTCTTGAAAAAAGTGGAAATTTTCGAGGTGTTGAAATTTTCGCGCATTTCGCGCGTTTTTTTCGCAAAAAAACAACAACAAACAAACATAATATCATAATATATATCACGTGATAGGCCTTCACTCAGACAGTGAAAGAGCAAACTTGCAGAAATATGCATCGAGAAATAATTAATTTTAAACAACTATTAAAACAGGGCAATCCGTTGACTGCTGTCCTCTGATCGACAATAGCCTATAAGCCATTGCTCTCCATGGCATCCGCGTAAACCATAGACATGCGGGACGGCGAACTCAGTCATGACTCATTATAGTAAATGCTGCATCAATTTACCACATTATTTTCTCTTTTTTTCCCCGTCCCGCAGAAAACCGGGAATCCAAGCTGGGTTCGAACACGGCTCTGCTACGGACCCTGAAGTACACCGTTTTAGCCGCCATGGTAATCCACCTGACGGCCTGCGGCTGGTTCTACTTCGCCTGCTCCGGCTGGCACGGACCGGACGGAGGCTACGAATTGAACTGTCGGAAAAACAGCTGGGCAAGGAAATTCGGCTTCGGTAAGACTTTCCTCGTTTGTGTGTGGCTGTGTGTGGGCATACACTATACATACATGTACATGTGTATGTGGTGTGTGTGTGTGTGTGTGCGAGCGAACATACACTAACGTATATACACGTGTACATTCAAGTGCAAAGTGTGTGTACGTGTGGGTGGGGTTAAGGTCCGTGACCCTGTGTGTGTGTGCATATTAATGTATGACAAAGAATAACCTTCAAACTAAAATAAGTGAATTAGCAGAAGACTTGCGTGTTTTCGGTATTAATTATACTTTAGCAGCAGTAACAAGCAATGAAAAACAAAGGAAACAATCGGAAAGCAATGTACTATCTTTCCAGTGACATGTAAAATGTGTTTAATTAGATGAAGGATGTAAAAAGACGGAGGCAATTATCACTGGGTCAAAAAGAATACATCAGGAAATGCAAAAAACACCCCCCTAAAAAAGAACAAACAAACAAACAAACAAACAAACAGAACAACAACAACAACAAACTGAACAGGCTGTTTATAAATGCGACCTCTACCTCTCCAACGCAAAAGTGAATTTGCAGTTAAGCATTATAAGGTAACGTTTGAACAAGAATTTGAACTGGCTCTGCACGATAAGGGGTGCTAAGGACAAACTAACAAACGACAAGCTGCTGCTATCAGCTATATTGTGAAGCCAACCTTTGTCTCCCCCAACCTTAAAAAAAAAATAAAAATAAAGAGAAAGGACAGAAAGAAACAGAACTTCCTGGTAACACCTACTTATTCTGGCGCATTGAAAAAAAAAATGTTATGCAAAAATTACTAATCAAGAACAGGTTGTTTGGCGCCTCCGCCCTCCTTAACTCTAAGGCCGTGTACAGCAATTAACTGGACGTGAATGGAGATCGCCAGAAATAACCACGTTATTTTCCACAGAGTAATGAGCATTTATTGTCATTGCATGTGCTGTTATGGGTTGTAAAATGATAATGAGTACAGTAGGCAAACATATTTTGAAAGACCTTTTACATGTGTTTTAGGAATAACTCACCCCAACAGAACAAAATGTGCAAAATAGAATGAACGAAATTGATCAAAGTTTCTAGAAGGAACGTTTAAATAAAGGAAGTCATAAAAAATAAACGAAAAGAAGTAACAACACCCACCAAATAACACAACAACCCAAACATGAATAGACGCCATTTGATTATTATGCACATTTCCACTTTGAAGTATAGATTGCAAAGATATAGCATGTAAAAAGAAATAGGATAATGCAAACAGAATATAAAGCCATGCTCCACGTTGATTTGCGCACATTTTTTCCCTCCCCACCGTTCATTAAGTCCAATACTATAGAGGAGGTAAAAGAAGCGGGAAACAAACAAAGGAACGAAATACGTAGGAGAACCGTTGTGTGTACAAATTTAACCTACCTGCTTCTTATCCGACTCGACAGGTATTCATCATACACGAAGAAGAATATTATTATTGGAGGAACTCGCGCACTACGAGCCGTGGGTTTCCCGATGACTTCTGACATTTACCGGGCTATTAGTCTCATTGGCGCAACGTGAAAGAAATATTGCCAGTCGCGTAGTACACAAGAGAAGAATTTCCAAGAAAAAAAAAAATGGTCACAGCTAATACTCGCATATACTGTCTTCAGGTTTTGCATTTGTATACCGATGGTACAGAGAGAGAGAGAGAGAGAGAGAGAGAGAGAGAGAGAGAAAATAAGAAGAAGAAAAAGAAGACAGGCAGATCTATTCTTGTATTTTGATATTGATTTCTGTGAGACGGAAAAACATATATGTTGGCTTTTTTCCCCCTTGGACAGTTATCGTTCAACAAATTCACCTTTTACTTCGGTTCTTTTACAGACAAACACAGGCGCTCAAAATATCTCAATTAAAAACAAAACATGATCCGATGTGCGCACGTGTATTTGATTATTGCATTCGTGTCTGTATGTGTGCGTGAGTGTGTTTGTACATGTTTCCCGTACGTGCCTCTTATTAAATGTACCTCAGTAACATCGATCTTCACTGTGTAACGTTTATTCGCAGCTGAAGATAATCGCCAACAAAAAAAGAAAAGAAAAACAACAGAAAACAAAAAATATCCCAAGCTACAATAAACTTGTGCCTTGTGTGTGCGTTGTATGTGTATGTGTCTGTTGTGCATTTGAATTACATCTTTTTTTTTATTGCAATCAAAGTCCCTTAACACAGCCCACACTCTTGAATTTCTATTCGATTTTCGTAGAAAGAAGTGAAACCAAAAGAGAAATCTTCTCATAATTCCTGCACCTGACAAAAAGGGATTGGGAGAGGGAAAAAATGCGTGGAAAAGTAACCATTCATACCTAATATTTCCTTCAATGTATTTCAAACAGGCGAAAGTGGTGATTACACTTTTCGCTTCAGGGACGTTACCATGACCACGGACATGACGTCACTAGGGGTGAAAAAAAAACATGAAGGAAAGTGACAACGTTGAAGAGGGAAATGTGTATGTTTGTGCGCGTGTGCATTGTGTGTGTGTGTGTGTGTGTGTGTGTGTGTGTGTGTGTGTGTGTGTGTTTGTACGTGTATAGCATTGAAGGGGGTGGACATTATCACTCCGTGGCACTTTGTCACATCTGGAAAGATGGATACTGCGCGAGAAAAATGTGCCTAATCGTGAAGAGCGCCCCCGCATACATGTACTGCAAAAAGGTCGGTGTTAGATTCAACACCATGGGTGTCAAATCTAACACAGGTCAAGTGTCAATAAAGGACCACACCGATAGATGTAGAAAGTCTGTTGTGATGGTGTTAGCAGTGTTCACCTGACACTTTGTGGTGTTAATTTGACACTGTAGCTTGTGATATTTTTGACATTGCGATGCTGTTAATTCAACAATGAGACTGTTGTGGCGTTGATTTGATATTGCTGGTTTTGATGTCAGTGGTGTATCACCCGCCCAGTGTCAATAGGATATCAAATCAACTGGTGCTACTGTGGTGTAAGTGTGTTTAGAACATTTTCTTAAAAAAGAAAAACCAAGTACTTTATAGGGAAGTTCATGTCCGTCTTGTTGAAGTTCAAAATCAGCAAGATTACTTAATTATCTATCTAAAAACTAGTTTTATATTTTGAAGGGACACCCGGAGGTGTTGATTTTAATACACGCAAATGAGCCCCAGAAATTTAACACCAGCTTGTTGTTTCATATAATAATAATAATATATATATATATATATATATTTTTTTTTTCAGTGTGGCATTTGGTTTGGAGAGCCCCTGCGGCAAGGACGGGCAGCGGAATTCCCCGAAGCGCGAGGTTTTACGGGCGAAAACAGACAGCTCGCGCTGGCCTCGTTCCGATTTGATGATGATTAAAAGCTGGCTCACCGTTCTTTTTGTGCATCTGAGCCAAAAAAAAAAAAAAAAAAAAAAAAAAAAAAGGCTTGGCGCAGATGTTCAAGAGTCAGCAGTATGAGTCATTATGACTTTGTTGATATGTCCTGTTTGTCGAGCCCACCAGAGGTGAGGGGAGACTAAGGGATCGCCTGCGGCGTCTGTCCGTCCGTCCGTCGTCTGTCCGTAACGCTATAAAAACTTGAATAACTCTGTACTCTGGGCTTCAATTTGAATCAAACTTGGAGTGAAGAGTGGTCATACAAAGTTTAAGCTTTTACCAAGTATGAAGGTCACCTCAAGGTTAAAGGTCACAGGCAAGGATCATTGAATTTTTAGGGCCCAATATTAAGTTTTTAGGGCGCGTTTCGATTATGGGCCATAACTTTTGATCCGTAAGTGTATATGTGACCAAACTTGGATGGTAGATGTACCTTAGGGAGTTGATGGTCACCACATGGTCAATGGTCACAGGCAGGGGTCAATGAACTTTAGGGCCCAATGTTAAGTTTTTAGGGCGCGTTTTGATTATGGGGCATAACTTTTGATCCGTAAGTCTATTTGTGACCAAACTTGGATGGTAGATGTACCTTGGAGAGTTGATGGTCACCACAAGGTCAAAGGTCACAGGCAGGGGTCATTGAACTTTTAGGGCCCAATATTTAACTATGACTCCTAACTTTTGATCCATAGGTCCATTTGTGAACAAAATAAAAAAAAATAAAAAAAAAGGTGTTGTACGTTTATGGGCGAGACACATTACGGCACTTGCCTTGTCTGATGGAGTGTGTTGACAGCATTGCAGACAATACGTTCTACATATCTACTTTCTATACACATAAAATTGCTTCTTTTTTCAAGTGGTGGATCTTTCTGACTTCCATTTTGAGCGTGATGAAAAACGAGGAAAAGATGTGATTACTTGATCAGGCGTTTAGCTTTCATCATCATCATCCTTTGTTTTTAATCTTTGCAATAAGGTGCAGACTTGGATATTTTACATGGTGGGCATGGCTCGTACATTATGTCAGTTACAGCAAGCCTCGTTTTCGTGGTTATCACTCGTTTCATTAGCATCTGTCATTTCACATGTGTGATATTTCTAAGCATTATTGTATTATTGTACTGTTTGGATTGTTTTTAGTCTTTTTCAGAGACAGAACGTTTGATTGTTTGTAATTTACCATACAGTTTCTTTCAGAAATATGTCGCTCCTGCCAGATAATTCGCGCCGTTGTTAAGGAGTATGAGTATTGAAAGTGATTACAAATGAATTTGAAAAGAAAGTTGATTGATAATGATCGTGTGTTATGACACCAAAACTTTCCGTGATACTGCATGCGGTCTAAACGTCTGTATGTATTTCGGTCTCCAAATATTTCTTCCCCTCCCCTCTTTTTGTGGGGGTTGGGGATACGATTATCATTAGACTTAAAAAAAAAAAAAACATAGACAAGGGACCAATAAAAGCTAAACATTGTTTTTATTTCTGTCCCATTTTTACTGTCTAGTTGGCAACGACACAGAGTCGGACAAACCCGGGGATTTTTATGTCATTGCCCTTTACTGGTCCGTGGCCACCGCAACATCTACCGGGTGAGTATGTAAACTTCTCAACACAGGCTGAAGGTTTGTACTTTCTCGAAAGTGTGTCATATTTATGGTTTATTTCATGGGTAAGTGTTCAAAGGCACCGGTGCCATTACTAGATGCAGCACAGTTTACGTTATAGAGCCGGAGGGCTCCGAAGGAATTCCATCCGGCTGGGCATGATGCGATTAAATCGGCTTTCCGTTCTCCGACGTGACTTACATTGGGTAAATTTTTCTGCCTAAGGTCAGAGGTCATGGATCAAGGTCATGTGATCGTTACAATTTATTTCCTTTTCAAGAAGCAGTTCGTGATGAGATCCGTGAGCCTCTATATAAGAGGATCTATGCAGACAAGATATTATGTTGAGATATAATCGGCAAAGAGCAAAGTTAGAAGAAAGTTCGTTTATAAATTGCAGTTGGTTAAACCAGTCATACAGCTACCATCGCCGCTGGTGGCAGCATATTGATTTTGTTGTGGCAGCAAAATTGTCCCTTCTGTGTCTGTCGTTTTAGGGAAAGTCCCTTTCTGCGATTTAAAAAAAAAAGAAACAAATGAATAAAATAAAACAAAGAAAAGGTGAGAAGCTAGAAAGAAAGAACCATGTCATGAGTACGACGGATGCAGTCAAGAAATGTCTCAAAAGAAAAAAAGAAGATATGTATTCTATGTAGAAAAAAGTTGTAACTAAAAAACAAACAAGCAAAACGTTTCAAAGCTGTCAATATTTTGCAGGAAAGATCAGCTTTGTGCCAAAGGCCAAAGTCTTTGAAAGCTTGAGGAAGTGTCAAAATGTGAAGACTTTTAATACCTCATGAGACTATAAATAGATATAACTCCCGCGCGAGCTCGTCGAGTGTTATAATATACCTCTAAAAGGGCAATATCGGTCTAACAACGCACGTTAGATATAATCTATAATGACCGCGCTCCGTCGTCACGTGCTGCAGGTATGGAGACATCAGTGCCGCTAACGAGCTGGAGAAGTGGTTCTCAATCTTCTCCATGTTGCTCGGAATCGTCGTCTTCTTTGGCATGATCCTGGGCGGCATGGCCTCCATGCTGACCAACTTTGACGCACAGAGGGCGCGCTACACGCACCGGTTCAACGTCATCAAAGACACACTGGTGAGAATATACGGATTGAGAGGGAGATTGAAAATTTGCGTTTGTGTATGTGTGCTTTGTTTAAAATAAAGTTTAGGTGTACATTGTGTCCATGGACACATGTAACTGTTGTTTTAATTGTTATTCAAGTGAATGGTTGAATGAATGAAATCTCTGTCGTTAGTGATGACACCTTATGGCACATCCCCGCACAAACCAATAAAGGAATAATAAATATATGTTTTGTTGCCCGTATTGTGTGCTACCATGGAATGCAGGCACTTCATCTGGCACCTCTGCATGAAAAGCAAAGTTTGATATAAAGCACTGAACTTTAAAACGTTTTGTTTTTAACAAAATTGAGTCGCGAGTCAGTTGCTCACACAACTCCAATTTGATTCACCACGTCAAAAAATCTCAACTTTTCGTGAAACATGTTACAAGCAGTAGTATTGAAGTTTGATAGACAGTTTTCCTGCTGTAACAATTACTGTATCACTGAATATCATTGAACATTAATAGATGGAGACATATAATAGAGATGGGAAAGGAGTTGACCATTCAGTCTTGCGTGGATCATATTCTTGATATCGTCATGTTAATTCGTTTCTCCTTCCACTCATCTTCCCTCTACATCATCCTCTCATTCACTTTACTGTCCGCCCTCTCTTCCTTCTTGCTGTCCCTCCCTACCCCACCTTGCCCTTCTACACCCCTCTATAACCCTCTATCATACCCCTGCCATCTCCTCAACTCCTCCCTCCGTTTCTTCTATCTCCGCCTTGCTCTCCTCCCCTCCTTTTCCCCTTCCTCTCGCTCCTCTTTCTGCTACTCTTCTCTTCCCCTCTCACCTTCCCTCTATCCCCCTCTCCACTCTGACCTTTCCCCCTCCCCTCTCCCATTCCCTCTCCCCCTCCCCTCTCTACACCCCCCTCTCCACTCCCATTTCCCCTCCCTTCTCTACACCCTTCCCTTCCCCCTTCTCCCTCATCTCTCCCCTCCCCTCTCCTTTCCCACTTTCTCCCCTTCCCCTCTCCACCTCCCCTCTACGCTACCCCTCTCCCTCCCCCTCCCCTTCCCTCACCCTCCACCTCACTCTCCTCCTTCCCTTTACCTTCCCCTCACTTCCCTACTCAATTCCCTTATTCTCCCTACCCCTTCCGCCCCCTATTACCTCAATTTGTTCCTCTTGCCCTACCCACCAAACCCCTTTCCCAATTGCAGAAAGACCAAACGGTTCCCGAGGACCTCCAGAAGCAGGTGATAGGGTACTATGAGTACCTCTGGGTCAGGAAGAAGGGGGTAACGGACGAGAGTTTGATCAACGCCCTGCCCCTCACCTTCCACGCCGAGGTCTCGCTGAGCGGGAACAAGTACATCCTAGACAAGGTAGGCACTAAACTTTATCCAAACTCGATTGACCTCTTCAATATCCATGAAGCATTACTTTTAACTCACATGCTTTTCATATAGACATACCTCATCGGATTTTGCTCTTCACAACTACAGGAAATATGTTGAGGCTTGTCCAAAACGCAACGACTAATTGCCTGCGAGCGTGATTTAAATTCTTGAAATAATCTGTGCACTCTATCCTGAATCGAGGACGACTTTAATCGCTGATGAAACTCTATTACGCCTCTAAATGTTGACATCTTTTACCTTAGTATTTTGTCGTTACAAAGTGAATGTGTGATGGTACAGTGCACTTTTAAATGCGATTAACTCATTTCATATTGCGAAAGGGACAGTGTATATCTGTGCGTGTGTGTATGCTTAAATGCGTTATGCAACGACCGTAAAATCATTGGTGTTTGAGTTCATCTCTTTTCCACGCCTTCCAGCACTTCTCATTTTTTCGGGTTGATTTTTTTTTTAAATGCAACAATTTCACCTCTTGTCTGCTCTCAGTGTCAGCTGACACATAAAACGCCAATAGCATTGCACACACTATCCAAAGTCACTCTTGAGCACAGAAGCTTTACAGGGTGTGCAACCACTTCATATCTACTCTAGACGTACAGTGTATGGCCCTGGGTCTCAAGGTGACAATACACGTACAGACATCACCCGCTCTCTCTGTTCTACCATGGACGTCACTGCCCGTTAGTGATCGCTGATGCTGTAAGCCTCCCCCAGCTCCCTCTGTCGTCTCACGAGTACAGAAATGTGGATTCTTTTTTCTTTTTTCTTTTTTTTACCAGTTAATAGAGGCATAAGCCTTGCCAAAAGCACACTGAAAAACATTGCTGGACACCTTAGTCGATAACGAACCATTTTTGCAGCTCACTTGAATCGCCAGGCGCGATTTCTGACGTCATTTGTAGTCTCATTTTCTAATGATATAGTTGGCCAAGCGAGCATTTATGTGGATCATATCCGTCGAGGATCAATGTCATAAAGTCCCATTCCTATCGCACATGGTAGACTTGCTCTATAGATTACAACGGATTCACAGCGTTTGTTGTTGTTTCGAAGAGGCGCCATTTTCCCCCGAGCGCAACGAGGCAGGCCCTATTTCTGAAGAGTACGATAACACGTACGCGTCGCACACCTCCCGTATTTTCCACTGTGACAATAAGCGCGCCACGCGATCGCCTCGCGCCGGTAATTGTGCCAGTGTAACGCTGTTTATCCGAGCGGAATGCCAATCACAAATAGCCGCGAAGTCTTGCCGCGTGTGTCCACCTGCTGCCCGCAGTTATTTGCCTGCCTCTTCACCCTCTAACCTAATAGTCGCACTCCCCTCCATCCCACCCGACCTTACAGCTTACGTACCATTCTCCATCCCAATCGGAGAATCGGAGAATCGGAGAATCGGAGAATCGGAGGGTAATTTTCTGCTGCATGCACAATGTTGCTGGTGTGATGCCCTTAGATTAGATGGAGAGAAAGAGAGAGAGAGAGAGAGAGAGAGAGAGAGAAAAGAGAGAGAGAGAGAGAGAGAGGGAGAGAGATGGATGGGGTTGGGGCTGGGGTAGGGCGACGGGGAGAGAAAGAAATTCAAATGTCTTCTCCACCACGATATACTGAAGATCTCTTAATACCGTCGGATATCATATTCGTTAAACATGCATCTTCACAACGTACTTGTGTGTGCTTGTGTGTGTGTTTGCACACGTATGTGTGTATATGTATGTATGTTTTGTTTGTTTTGAGTCATTTTACAGGGGCGGTCGAATGTGTTTTAGTATGTGCGTATTTGTGTGTGTGTGTGTGTGTGTGTGTGTGTGTGTGTGTGTGTGTGAGGGGGGGAGGGTGGGTGGATGGCTTGGTCAAGGGTAAGTGCTCCCCAAGGTTGAAAATAATCATCAAAAGCTTCATAATAAATAGAAGGTAAACTCTGTGACTGACCAGATTTACCATGCTGTCCATACCCCTTTAAAGTCAGTAGTGCTTTGATAGACCTTTTCAAGGGGGAAAAAAATCACAAGAAAAAAAAAGACAAGGATTATTCTGTATTAGTATGGCTGAAATTGTTCTTGAAATATATCTTGATAGTGGTAGCATCAAGTTGACCAAGTTTGGAGTACAGATATGTGTTTTTTGTCCCCGCCGAACGAGTTCGAGCAGGGGACTATGAAACGGGCTCCGTACGTGTGTGTGTCCGTGTGTCCGTCCGTCCGTCTGTCCGTCCGTCCGTGTGTCCGTGTGTCCGTGTGTCCGTGTGTGCGTCCGTGTGTGATCAAAATCTTCAATTTGCTACTTCTCTGTCATTTATGAGCCAATTTTGATTCTGTTTGCTTTATATGATAGCACTACATGGGAGCTTTGAAACTTCTACACAGAATTTCAGTCGTGACCTTTGACCTTGACCTTTGACCTATATTGTACATTTTGCTACAAAATGCTACTCCTTCGCCATTTCTAACCCGATTTCGATTCCGTTTGCTTTATGTGATGGCACTAGGTGAGGGCTTCAAAACTTCTACACAGAATTTTGACCTTTGACTTCTTTGACCTTTGACCTTGATTTTTGACCTATATTGTACATTTTGCTACGAAATGCTACTCCTTCGCCATTTTTAACCCGATTTCGATTCTGTTTGCTTTATATGATGGCACTAGTTGAGGGCTTCAAAACTTCTACACAGAATTTTGACCTTTGACTTCTTTGACCTTTGACCTTGATTTTTGACCTATATTGTGCATTTTGCTACAGAATGCTACTCCTTCGCCATTTCTAACCCGATTTCGATTCCGTTTGCTTTATGTGATGGCACTAGGTGAGGGCTTCAAAACTTCTACACAGAATTTTGACCTTTGACTTCTTTGACCTTTGACCTTGATTTTTTACCTATATTGCACATTTTGTTACAAAATGCTACTTCCGGCGGGGACATATGTTACGCACCGCGTAATTTCTACTTTTCCTTGTTATCAATCTGAATATGATCACGCGGGTAAGTCCTAGCCAAGTTTGATTACTACAGTATTATTGTATATATTCAGTTGTGTCATGATATTATACATTGTGTCTTTATCAATCCGAACTGAAACAAATTTCCTCTCGAATTCCTGTCACGCCGTTGGCGGCAGGCTCCAATGTTCCAGGGCCTGAGCGACGGCTTTCTGCGCATGCTCTCTCTGGAGATCAAGCCCTCCCTCTATCTACCACGCCAGACCATTGCCGGCCGGAACGAGATCTGCCACGACATGTACTTTATACAACGGGGAGAAATCGAGGTGAGCATGCACAAAATAATGATTTTCCGGAATATCTTTACAAGATTCCAGTACCTAGCATTAAAGGAATGGTATAGTTTTTGTTGAGATGGGGCTTCAGGTTTCAAACTTTTTTTGTGTGAGATGATGATAAACCTCTTGGGAAATATGAAAAAGCAGTGCGAAGCGGTTCCCTCATGACATTAATTTTGCTCCTCCAACAATTGCTCCCAAGAAATATCTACACGCTAAGCCAAACACAAATTCTATCCACAAACATAACCCTAACACTGATCCTAATCCTCACATCAAACTAAACCTAAAATCCTATCACAACCCCAACCCTAACCATAATCCTCACATCAAGCTAAGCCTAAAACCTTATCACAACCCCTAACCCTAGATTCCTTGGACAAAATAAGATCTGAGCCACTGTCGCAGGAGCAAATGCCGTGTCACCTAAAATAGAATACAGTGCTCATCCCAACATCTAGAATCGTTTTATCGGGAACACCGCTCAGGGGCAACAGAATTTGATATTTTAAACTGACAAAGCTTAGGTGAAAAGAGAGGAAAGTACAGAAGAAATCGAGAACGAAGAATGGCGGGGTAGGATAAGAAAGAAGAAAAGACTGTTTGTGACGCTGACAGGCATAATGCGTTCTCTAATGTTCCCCTGCCATTCTTACTCAATGTCAGCTCGCATCATCTTCGTGTAATACGATACATCCTAACCGTCATTATAGGCACATTAGTGACGGCTTAATGCCTTTCGCAGTGTCTCAAATGGGCGCCCGTTTCCGCTCTCCTATTCCCCCTTCCCTCGCTCAGGTTTTATCAGCTGACGATGACGCAACTCCAATCGCCCGCCTGAACCACGGCAAGCTGTTCGGAGAGGTAGGTCTGTGTGTTTAATGGTATAGTGTGTGTGCTGGTCTATGTGTATGTGTGGGAAGGAATAAATATGCTAGACGTTTATGTGAATACTCTTGTGTGTATGCGCGTAGCTATCTATGTGAATGTGTGTGTGTGTGTGTGTGTGTGTGTGTGTGTGTGCGTGTGTGTGTATATGTGTGTGCACCATTTGTTTATTCGTGCGCTTGCAGTTAATAAAGGGATGGTATAATTTCGGTTGAGATTCGGCTTAATGTTTCCAAGGTTCTTTGATGACGCTTTTTTGTTTAGTAATGAGATTTCAACCTCTAATGAAGTATGGAAGAGCATAATTCTAAGAAGAATTCAAAGTTTATTTGATGAAAATCAGTTCTGAATTGGCTGAGATATCCAAAGAAGAGCTTTTCTAATAAAAGGTAGGACCCACCTCTATTGATATCACATTGTTTTTGTTTCTGGATATCTGAAAAAAAAAAGATTATAATAAGAACATTTTGTTTGTTTTATCACATTAAAAAAAAAAATATTCCCTGTTATGTCACAAGTGAGGTATTACTGGAGAGGTTTTTATCTTACTCTGTGTGAGGATTGACTTGCTTTGAAATATTTAAAAGCCCGTTAGCCCGTTTTGTGATCAAAACTGCTCACATGTAAAATCCGTGTATCTCCTCAGGTCGTTGTTGAGCTGTATGTTATTAGCTCGTATCCGAGGCGCCTCTAACACCCCACAGCGTGTATTTGTCGCATCTTATATTAGTTTCACTAGAAACTTAGGTATCCTCTGTAATGCTCAATTCAAAACGATTTCCATGAATTATTGAACAATTAATTGAAATTGAAGCTCGTTGTTGAATTTGGTGTCAAATTTGGTGTCTTTCCTCACCGATATTTTTACTGCTAAGGTGAGCCTTATCTTCAGCATGCCTCGGACGAACACCATCCGGGCCGCGGCCCACTGCGACCTCATGGTTCTCGATAGAGCAGACCTCCAGAATGTGCTCCATCACTATCCCGAAGGTAAGGTCAAAGTTCACGATGACGTTCTTTTGTTTTGTTTTGTTTTGTTTTGTCTTGTTTTGTTTCGGTTTTTTTTTCACTATTTATAACAGAACACAGGCAGGGGTAAAAGGTCACAAATCCTGGTTCATGTTCAAGCTTTGTTTCATTCTCATCAACAGAGAAGCATGAATTGACACCCTGGTCATTCGTGTGAAAGTTGGTATCTCTTTCATATTACAGGATACTCTCATGTCGAAGTTTAAGTTTACAATTCCATTATCAGTCGAACAGAAACCGCGATTGCCGATAGGTTGAAGCGATTTTCAGTTACGATTTAATCATAAAAAATGGTACACGCGAGAATTCATTATCTTATCTTGATTTTGTATTTGAATACCAATGAAAGGAAATGAATTGACAGTCCGTTGGCAATGGCATCATATGAAAAAAAGAAAGAATTTGGGTCTATATTGTTGACTTGGCATATGTACCCTTATCATTTTCATTTCTTTCTTCTTATTTCTCTATTTTTAATCTAATCTGTGTCTTATCTTTATATTTTCTTTTTCTTTCCTTTCGCTTTGGTCCCACGCAGTCGCAAAGAAGCTGCAACAGATAGCGGAACAGCGCTGCGACGCCGCCGGTCTCCTGGAGGAGCGGGTACGAGCTGGCGAGGGTATCATCCCCGCCTCCAAGAGCCTATCACGACACGCCACTCACCAAAGCAGTAAGTCTTTGAAGTGCCAAGCACTTGATGAATTCAAAAGAAACAAGAAAACAGATGTAAATAGACATCAGAGAGAGAGAGAAAAAAAAAGATATAAAAATTTGGTTTAAACTTCCTCCCCGTTGAATAATGCGAGGACATGGCGTTTGTTTAATTATTGTTAGCTTATAGTCCGAGCCTCCACTTTACAGTTTGTTTGAATATTGGTATAATGGAAATATGTTGTTATTTTCATTGCAATTTATATCTATATTACATTTTTGCTATATGGACATAGTGATGATAATGAATTTTCAAACGTAATATTTTGTCAGTTTGGTTTTCATGTAAGGTTATTTAAGTTGGTTGCATTCTAAACACCGTTAATGTTATTACAAAGAGTGGTATCAGTAGTGCTGGAATGAACTGAAAAAAACACAACAAAAACCTCATCAAATTATTACCTGGGTGGTAACATTACACTACCACAAGTAAAACATTTCTTTAGACCCCGTGATGCTCTACCAACCCACAGGACACGACTCGGGCTACCCGCTCAACTCCTTCGAGGCCTTCGACATGGAGGAGATGGAATCGGAATGGGTATCCGTGCACCGTGGTTCCGTTGTCATGGTAAGTGCCACACCCATCCACCCACCGCACCCCATTTTAGTCTAGGCAGGGGGGGGGGGGGGGTGGAGGGCTTGGTGAGATCAGCATCGCCAAAGAAGATTATTAAACACACTTTTATTCTCGATATTGTCTGATGTCTCACAGTGACAAAAGTGTGATATACAGTATACATCTCCAGGGCCCCATTTCATAAAGGGTTGCTATGATGGCAACTCTTGCTGCAATGGCAGTTGTCATGGTAATGACAAGAATCGAGCTTCCTGATTGGTTGTTGCCACAGAAAGTTGCTATTCTAGCAAGAGTTGCTATCCTAACATCTTTCATGAAATGGAGCCCTGGTGATGCGTCTTGAGCCTAGGCAAGCCTTTCTTCAAACATGTCCACGTAAGATGAAATAGAATTATGGTCACCCTTTAATCTGAATTGAACTAAAACATTACGCCATTGAAAAATAATCACCAGTACTGAATGTAAACGAAATGGAAGAAGTTTATCTTCAAGAAGCCCAAGAAGGTAAAGAAAGAGAGAAAAAAAATGAAGAAGCAGGAGATAAAGGAAAAGTAAAAGAATGAGGAGAAGTAGAACGAGAAAAAAAGGAATAATTAGAAGATAGAGGGAACAAAAGAAGAAGAGGAAGAAGAAGAAGTAGAAGTAAAACATGAGAAACAAGGATGATAAAAAATGGGATTGAAAAAAGATGGAAGGATTTAAGGGGATGAAGTAATATAGGGAGAGAAAATCGAATAAAATCAAAAGTAAAAGAAATAGCGAGGAGAAAAGGTGAAGAAAATAAAGAGAAGGTAGGAAGAAGGATAGAAGGAAGGGGAAAAGAGGAGGATGAGACAGATCGTGCTAATATCAAAAAGCATTATCCCCACGTAATTAACATGTGAAGTAGCACGTATTAAAAAAGAAAATAATTAAGCTCACATTTGACATGCTTTGTAAGAATAATGACTATAATCATAAAACACCTGGTTAACACACACAAGCAAAATGTTTGACATGAAGAAAACTAGTTTGAAAACTAGTGTTTGTAAGTGGTAGCTAGGGTGTTACTAACAAGCTCTATTAGATGCGCGTGTCAGTCATAATATAGACTACCTAAATTGACATGTTTAAATGTAAGTCAAACTTAAATGTTGAAAGTCATTGGCTTTGTTTTGTTTTGAGGAACTGTACAGTGCTAAGTAGTATACGATAGTCAGTTTGACGTTTAAAGCGTACACGAAGTTGAGAGCACCAACATTGAACTTCCGCGTCTGCAATATGAATTAATGTCACTATTTCTGCGGCGCTACTGATTTCAATATTCATGATCTCTCTAGTAAGTTATGCTCAGCTATGTTTATCTGCCAATTGTTTATTAAGTTCTTGCTCATAGGGGGATGTCCCTACGTTTAGTCTTTAGCTACAGAATCTTAAATGTATAGTTCATCAGTGATACACGCTGAAATTACCTGTCAAGTATAATCGGAGAAACGCCATTGTATAGATAAGAACATCAGGAAAGTTTCTAATCATATTGCGAAGAAGAAACATTTTGCTCCATTTGTTGCTAATTTTCATTACGCCAGTTCTGCAGATTTGATATGCCCTCTTCATAACATCGAACAAGCGAGGTCTATTAACTCTGCATGGTTTTGACAATTTCTGCGTGCCAACTAACACGCTTGTGTAACGATTACATGCGATTGATATTCAATTCAATTCATCTATTCTCATTCTTCTTTTTCCAACTAAAAATAACACAGAATAAATCAGAAATTCTGATTTCTAAACATTAGAATTCGTGACTGATGATGTCTGTGCTGTGAGAGAAATAAGTACTGTTCATTTTCTTTAATACCCTTGGAGAGAGAAGTGTATACACTGTCAAAGCTAACGGGCTGGAGGGACAGTCTCTACCCACTATTACATCAGTCAGTCAGTCAGCCAATGATATCCATCATCACAAGCCACGCCCTCTTTTGTCAGCCAATTAGAAAGACGTGCTGTGTTCAAACCCGTAAAAAAAAAATCTTTGCGCGTAGCAGAATGCCTCTTTAATTCATAGATATTATAGTCATGAAGGAGTACATTACATTGCACGGCTACTCCCTAGAAAATGATAGAAAATGTTTCGAGTATGTTTGAACGTGTGTTTTATCTGCTGTAATTCTCTAACAAATCATGCATGGCTTCAACATGGAAGATAACATTTACTAACAACACGAACATATATGCCTGCTCACTTTCCTTATTCACGTCAATAAAAAAAATAAAAAAAGAAGAAATAAAACGTACAGGTAGATACACGGGTGTTTTATAGCTAGCGTACATTCGTATGTAGGAAAGCACATAAAATACGTCCAGATTCTAACATTGTCGTCAGTTGATAACCGATGCATTACTTTGAATAGTTAGTGTGACTGACCTGAACGGAGAGTGTAACTCCATCGTGTAGAAGTTGTACGATATTGCCCCGCGTTGTTCAAATGGAATCTAACACTGGCTTGAGAAAGTGATAGTACAGTGTGACTGAAATTAAACCACCATTGAGTTTCGATAGTCATGATTAGGTGATCTGATGCCTGGTTTTAGAACCATAGTCTGATCCTAAAACAACAACAACAACAACAACAACAACAACAACAACAAGATGAAATCAAAGCTTGAGAAACTAATATACTACAATCACATACGATGTAATATTAGTCATTTGGGTAATACTTTTTTGATTTAACTTCTCAATAACACGTAACTTCATAATGGCTTCATATTAATCTTTTAGATTTTGATTAGAGCTTTAAAAAGCTGTGCGCATCACAAACTTACAGGGGCAGTTTTCAGTATTAGTTAATGCCTTTAGAGACCGGCGTTTTTATCAAATGCATATTTTACAAAGCTGCAGCGCATGCGTAGGAAAGTACGAGAAAGATTTGCCTAAAATGGAAAAGAAAAAAAAAATGGGTGTAAACGGTTAACTTACAAAATTACATGCAACATAAACACACTAATATAAACACGCATGCGATCGGTAACATGTAATCATATCCGAATATGTATGGCTGTATTTCTTTCTTTTTTTATGGCTATTGCTCACACACTGAATTTATCGGTGTTTATATACGTCGATGAAGTACAATTTGTTGATCAGTTGCAATAAAAAGATTAAAAAACAAAACATGTATTAAAGAGCATTTTCCTTCAATTTGAGAGTGCACTAAAGATGAACACGGAGGGCGCCCTTCATTTGCTAAATATTCTTTGATATTTCCATAGCTCATTTCTCTGCAAAAGAACCTCACAGCAAAGGTGGGGAACAAGAACGAACGTCATGGACTTAGCCCTTTTCTTTTTATTCAGTGCTTCAGTTCCCACGTGACTGTGTGTAATGGTTATAGGTATCGTCTTTTATTCAGCCGCGAGAACTTTTCAATATTCTCAGGTGAGGGGCCTCACGCCATTGTTTGAGATCAAATGTCTTTGATGTTCTTTTTAACCTGGTCCTTCATTTCTTCGTTATTACGTTGCCATAATCAGCACAGTCCAGCCCGGATGACACCGTCGGTAAGATAGACTGCTCCAGGATTGCCAAGATCCATCCTATTTTTTCTCTAGATCTATGCTTTCTGTGGTAGTCGCTTTCCAGTCGTACATAGAGTATCAAATTCTTTGTCATTTTCTGTCGCAACTGCACTTTGCAAACCGCATCATACGTGTCAAAATGTGTGGAACGTTTTCTACTCTCTTCGCTTCGTGTCTTTTCCTATGCTGGCCTGTAGTTTAGAAACCTTGTCACAAAGTTTTCAGATGCACTTGCTTCTTTCGCCTGAATAATCACCCTCTTTTTTCGACCAAGAAAGATGACATACACTTGTATTTCACAGTGCATGGTAGAAGCACTTTATTAACCCTTCCGGCACTCGCTATCACCTTTCTAGTTGTCAAGCCTGTAGATCTATGCAACTACACCGCCTTCGATCTTAACTCCATTGCGTGAGTCTGTGAGCACAAGGAAAGTAGAGCAAGAGTCTTGTGTTTGGTGCAATGTTTGATTGCTTGCCTCTGCTTGCGTTTGTATGATCTGGTCTTATTCTGGTCCTTTTTATATTTTTCCTTCATTTTCAGTGACTCAAATCTTACGGCCAGTGGCAATACTAGCAATTGCCCCAAAAGAGACGCCTAGTAAAGTTATTTATAAAGTAAACCAATATTTCTTGGAGATAGTCCACCAGTTTCAAAATGCCCGGATCTAGTACCAGCATGACAATTCTCACCAGTTCATTTATGAAAAACAGATAAATACCTATTTGTTTTGTTCGTTGTTGATGTTTTCTTTTTTTCCTGAAGAGCTGTAGCAGGAAATAAAACAACTGAGGAAAGAAAGAAGTTTGCCATAATTATATTGGTTTCCTACTGCTGCAGCATCGCCGCTGAAAAAAAGAAAATGTTTTCAGTCTTTTGCACTTGTGAAATTGATATTTGTCTGAATGTCATAATTGAGCAGATCTATGAATGTGCTTGTTTCGTATGGCGCTGTTGTTTGTAAGTGCTTTGTAATGTCTGCATGGATCTAACAGTATCAAATATTTCCTAAACAGTGAATGGTGTTGGTTGAAAGTGGGATAGTATTCGTCTCACTCTGTTTTAAATGACTGACATTGGTAAGCATTACGTTATTGTCAATAACTATCATGTGGCGAGAAAATACTGAATAAAAACCCCACGTTAAATTCGTGTTTTTCCCATTAGTCCGTCTATGCCAAACGTAAATCTTTGGGTTATATTTTTGTTTCAATAATCGCAACTTATTGTCTTGTCAACTCACTATTTTGGACGTAATATTGCTACAAAGTTGTGAATAAACTTAAGCTCTTTTGCTACATGCTTGCTTTAGAGCCCACGTGCCAATTGAAACATACAGCTAATGAATCTGCTCCATTTCTTCATTTTTATCTCTTCTTCAATATTGCTTTCACTCCCGCTCTCTCTCCATCTCTAGATCTATCTATCCAAGCTATTTATCTATCTATCCTTCTGTCTGTCTGTCTGTATATCAAAATATCCCTCAAACTTTCCATCTACCTATCTATCTGCCTACCTATACTAGTATCATATTCCTACCTACAAATGTATAAATATATCTATCCTTGTTTAGCGCAGAATATGTCTCAAGATTTATGGAATTGAACAAAACAGCTAACAAGTTAAATTTCTACAATTTTTCTCCGTTTATCCCCTCCCCTCCCCCACCCCATATTCTTTCTTCTGTTTATTTAATCGGTCTCACAGAGGACAGGGCGCCACCTACGGATCTTGTGGGATGACATCCAGTCACTAATCACGGATACAGTGGTCCTGCCCAACTCTCGCTTCGCCCGTCTGTGGGAGCGGGTGGTATTACTAGTCACTCTCATCATCGCTTTCCTATACCCGTACTGCGCCAGTTTTATCGGTATGAACGTTTGCCTGTCGTTTGTTTGTTCGTTGGTTGGCTTGTCTGTGTGTGTGTGTGTGTGTGTGTGTGTGTGTGTGTGTGTGTATGTATGTGAGTGTGAGTGTGTGTGTGTGTGTGTTTGCGTTTGTGTGTATGCATGCATAAATGTGGGGTTTTTTTAAGTCTGTGCGTTAGCTTGTGCGTATTCTTTGGTTTGTGTCAGTATGCGTGTGTTTGTTCAATTCTTTTCAATCAACCGAATGCCAATAGCAATTACCTAACTTTAGTGTTGTTATACGTATCTAACTTCTGTGCCGTGTAAAGTGCATATACAAAGAATTAATCAATTAATTACTTGACACTTATCATGTGCTTTTTTTAAAAAAACATAATTATTCCTGATACTGAAATTAATGAAAAGCGTCGTAAATTACAATTACCTCCATGAGGACTGACATGGTTTACCTTCTAAAAATTGGTGGAAATATTGATAGCTGAGATGGATAAATTTCCTAAAATACCCTAAATGATGATGATGATGATGGTAATAATAACAATGATGATAATAATAATGATAATAATAATAATAATGATAATAATAATAATAATGATAATAATAATGATAATGATAATAATAATGATAATAATAATGAAAGTAATAATAATAATGATAATGATAATAATAATGATAATAATAATGAAAGTAATAATAATAATGATAATGATAATAATGATAATAATAATGAATATTAATGAATAAATCTTGTGGTGTCGTCCTGTCCTCCAGCGAACCAGAACAAGAACGACGAGAACGCGAAGGAGAACCTAGTCCTACTCACTCTGATGTACCTCATGGATTTCATCCTCGTCATCGACATCATTGTCCGCCTCCGCACCGCTGTCACCACACCCAACGGTGAGAGCCGACACATTTCAAACCCTGCACCAGTGTGTCACTTTCCCTCTCTTTCTCTTTTTTTCTCTCTCAATCATAAATCTATCTATCTCTCTCTCTAGCTAGAGAGCTTTTCATCGCTCTATTCATTTTCCTACCTCTTTGTTGTCTTGTCTATGGATTATAATCCCCATATTATCTCTCTCTATATATATCTATAATTATTCATTTCTTTTTCTCTCTATATATGCTTGCATCTATCAATTTTATCTATGTAGCTATCTGTCTATAATCATATCTATCCATCTATCTATCTGTCTATATATCTGTCTATATATCTATCCATCTATCTATCTATCTATCTATCCATCTATCTATCTATTTATCTACTTATCTACTTTGATATCTATCTCTATCTTTTGCAGCCAACTCCTAATCTCTCTCTCTTTCTCTCTCTAGTATATCTTTATCTATATATTTTCCTCTTTGATTTCCAAGCTCTTTTGGAACACTGCCAATCCAGGTTTTAAAACGTTTCTGCGTCCTAACAAAATTAATGATGTGCAGTAGTTGATGGGAGTTCATTTGTTCGTTGCAGGTTTTTTTTCCAGTTGTCTTCAATTCAACCTATTGGTTGTTTGTTTGTTTGTTTGTTTCTTATTTTTTCTTTCTTTCCTTTGAAATATTCTACTATGTGGTGTTCGCGTATCAGTAGTTTATTTCAAATATCTCTACACTGCCCCTATCACACATTCCCCTGACGTGATTTGATTTGACTTGATATTTTGACCCTGATCCGACTGGAATCGGCTCCAGGCACGTTCAAGGACTTCCACTACATCCGGGACCATTACGTGCGCAGCTGGGGCTTCGTGTCGGACGTGCTCGCCATCCTCCCGCTCGATCTCTTCTGCCTGCTAAACGAGGGCGGGCCCGAGCGCACGCACGCACTCTACCTTCTGGCCCTCAACCGACTCATCAAATGCTGGCGGGTAAGACATATCTGTTGTATATCTTTTCGTAACAAGTACCATGGAAGAATAAACAACTACAATCCTACATCTAAGAAACAAGACTACATGTCATATATTGTAGGTTTACCTTGTTCAGTCGCATTATAAACGGTTACTGTGCTATTTAGCACTGAAAATAGAACTACTTCAAAAATATTCTGTGTCTGTGTATTATTTCGTCTTTCTTGCAGTTAGCTGATTCAATATGAGGCGATCCACCGTATTTTTTTTTTTTAATTCACGTTCCATATTCCACATTTCGTACAAGTTTTATATTCCATTTGATTTGAAGCAGAAATGTTTTTCACACAATGGTCAGTTTGAACCAATAATGCACAAATGTATAAGGACATATAATTAACGTGTAATATGAGGAACCCACTAAAAAGCAAAGCTTGTAGGATGTGGGTTCCAAAAATATAACATAGGGTTTTAGTACAGTATATCAAAGTCAGAAGTGACGTAACATGCAAAATTCAAAATATCGAGAATATTACAATGTTTACGGGATGTACAAAGTATATTATATAATGTTTTATGATTAACTTATGGTATAAATGCTTAAAAAAGTAGCAAGTTAATCAAACTGGTGAGGTCATCCGAGCGAGGCATCATTTAAGTATATGCAAAAAAAAAAAAAAAAAATTAAGCGATTATGGCAAAATAATTACACATAGGATTTTAGAAAATTGGCTTTGAGATTTTTCTTAAAGGAGCTTAAAGAACTTGAGTGCAACCGAACCGAATCTAACTCATTCAAGAAAGAAGGGCCGATAGATGTAATTGTCTTAAGGGCTAAAACTGTACGAACAGGAGAAAAATGATAGGATTGACTGTGTCTTGTAGGGTAAGTATTTTCTGTACTGTCTGTCTGTATCCTGTTTCTGATTTAAACACAAAGTTAAGGGGCTCTCCCGATTTGCATCAGTCTGACTCGGAATGTTCGTTGACAGAATAATAAATGTGCTGTTACGTTGGGATTCGTTTTCTCTCATAGTCCTGCCTAATTTCTGAATGTCAATACAACATACTCAAAGTGTCATAAAAATCATACAATTCAATTCACAGTCCACTGAATGCTAGGCACTTGCCTACATCAGCATCAAATCAGTTAATTATCTTTCCACGGCATTGCATAAATCTAGAGCACTTGAAATAAGAACTCTCAAAAGTGATCAAGTTGAGATCCATCAATTCGTTTTTTTTAATGAATGTGCGAAATGTGTGAAGGTCCCGAACTACTTCAAGAACCTGGAACAGAATCTCGATGTCAACATCGGCACCATCCGCATCTTCAAGTTCGTCATCTACATCGCCCTTCTGTCGCACTGGAGTGCGTGTTTGTGGTACCTGGTAGCGTGTCCCAGCGGCAAGTAAGTTTGGGGGCGAATTCTTCGTTTAGTCCCCCTTTTTTGGTAGTGTTCATTTCTGTTCCTTCAATAGTTATAACCCATATGAGCTAATAACTCAATAGCTTTAGCCAAGAACAACTCAGTAGCTAAAGTCCAGAGGGGCGTTTTGGCTGAGGCACCTATGATTAAAGGTTTTCGGATATCTTTCTGTCTCTGTCTGATTGCTGTCTCTTTCTCCTCTCTACAAAATATGTCTGCTTTATATCTCTTTACGGTATCTCTTTTCTTACTCTCTCTCTCTCTACAAAATATGTCTGCTTTATATCTCTTTACGGTATCTCTTTTCTTACTCTCTCTCTCTCTCTACAAAATATGTCTGCTTTATATCTCTTTATGGTATCTCTCTCTCCTTTCTTACTCTCTCTCTCTCGCTCTTTCTTTCTGTAATTGCTTTAACTATTAAAGGGAAGTGCCAGTTGTCTCAACAATTACATTTGTAAAATATCAAAATACTCTCCAACATGTCTTTTGTTGCAGCGACTAATGTACCAGATATTAAAAGGTGATGTTTTCTTGCGTTTTTGCAGGAGTGATTATTTCAAACCTTTTCTTGTCTTGTGAGGGAGACACCGTGTAAGAGAATAAATTTCCCCCAATCCTTTTTTCAATGAATGGTATTTATCTTAACGTTCATGAAATCATGTACACTATCATTTCAAAGTTCTTGGAAAGGTTCGAAAATAATGTGAACATGAAACATTTTTGATGACTATGACCAGTGTGAAGAATCATCTCACATTGAAAAAAAAAATGCTATGTTACTTACAGCTTAAATCAATTCACGCAAAGGAATGATAACTCACTTCTGAATTTGCAAAGCAAATTAACTTTCATTCATTCTTTTAACAACCGCTCTATGAGTATTTTTTTTTATGTTACAGCCACTGAGCTTTATACAAGCGATAAAAGGCGAAGCTATGTTACACTATCTGTAATTATCTTTAAAGCAAGGAGCTTCTCATTACGTAAGACCTTTGAAGAATCAAATTCTGTCGGAATTCATGTCTCGTTGAATAACTCGTTTTATTCCCTTACAGGTTTTACGCATTCCTTTTTTTTTTTTCCTACAAACATGACAACCGTATTTTTGTGCATTTTTGTTGTAGCATCAGAATTTTAGCAATTTAGAATAGGCACCATGTTGATAACTTATCTTTCTTATTTTGCTTGCCTAGGCAGTAAATAAGTGTCGTACTCTTCTTATAATTACTGTTTTATGCACAGTGCAACTACAAAAGACACAACTTTTTATCACTTTTTACTAGTCGAAATAAATTGTACAACTGATCATCTATCGCTTTTATTTCGCCAATAAAACTATTCGGACAAATTTCAACCAAATGTACGGTGGGAAATGTAAGCCTTTTCAACCTTGACACGTGTGAAATTATTCAATCTCTTGCATGACATCAATTTCTATTTGAGTTCTCTTTTTCTCCTGTTAATCTCTCAATTATAACTTCACATCAATACTCGTTAATGGGGTGTCTTTTTTATGTTTCCATCGAAGTTATTCATCAAATTGAGTGTGGATATTAAGACAATACGAAATCGTTTCACCTCCACTTGTAACGAAATAATAATTCAGAATTTACAATTATTTTCCTATGACTACATGTATACTGTGTGATCCATTTTATCTACGCCAATGTCCTTTTTTGAATTGAAGTTTATTCCATTTCGTGTTGTATTGGGCGTTGTTCACATCCCCCACGCCGTGTCATTCAATTGCTTTTAGTGTGAATTTGTGGCTCAAGTAACGCTTTGAATGTTACTACATGTGCAAGAGTCATTTCTACTCCATCCCGTCTTGTCTTACTTACTTAGTTCCGCAATTTCTCGTGTTAAATATATCTCTCTTTCCTTTTTTTTTTTTTAAAATCCCACGCTTTAACTTCGTAAAATTGTTTAGCCTCATTTATGAAGAAGATAGGACATGCTTCATGCACACATCTATATATATGTTGTAATCAGCACAACGCTGAATTTTAGATCCCATGTGTATCACTTTGATTGTAGATTTTCACGTTTGAGTGACACATTATTTACAATACGTTAGTATCATAGTCCATCTTTCCTCATAGGTATGAAAATCTGTTGGGAAAAAAAATACATACAGAATTTTGTCAAGAAAAGGTGTGCACATTGGGTATTTAAGAAAGTTAAAAATCATATGATAAGACGAATGTAAAGCAATACATATTGATGGAGTCTGGCCACACACACATATACACACATAAAGAGAGCATGATATTATGCTGATTACAAGCCGGGCAGAGAGAGAAAATGTTTGGGTCTTATGTAAATCAGTGATCTCCATCGATTTATTTCCTACCACGACATTTTTTCTCTTCATACTTAAAGAAAGAAATTCGACATCTTTCTGTAGTGTCCATTTACATCACCATTGTAGAGATATGAGAATCATGTCGTTTAGGCAGGTCGAGTTTTCGTTCTTTTGTGTTCAATCATATTTTGTACCCATAGTTCTTGGCCATTCGGTGTTCCTTCGTCTCCATGTTCGCTATCATGTTCCTCATGATCACATCATTCAAATCGTCATCGCCATCGTCACCGTAGTCGTGTTCATCGTGCGCGCTCTGTTGCAACCCCGAGAACTCATGTGTAGTATCGTAATGTCGTGAAGAAAGTGGAGCTCTCAGCTTCCGTTATGTGTGTTTAATGACACCTGTGTATACACGTACTCATTTCTTTCGCTCTATCGTGAACACGTGTTGTTTTCTTTTTCTCTCCTCCATTGGAGTTCTGTAGACTTGTGATACCCGTCCCACAGTGCATTTAACGTTAAACACCAACACTGGAAACGGTGGTCGTACACGTGTTTGCTATCAGTGCCCCTTGTTGGCGTCGTGTATATGTGTGCTTCAAAAGTGTTGAGTCTCTTGACATCATTCAAAGCTTATTGATTAATTCAAGAACATTTTGAGATCGAAATACGTTCATGAGTTTATTATTAAGTACTCAAGCAACACTTGGACAAGAAAGAAAAAAACAGTTCTTTTGGTCTGAAATTGGATAAAGGGATAGGATTTAATCGCACGTGTGATTTTATGTTTAATCAAAAATGACATTAAGGTATCATGTTTTTTCCTCACTCAGTCGTTGGTGTTGTTTTTTTTTTTCAAAAATCAAAAATATATATTATTTGGGAGGTTTCTCCCTTAAATTACTCATAGAGGAACCTCTACGGACATCTTGGATAGAATATTTATTCAAATTCACATTTATTTTTACATAAAGGAAAGCATATGTAGATTTTTTTTTTTCAAAGCATAGTGCTCAATGTTGCAATATTCTGTTTTATGCGCTCCCACGTTTCATCATTTTAATTATTAATGCTTGGGAGTTCGTACACATTAACATTTGGTTTTTTCTTGATTTTTTTTTCTCACATTTTCCACCTATTCATCCATTCATTCTGCATATTTTGTTACGTAACTTATCATGCCATCAGCTATCAACATCTTATCTGGAATTTACTTATTTTCTCTCTACAAACTTTATGTTCGTTTTTCATTTTCTAAGTTGGTGTCAATACCTTACTGACACAATATTGATCATAAACTTTTAGCAACATATAGATTATACAGTATTCGTCTTTTCAATTTCTTCTATAATCTTTGTTTTCAGTTGATATCTCAACATTTTGTATTGAAACATATCTCTTTTATCATATATGCACACATCTTCCCCAAATCACTAGTTTATGCTCTGGAGTGGTAATTTCGTTGGATTTCATTAGTCAGATTTATAGTACACACGTTTCCTTTCCACCGTCGGGTAGACTGAAGCATTTTCGTAGCAATGGACTTTTAGAGTAGATGTTATACATGTCTATGGTAGATTGAGGTTTATCTAGTTACACATTCAGAATCATCATCATGTATGCAAAGGTGGTAGCCCTTAAATACTGGAGGTCGAGAACAGAAAGTTTAAAGCTCGCCGCACATTAAACGACTCACGACTGTACAACTGACACACTTTGGATCTGAAACAAACAAGTGTGTTTATTCTCAGGCTTTTGCGATTTATTTCGGATCCAAAGTCTGTCAGTTGTGTAGTCGTGAGTCGTATAGTGTGTGGCGGACTTATTGAAGACTTCCAGTCCCAGAGTTCGCTTGAATAAGAACCAACTTGTGCTGTAAAGCCCGCCCATCGTATTTCAATGATAACCACTGGATGGCGCCCTCAATGACAGGAAATATTATTCCTGACCTTTGTCTCCTACTTTCTCTTTCTCTCTACGGGACGCCAAGAGGTTATTTTCACCCTCAAACATCCGTATTTTCTGGTGCAAAACGTCGTCCAATGACAAAGATGTATAGGAATCGAATTCAATACCCCAGGAGAGTCAGAGAAATTGGGGCTACCACCCTTCAACGCTCTTGTATTCACCACTCTGTGGGATCCAAAGGGACCATCTAGGTGCCATTTAGATATGCACTGTTCATGCTGCTACATGAACTAGTTTTTTTTCCCCTATTTTTTTCCTTATTTCAAACTCTTTATAAAACACACACGCAAAAAAAAAAGGAAGCTTTCCAATTCACGCCCATACGCCCGCAACCATGCGCTTGCCACCCCTCAACCCAAACCGGTCACATCCTTCCACCCCCCTCACCACGCTGTGTCTGTATGAGCACATTATCCCCACCCCTACCACCACCACCACCACCACCACCACCACCTGTTCTCTAGCCAAGCGGAGTTCGCACCCATCCGCTTACCCCCACCTCCACCCCTTGCGTATAATCAATGTATCGCGTGAATGTATTCACCACAATTAACATCGTACGTAACAAATGTAACATTGTGTGTGTGTTTGAAACTGAAATGAAATCCTGCCATGTTAACCGATTTAATACAACCGTTTCTCCTCGCTTTCTCTCCCAATTGTCTTCTTTACACCGCTTCCCCGACGAACGACTTCTACCAACACCCCTACCCCACTCCGTCTTTGTGTTACCCCCACTAACTAACGAAATGGACACCACACTTCTCTCTGTGCTGCGTGACGAACACTTTGTTCCACCCCTTGGACGTGTCTTATCCTCGTCCTTTACACGCTATGATGAATCTTTCTTGCACTTAACGTGTCTTTTCTACCAAACTTCTGTATCCTTCTCCAACCCCCTCCCTCCTACCCCCCTCCTCCTCCTCCTCCTCCTCCCCCCCCCCCCTCCGAACTCTTCCTGTACCCCACTATTCGGTATCCGACCTATTCCAGCTGCCATGTGGACATGAGCAAATTGGAGGATGCAAATTTTATATTTATCAGTAAAGGATCTTCAAGGTTAGCATCAAAGAATGGTTGATCTTTTCTCTTTGTCTTTCTCGAACACTATATTCATTATTATCTAGTCACTTTTCTTTCATTTTCTTTTCTTTTTTTAAACTCTATTTTAGACGCTTTTTTTTCTTTAGTTCGAGCCATAGCATCTTCAGCTGATTTCAAAAACTCTCGCTTGCCTCAATTTGATCGTTGCTAAAATAAAACATCGAACGAAAAAAAAAACGCTTTTTACTTTAAAGTAATCATAATACAAAATATCATTTTCACACCACCTTTGCTCCGATTAAACGAACAAGTGTTTGAAAACTGTAAGAGAAGTATTGTAGCGTTGTTGTAAATATAAGAAACAGATTAGTTGGCCAAAAGTATCTGTTTCCAAAGTTATCGAGGGCCTTTCTTGACTGAATGATGACAATTTCGGAGGACGTCGTACACGTCATAAAACGGATCAAGGGAGCGCACATAAAACGTGCTACTTGTATTCCACAAACTGACTCGGTATTTGCACCATTCAAGCAAACTTTCATTATGTCGGATGAAAGCGCAAAATACCGATCGAATTTGAGGCGAGCTCTATTTTTTATTATTATTATTATTTTTTTTTCACCGCATGACGCTTGAATCGTATCAGCTTTCAAATATTTCTTTCTTTGGATTGGGCTGTGTTATCTATGCCTCATCTTGATTATCTTTGTGACTGCCCCGCTCGACCCGTGGAGCATGCTCTTGCCTTTCGTAGTGAACGTGTGAGTAATGTAGCTGTTCTAATCATCTGCATTTCACGAGCTTGATAAGCACCGAGGCTTGTAAGACCGCATTTCGCCTTCTTCTCTTCTCTTGAATTTTCCTCGCAGGAATTACGATCAACAGCATAACAGAGAACGCTAGCAGTAATGCTAACCTCGTTTCTTGGTGAACGAGAAGTATGATAGTCATGATATTATAATAATATAGTCATAATAACATCTTCTTTACCAGGGTAGCCTCTTCAGTATTGCCACTGCTCTACCAGAAGGTCCTGTCATTATCAAATACCCTAGCGTTGCCAGGTACCTATTTATACACCTGGGTCTAAAGGTACATTGCGTGTAAAAACGTCTTGACCGAGGATGTAAGCAGTGGGCTGGATTCGAACTCGGGTTCTCCGATTGGTAGTCTTGTAGTCATGTTCCATGACATGTATAGGCTTTAAATATAGTTCTTTGTAATTGAATCTATTATCTAAACCAGAGAGTAGGAAATTGTGTGTGTCTAGTTGTTTGCTTCTTCTTTTTTCAGTGAAAAGTATCTTGTATGCGATCTGAAGAAAGAAAATGAGACATAGTATTTCATCTGACTGCAAATACATCGCATAGATTTTGTCGAGGACGTTTGATCGAACGAAATAAGTTAGAAAAAAAAAGAAGCAAAGTCAAAACATAACGTCTTCTTCGTTTTTGATAACGGTGGTCTGAAATCGGTGTCAAAAGTTAATCCAGCTGTAATGGATCACCGATGACACTCAAGAGACCCCCGCAAATCTTGGGATACTTCTTAGGGTTGTAGGTGTGAATAGAATATGCATTCTGTGCTTGTTCGTTTTGTTTGTTTGTTTGTTTGTTTGTTTGTTTTTCCAGCTACAAAATTTGCATTGCTTGTAGACCGTGGGTGCAGTGCGTGAGTGTGTAACTATGCAGTGCACGTGTATGCGTTTTTGTGTTTATGTGTGTGTGTGTATGTGTGTGTGTGTGTGTGTATGTATGTGCACATGTGTGATTCTGCTTATATGTGTATTATATAATGTGTGCGTGTGTGTTATGTACGCGTGTGTATGTGTATGTGATCACATCTGTTTTGTGGTTAATTTTTGTATAATATTAAACTTAATTCGGAAACATCGCTTGATCCGAAGACGTTGTACAAGGAAGGGAACTGCAGTTAAGCAAAATCAGAATAGAGAAATCAATGATTAAAATGGCGACGTAGGCTTTTCTTTTGAGCGTTTTATATAAAATATGTCTCCTGGCTTCAAACGGAGCAGAGTGGCTAGAACAAAACAACAACAATGACAGACAATCAAAAAAACCGATGTAACCATATCAAAAGTTTCTTTTTCAATGCATTGATTCATTCAAAGTAGTAGTAGTAAGAAAAGAAAGAAAGAATGTTTATGTTACAGTATGAAACGACAGGCAAACGTCTTTCACTTTCAACGAATGTACTTTCATTCACTTTCAAGGAAAATGAGACGGAATTAAAACAATGCTTGCGTTTCAGACATTTTACTGTGCCGTATATCCATATCATTGACATCCAGGGGCGGATCTAACTTTTTGCTAAGGGGGGGGGGGGGGTTGACCTAGTGACAAAGAATCATGACAAGCAAAAAAAAAAGGCATTTTTTTTTTTTGCTGCCGCTGGTCTCCCAAAATCGGCTGACAAGTAAGCAAGAAAAAAAAAAAAGGGGGTGTTAAATCCCAAAAACAAAACTAACACACACACAAAAATCCAAATGAGGTGTGTGTGTGTGTGTGCACTTACCCATGGTGTAAAACGAGAACACACACTCGAACTTTACATTTATTGAAAACCGAGGACACACAGAGAACCGAGGACGTACGCAGACCATTCCAAACGGTCTGCTTTTGCATGTAGGGGTACATGTTTGTAGGTCCTCGATTAGCGTTATTGTAATAAGTCCTCGGTTGGACGGTAATATCGAATGAGTCATTGGTTGACATAGTCCTACTGACACACAGGTCCTCGGTTATGTGTTAAAAATTCTTAGGGGTAAAACAGGTCCTCGGTTTCCACCATAGACCCGTATGTGTGTGTGTGTGGGGGGGGGGGGGGTAACCCCCGCCCGTAGATCCGCCACGGGATATTAGAGTCTTCATACACACAAAATTTTCATCTAACTGTCGTTTTATAAAACTTGATAGCAATCTTATCAGGCTGCGTGCGGGGACCTTTACTGTCAAAACACATTAACATCTACCGGAGATGTATATATAATGTAAAGCTACATTCATCCTCTCTTAGTGATCACTAGATACTCATGAGTAGACCAGAACATTCCATGACTTCTTTTCTGTTTGTTTTTTTATTGCCACTCTTTGTAACGTATGAGTTGATGCGATCTTTGTTAACAAGAGCTAAACAACAAACAAACAAATAAACAAATAAACAAGAGCATCAAGCCGAAATAGCTATCGCATATTAGCGACTTTCTACCACTTGTCGAAAATCATCAATACCGAAAGAATAACGTATCTGATTGGTTAAAATTCATGTTTGTTTTTCAATTTGCTTTTCTCCTTTTAGTCAGCTGTTTTGGGTTTTTTTTTAAATTTAGACAACGAAATTTCTCTTTCGGCCTCTGTTCCCATAATTGGCTTGACCTATTCATAATTCAAACTTAGGCAACGACGAAGAAATTATTATTGATATTATTTTTTAGTATGAAATTCTGAGGAAACTGGGAAGTGTAGTACTTGTAGAAAGGCTCCACTTTGATCTGGCTAAATTACCAACAAGAATAAAAAAGACATAGTCATACACTGACTTTTTAATAGGAGGAGCGGGTGAAAAGCGAGAAGAAGATGATAATAGAAAGAGGACTAGTCGAGACGAGGTCAACTCAGGGCGTAAGAAATGGTTATGATATGATAATGAGAGAGAGAGAGAGTGGAGGAGAGAGAGAGAGAGCGCGTGAGAGAAGGCAGAAAAGTTAAAATAAACACACACATGACTTATGATATAGGCTAGTAAACGCATCTCACACGACGTACACATTCAGATACAGCTACATCAATCAAATCTTATACAGACATCGACGTATTAACGTATCTTTTTTTCATGATGGGGTAACTTTATTTCTGTGTTGATTACATGCGCTGAGACAAACTTAGACGGGTAGGCCTTAGCACTTAAACAAAATACATCAACTACCTAATAAGTATTGAATTTTTAGTTTTGTGTGATCAGTGTTGAAAATGGCGGCATGTTTTCATTTGACAGGATATTTTGATGTTTTTAAGCAATAACAATACGCGGGGATCGTGTCGTACATCTGAGAGGCAGTGAGTTGAAGAGTTTTTCTGTAATCGGCTGTTGTGGAAAATGGATGTGTATGTGTGTATGCGCGCTCGCATTTGTGTGCGTGCACGCGCGTGAACAGGTGTGTAGAGGCTTCCGTGTCACCACGCTTTACTTTGACGAGAAACTGAGTGCTTGTTCATAGCATCGTGTTGAGTTCATCTGGCTTCGAGTGTTGCTCGATTGCATCTTCCATGCATGGAAATCAGAGGCTGTCGACATGAAGTGATAGTGCATTTTCCATATTATCCTCTCTTTCTCCGATTAACACCTCGTGTGGGAGCTTTAAACGGACATTTCGAGCCAGTCTTTGCCATAGCCCATGCTGTCTGCTAATTGGATAAACGTATATAGGCTACCTCGGATAATCTTATGTGGGATAATCACATTGATCGCAACGCGCATACGAGAAGTTCTTTAAATAAAGGGCTGGCATAGTATTGTTCGAGGTGAGGATTGAGCTTTTAACTTTTTGCGAGATACATGTACCAAGAAATCACTGGATGGAATGTTAAGGAGCTTGTGATTCCAAGAAGATTCAAAGTTTATTTGATGAAAATCGGTTTAAACTGGTCGAGATATCGTAAAACAAAGTAAACCAAAACGATCCTAATAAAAAGTTGGTCCCACCTTTTATTAGGATCCTTCTGTTTTGGATATCACCGCCATTTCAAAGCCAATTTTCATAAAAAAAAAAACAAACAAACTTTGATTCCCTCTCAGAATTTCATGCTCTTTCATATCTTTCGGATTTCGCATTATCTCACACAAAAAGAGTTAAAAAACTGAAGCTCCGTCTCAACCAAAACTTACCATCCCTTTAAGTCTGTGGTAATGTTGTACTTCATGACGCGTGCAAAAATATGATTAAATGGCATAGTGAAGTACAAAATGGTATGTCAGTGCAGAAGGCGGTAAAATGTTACTTTAAGAGAAGGGGGGGGGGCTTCAAAATTTACTGGACCATCGCGTGAATGCTGTCAGCTGTATATCTCATTCTTGCACGGGAAATGATACGATAAGTAGATATTGACTGGACTTGAAAAGCAAATCAAGAGTATATAATGTTACCCCCGGTTGGATCACATTGCACGCGCCAAAGCGCCTGACATTGTGATCTGTCGAGGGCAATATTTCCTTATGTAGGCGTACTCTTAAACCAAGGCAGTCAATATAATCGATTATGGACTGAAGCGAGGTTTTCTGCATCTGTCTTATGAAAGATACAAAGCGTTTCAAATATTTTGCATTTCATGTCATTTTCTCCATAACGCACGGGTAGTATTATTCGCTCTTGTAACAAAGAATGTAGTGCACATCTGTTGGAGTATTGCACCTTTCTGCTCTGACGTAGTACGTACAAACGGCCAATCACAACAAAGAACGGTTTACGGACTTTGACAAGCCGATACGGGCGGTATCCTGTAGTCCCACTGAATTAGTTTCGTGTATTGTGTCGATATTTCATCTCATGCACAGCTATTCACACTTTTACTCGGCAGTACATCACGTTGGATCGTTTGCTGTCATTGATTAGCTGTCGAAAGTTTTGCTTGATTGTAATAATAGATTAATGCATTTTTCAGTCAGGCTCGATTGATTGAAATGGCATCTTGTCTTCGTGTCTAAAACATAGGGATCACAATTTTTGTCGTTGTTGAATGTTCCATTTTTTTTTTCAGCTCAAGCTTTATACATAATTGTAGATAGAATGCATTGGCGGCAATTGCTCAGAGGTAGCAGTTTCTAATTGTTTTTTTGAAAGTCGTGCATTGGACTCGTGTGATATTACACTTTACATGCTCTTACAGAAACGTGTAATGAACGTGATTCGGCGAGCTTCATAGTCTTTTCCCTAGCCGCTCCACTAACTAGATAGTGTTTCTGTTGCGATGACTTGCGCTTTTAATAGTCTTCCCATGAAAATTCATTCAGACTCTGTTGAATAGGTAATTGTATTCTGTTTGAATGATAGTCAATGGTAAGTACAATCGTCGTTTGTGTTCGTTTATCATTATTTCCCTTCTCCCCATTAATTCAGCTATATATTCAAGCAGAAGTAAATGACCGACCTTTGTGATTTACATGCTGTATTTGGTGTATATATTTGGGAAAAAGTAAAAAAAAAGGTAAAAAAACAAAACAAAAGGCGCGTTTCTATGCGTTCTCACATTACGCATGGGTTAAACGTATACCGATTTACTCAACGTTAGAAATAAGGGATTAACACAAACGACCTTCAAGATTCAAAGGAATAACTCCTACTTACAAAGAAAAAAAATGAGAGTAATAATATTTGAGTAAGATAGTAAAGAAGAGGAAGAAAAGGAAAAAATTAACTCAAATCAAAAGGAAACCGGCGTTCCTACCCCGCTTCCTGACATAAGGGACGATTAAAACTGACAATTCACTTTATGTGGATTCAGGATTTTAAATGTAAACATTTTTTGGTAAAGGAGTTTAAAGGTGTTCTATCAACGCCGTGGATACAAACATTATTACACTTCTAAATCCTGGATCGATCTCGAAGTGGGACAAGTTAGGCTTTTAAGATTTTGGCATGTAATATGCAATATTAAATTCCAAAACCCACTGATCCTATGTATACATGGTATATTAAGTAATTCCCTGGGATTTCGTACAATTCCCCTTTTTCCAAATTCCCCTGTGTGACGATAGATTCCGTCGTATATATCTATAGATGTATGTATCCATACCTTCATATTACGATAGCAGGTATCCAGAGAAAACGTATTATATTTTTATGATATACTCGTTAGAAGAGAAGTATATTCTTTAGAATATCTATTGTCATAATTCATATCATAATAATTGTGGTCTGTCTAGAAATCCATATTTACTATGTATTCTTAATTATTGAAGATGTTGGTGTATGTTTGTGTCGTAGTGGTCTTGTAAATTGTTTGTCCCATCTTGTTATTTTTGTTGTCCTGATTAGTATCATAATTATTACTATTTACTATGGTTTTGTCATTCCAATGTCGGGATAGACTTCCAACCTCAATCTATCAAAAGTGGCTTTGATAGGGTACCGTGTATGAAAGGTTACGTTTATTCATCCGCTATACCAAAACAGTGGATAGAAAAACTAGGGTTTTAAAATCAAGTATTGCTAACGTTTGAATACACAAGACAGTGTAGTACACACACTCACACGTCATTACTAAAACCCGTAATGCACTGCTTTGCTTCAACACGAATTCTTTCTGGCTTTTACTTTCAGACAACACTACTTGCTCAAACATCATTTTTTTTATTTTTCTCTCTTTCTCCCTCTCTGCAATGAAGCAAAATCATCAGATTTTTTTTGTTTAAATTCCCTCTCCACGAATACTGTGCATTGATTATCATTATCATCATGCATTTTTATTTCATTTTCCTTTGGTTGAATTGAGAAAAAAGAATCCCCACTCTGTAGACGAGCATGCTGAATGTAAACTGGCAACTGTATACCAAATCACCTAAAAATAAATGAAACGTATTGATGGACCAAGTTCTTTTACCGCTTGCGGAATCGGAGTGGAAATTTCTGTAAGGTAACGTAGAGGGCGATATCAATGTTGTGTTATCTTCAGTACGTACCTGTATGCATGAATCGCAAAGTTGCGGCGAAATTTGTCTTCTAATTTCTTTTCCCCTCTGCGCGTGTCTCCTCCATCCCCTTCTTGTCATCATGTCATTTGCCCGCTCATCAGCGACCAGGGTACGTCGACGACGTCGTCAGCAGACAGCATGTCGGACCAGATGGAGAAGCCGGTACCGTGGCACGAGTACATCATCTCGCTCTACTGGGCGGCTGCCACCATGACATCCACGGGCTACGGGGACATCAGCGCCCACACGACCGTCGGCCGCGCCATCGCTCTGGGCGCGATGCTGGTGGGGCTCCTGCTCTACGGCTACTGCCTCTCCTCCATCGCCGCAACTCTGGCCAACGGCGACGCTCCCCGGTAGGTATAGAAACTAGGCCGCGAAGCTTTGCGGTAACCAACTCAGCAGGCGGTATATCAATGAGCCCGCCGCTAGCTATCTCAATCGCTTCAGTCAAGAATGATAAAGAAGTTATCTGGCGTTGCCTTTGCTTGAATAAATGAAGCAGGGAACGTTGAGTAAAAGCCACAACCTGGATAGGCAGTGTTGCTTTTACATTGGCAGTGATAAAAGAAAAATAAAAAAAATAACAAATAAATGCGCAATGAAGACGAACACTCGTGGATACGAAATCACATTTCATTTTTATTTAGGCAGTCTTATGTTTTAGGGGGCTGAATTATTTTAGGCGTCTATAAACTTCCACACAGCCATGTAATTTACCCCACTAAAATTGGAAAAAAAAATCAAGTGATATGTATCAAAGGTAAATGGTCACGATGGTTAAATTTAGGTTGCTTTAGGGTTTAATAGGGTACGAGTTTAGGGTTAGGTTAGGGGCTGTGCTGCGAAGGTAGAAGCCTGAAGCATAAAATAATTTAGCCCCCTAAAACTCGGATAGCCTTCATATAAATCATTTCTTTAATTTCCTTTAAAAAAAAAAAGGTATACATGTAAAAAAACAAAACAACATATTAAACTTTGCATTTTTTGTGCGTCAGATTTTTAGTAACTAATAGTAACTTTGCCTGGACAGAAATTTAGATAGCGTTTTAATCCATATTTGGCCCATTAATATTACATATTGTTGTCTGTGGACTGATAATGCATGTAATAGTACTGGTGGTGTGGTGTTGCTGCTGAGCTGCACATGTATGCACTGCCATTTACATGGAACTGCCACTATAAATTAGAGGCAGGGCATTAAACCGATAGAAATTTGGTTTCTAGTACTTGATAGGTTAAGAGAGGTCTGTGTTCCCTCATCCAGCTCTGCTCTCTTTTCATCCTCTCTTCTTTTTTGTTTACATTTCTACCACAGTGTTGGTTTCCAGGAGAAGCTGTTTGCCGTGCAGGAGTTCATGAAGCGGCACAACCTGGACACAGAACTCCAGCAAAGAGTCATCAACTACCTCAGTCTTGTCTTCAGAAGACACAGGTACGCCTCGTCCTCCCACGAATGAAGGAGGAGTGAGCAATTGCTACACTCGTTTTTGCTTTTATTCTTTTATCTAGGCACCTGATTTCAGTGGAGAAGATTTCTGTATTTGTGTATGTATGTGTATCTGACAAGGACATTTTGTGATAGTTTTTTTACTCACACAAAAGAGGTTGTAATTTTACCTTTGGGCAATCGAAAGTCAGTGGTAGGCATTAGTGATTTGAATGATCACTTGATTGACAAAATTATGTAGCCCTTCCCTAAATGTCTCCTTTGGCCAGTGGAACAATTGTCTCATTGTATTATTATGGCAGGGATTATGTAATGCAAACTCAGTGATTATTTGGTTTTAGGACCTTTTGCACCAATTTGCTTAACAGAGCATGGCCATGACAATAAGGGTACAAGCAGGTCTGAGGTGTGTACTCACTTTTTTACCCTCTCCCTTACACGGCATTATTACAACAACAACAAGAAGAACACTAACAACAACCAACAACCAACAACAAAAGCAGCAACAACAACAACAGAAAACAAACAAAAGCAACGACAACAACAGAAACAAAAACAAAAATGTCCCCCTTTGCTGGAATAGGCATTCGGACTAGGGCCTCACACTTTGAATTTTCTAGTAACTAGACAAGTGGTGATTAGTTCTTACTTACCCTGCAGTGAGTGTAGCTTACCCTCGGAGGTGGCAAACTGGCGAGTTAGTTCAGAGCTCCCCGCATCTGTGTGGATATATCCTATGTCCCTTGTTGGAGATTTCACTGGTTCAGCGATGATCATGATATTGTTCCTGTTTTTTATATCCACTGATAAATATGAGACAGTATTTGTAGCACCGTGCATCTATTGATGTATGTTTTAACTTTGCCACTCATAGGAGATCCCAATCGTTCATTAATGGTTGTCTCTCCTGTTTTTCCCTCTGGTGGAAATGTGACGTTTTTGTTGACTCCCTGCATTTGATTCCGTGTATATTTTGTCTGTGTTCTTGTTAAGATACCAATGGTCCATTGATGATTGTTTCTTTTTCCCACCGGTAGAAATGAGACGATACCAGGAGGTGAGAGGATCATGCATGACATGCCGATCCAGCTCCAGCAAGACATTGCCTACCAAGACGTGGAGGAAACTCTCAGCAAGGTGAGGATATCCCAAGCAGAGATGCCAAGTCTCCCTGATTCTGCAGGAGTCTCTCTTAAAAGTGCCAAAATCTGTTCATGTCTGAATAAAGGGAATATCAAAATCTCTGTGATTCGGGAATTATTTTCGCCCACTGAAATGCATGTAACACACAGATGTATCTCCCTGATTTGGATGTAGAAATGTTGGCAGCAGATCTGTATCTGGTGCCGCTGCACGTTCATGCAGAGTAGAGCAGTGATTTAAATAGCTGAGTTCATAGCATGTCTGCCTCTCAATCTATAAACCTATGTTCAATTCCCGAGTCTCTAGCTGAGCAAAGTTGTGTGTAATCATATCGTCCCCTCTAGTGGAGGCAAAGCACTCTGTACCCTAGGATAGGACATACAAATGGAGATCTTGTGTATAAGAGAGTCCCATCTCATGCACTTAAAAGATTGGATTACTGAATGCTGATGGAAAAGCTTGGTAAAGTTAAGCTGTGTGCCTTTGCATGATGGTATAATTTTTGTTGAGATGGGGCATTCAGATTTTAACTTTGCGAGATTACAAGAGACTTATGAAATATTTAGAGCATGCAATCCTAGAGGAATTAAGAGTTTGATGAAGATCGGTTTTGAAATGGCTGAGATATCCAAAAACTGTGTAAAAGAAAGTGTTCCTAATAAAAGGTGGGTCCCACCTTTTATTAGGACCTCTTTTTTGGGGGATATCTCAGCCAATTCAAAACCAGTTTTCATCAAATAAACTCTGAATTCCTCTTAGAATTGCATGCTGTTCCATGTTTCAGAAGAGGTTCCTCATCATCTCCCAAAATTTGGAAGCCTGAAGCCCCATCTTGACCAAATCTTAACCCATCCCTTTGAACTCTTTTTCATATTTTCTCCCGTTCCCATCATCCCAGGTACCGCTTTTCAAGGAATGCGACTGCAACTTCCTTCGGATGCTGGCGCTGAAGCTGCACGTCTACATCTTTATGCCTGGCGATGTGATTGTCTACCAGGGGGACATGGGTCGCGAGATGTACTTCATTCGTAGAGGAACCTGTGAGGTGAGAGCGTGTTCCTCTTCTTCTCACCCCCTCCCCCCTTTGCTAGGGAGTCGCTGTGGCTTAAAGGATTTGTATACACCATGTACTTAGCTTGTCTACTATTTTCCGAATCAGAACTTCTTGACTTTTTCGCAAGTGGTTATAGAATTCAGCGATTGTGGAGCACAGAAATGAATTGTGAAATATACGTATGTATGTCACATCCATGTCAGGATCAAAGTTGATGTATCTTGTGTGTTCTTAAATCTGTGAATGGCATTCTTATTTCTGTTTTGAACTTGCATCCGCTGTCACTACCCATAGAATGGGATTATAGAAATATCAACCCTTGACGATGGGACAATAGTTTGTCCTAGTAAGGGAAAAAAAAATTGTCCTACCAAGAAAAACTAGTGTAGGAGAAGAAATTCTTGAATTGCGATGGAAAACTAACTCAGAGAAGATTGTGACACGGATCCCTCATCACAAACAGCCCTTATTCGACTTTCAGTCACCGTTCTAGGTGAACTGATTTTGAACCGTCGTTTGAATTTTGCCCGTTTTGTCCTGAAACTCTTGGGCTACAATAATTATTGTCAGTTTTCCCCTGCCCCAGAAACATTTCCAATTCAAATTTGAGTTGAAAACTGTCAAACCTATGAACTCATTTTTTTAGCTCACCTGAGCCAAAGCTGGAGCAAGCATTTGTGATCATTTGTTTTTTTCACCTTTCTTTTTTTCTTTTTTTTTGCCACCCTTGTTTTGAATCTTTCACCATTGTTTTGAAATTTTTTACCCTTGTCTTTATTTTTCTTACCATTGTTATGAAATTTTTTTTGGTCAGGTTTTGTCCAAAGATGGCAAACACGTAATGAGCAATATTGGGCCCGGCCAGTACTTTGGCGAAGTGGGGCTTATCTTTGGGGACTACCGCACGGCCACAGTGCGTGCAGCATCGTACTGCGAATTACTGATGCTGAAGCGAGTGGATCTCGACGAAGTTTTGCAACATTTCCCTCTGATAGAGAAGTGAGTATGGTTCCAGCGCTGTATGCATATCAGAATATGTGGATTTTATTACTATCTGAATACAGCGGAGACTCCTTTTCACTGTCGCAATGTCATCACTCAGTCCTAGAGTCTCTGAAAAAAAAAAATCATCATTAATTTAAGAACAAACAGGAGATAAGCTTGCCCAGACCAAACTTAGTTTGTGGCGTACTGCAGTTTCATGCATTATGTGCTAATTGTAACTAATCATTTGATAAAACTGTAAATTGACCAGTATTCACCACTGCTGTGAGCCTGTTTTAAGTCTGTTGTAACTTCTGTAGTTGTAACCTAAATCTTGCCAGATAATGAGTGCTTGTTATAACGCACATAGTTGAGCAAAGTGCGTATCTCGTTTTGCCCAAAGGACCAATCTTATTAGGTGTAAACATCTTACATGCTATTTCAAATAGTATTTCCTATTGGATATGTTGTTGTGGTGAGTATGGTTTTCATGACTTACAACACCATTAAAACAGTTCACAAAATACAAATTAAACTGTTTTAGCAGTGTTATTATAACTCACCGACTTACAACAAAAATTACAATAAAAGTTACTACAGTATAGTTAAAATGATGTTCAAAATACCACCCCATGATTGTCAGCCACCATGAAATGGGATAAACATACTCTTGGCTATGCCAAAACAGCCAGGAACTCGTATTTCAATTTCAGATGATATTGGTCAAAATTTATGACTTTTCTCCCTCTCTCATCTTTGGCATGGTCAGACAATTTTCGGATGCAGCCACTAACCAGGGTCACCTCCGTGAGCTTCGGGATGCTTCCAGACCAGCCCATGCCGAGCCGCTAAGTGAGTTTTCTGCCAGAAGCTGTCTGCAAACTACCAGTGACATTACGGAGTTTTTGATTCGGGACAGTTGGGCATACAGGACAGAGGGTTAAAGGGATTGTATAGTTTTTCTTGAGATGGTATCATTTTGGTTGAGATAAGAATTCAGGTTTTAACTTTTTGCTAGATACTTAGAAACCACTTACATGAAATATGAAAGACCGTGCAATTCATAGAGGAATTACAAATTTCTCTGATGAAAATTGGTTTTGTATGGCAGAGATATTGAAAAAAACAAAAAAAAAAACAAAGTGAAACAAATTCGTCCTAGGGTCCAACCTTTTACTCTGATCTCTTTGTCTCTGGATATCTCAGCCATTTCAGAACTGATTTTCATCAAATAAGCTTTAATTTTGTCTTAGAATTTATCTGAGTGGTTTGGCATGGTGATCTATGTCATGCAACTGAAGAGATGCCAATTTCTTGGAAGGAAACTGCTTTGCATACCACCTTTACTTTAATATGTCGGTTTGTCAGTATGTCTTTTTTGTCTTGTTACTCTGTAGTTCCAGGCACCGTGCTGGAGGCGGAAACTCATGGTCAAGAAGAGATTGAGATGTATCCCGCGGCAGCCTCCCTCAGACCTATCGACATCTCCATCAAGGTCTTTGACAAGTGAGTCTCGCCCCTGTCTGTCTGACTGTCGGTCTGTTTGTTTGTCTGTTTGTTTGTTTGTGTGTTTGTGTTTTGTATGATTGTCACATTCGCATACCTAGAAAAGGTGATGCCCTGATTACTTTAGAATGATAAGTACACGGCTTTTCATTTCCTTAGTATGAAGATTTGCACGTGATGTTGGAGTAGCAATGTTTTACTCATTATTTACACACACACACATGCACAGACAAATACACAATGAAGAGATGAATTTGATGCAAAGAGCTTTTCCCCAGGAAGTACTAGAGTGTGGAGTATGCATACGCCCTGTACTATTGTTTTGTGAGTGCACGGGGAGCACTGGATGATGATGAGGCGGTAGGCTCACCCCTTGTGCTAACACGCCAGCAAACGAGCAACCGAGGAGCAGCCAAATCTAGAAGTGCGCACTCGCGAAAAAGTTCAAATACGCGCTGTAAAAATGTTACTTCACTACGCGAAAGGCCGCCATTACTATTAAAAGTGGGTAATGGCAGCCCCCATGAAATCTCAAGACACCATTGTATAGTTTGCCCTCTAGTGGTGGAGAGGAGAAAAATCTCTTTGATTTGATGTAATACATGATTATATTCTCTCTGTCTCCCACTCTGCCCCACCTTGCAGGAAGAGTGAGGACTTCACTGAACCGTTCCAGGAGATCAGCTTCATCAGCCGAGTCTTTGCCAAGCTCCTCATGAGGTATGGTGTCCTCAAAGAGATCATGTGATTCCACTTCTTGACTTGAAATAATTAGCTCACTACTCTTGTTCTTTTAAGTTGATAGGTTGTACTGTGCAGTGTACTACAGACATGATGGCATCATTTAACTGTGATCCAGGTCGAGGTACTTTTGTAATAATGCGGCACCCCATCCATCCTGTTCTTGTAAGAAATTGAATATGAATACAACTCTTTTAATAGCAGTTTATACGTCTACGGTGAGGAACCTGTACTCCGTTAAGATCCTATGTTTCATTGATTTTTTCATGTACTTTGGCCTAGAAAATTTTGCTGTTGTACCAATTTTAATCTACAGAACTCGCTTTCAGCAGTTTATATAACTTTTGCTATCCCTTCCCTTACTGATCGTGTCTCTCTCTCCCCTGTCCAGCCGCGCGTTCATCCCGAGCGGGACGTGCTTCAAGCGTTGGGAGGCCATCCGAGTTGCCGTGGCCCTCCTGGCTGCCTACGTGGTCACGCTCCAAGCTGCTTTCCTTCACATGAACATTGGCCTCTGGGTCATCAACTACTTGCTGGACTTCATCTGCTTCGTAGACATGTGAGTTTCCAAACCTCAGACTCCTTTTATGCATAAAAACAAATTTCAAAAGGCATGACACTCTTTCAATGAGAGTGGTGTGGATTTTAGATTGGCAACCATCTTCATATCTCTCTTTTGCTGCGCCTTCCATGAAGCAGACATTTCCTGAAATACAAGTATGTATGACGACTCAGGGAAAGTTAAAGAAAAATCTCACAATGCAATACAATTCTAGGTTATGATAAACTGCTTTTATCATACTTTTTGTTCCCCCTTTTCATTCATCAGGTACCTGAAATTCCACACAGCTTTCTACAATGACAGCAATGTTCTGGTCACTCATCCTGTATCCACAGCAAAGCACTACTTGAGGTAGGTTAAATACAGCTGTCCCATTGCTAGGGAGATTACCTCAAGATTGTTTTAACCCGTTGAGGATGGATTGATTTTGCTACAACACGCATTTCCCATAGACACTTGCCCGAGTATCCTCGGGACTCGTCCTCAAAGGGTTAAAATGCTAGTAACAGTACAGTTGTAGTTGTAGTAGTTGTAGTAGTAGTAGTAGTAGTAGTAGTAGTAGTAGTAGTAGTAGTAGTAGTAGTAGTAGTAGTAGTAGTAGTAGTAGTAGTAGTAGTTAGTAGTAATAGTAGTAGTAGTAGTAGTAATAGTAGTAGTAGTAGTAGTTAGTAATTATATATAATAATTGTTCTTGTCATTACCATCATCATCATTGTCTTTATTTAGGACTACTTGCCCACATCCCGTATTCTGCATTAATTCTTTCCAACCCTCAGAACGAACTTTCTGATCGACGTTCTTGCCTGTTTCCCGACGGAGCTGATTGCATACGCTGTCATTGGGGACTTCTCAGGTTAGCACAGCGTTAAAACATCATTGAAATATTTTAGAGTAAATGGTATGTTGGAACACTCCCAACTATAATTCACCAGGCTGGTACATGTTGGTGTTCTTTGAATCTTGTTTGTGGAGTATGGTGGAAGGGTATGATGAATGGAAATTGGTATTTGTGTCTCAACTCAGCTATTCAGTCTTCATTATCAGGTTTTCAGATACCATTTTCCCTCGTTTTAGATGATGGAAAAATTTCTCATGTAATCATGATTGTAATCTGTATTTATAGAAGAAGCAGCAATGTAATGAAGTTATTTCTTTTGTCAGAAAGCAAGTTGTTGTGATCGTGCTTCTAGAATCTTTAATTACAAATCAAGGTCGAGAGGTGTTTTCAAATCCTGATTAATTTGCTCAGTTGGTGGTGTGCAATGCCCATCTGAAAGGCTTGACCTCCAGAACATGATTGAGGAGGCGGGGCTTAGCCAGACCCCACATTTACTTCCGCCCACCAGCTGCTCAAAATGTAATGCAATCTGCCTGCTCTGCCCTAACTAGCACAAACTTTTCGAGTTTGATTGACAAGTCAGGAAGAGCCTATCTCCAAAACTCAAATCAGGATTACAATCACAATTCATAGACATAGGTACAAATCCAAAGAGATTTTTTTTCTTTTGTCTCAAAGAGCTCTGTTTTTCAAGTTCAAGTGTCTCAATGATTCGTATCTCAAATCTTGTCATGGACTTGAAAATGATTTCATATTTGTATTTCCCTTTTTGCCCTGTTTCAGAGGAGGCAATCCATTTGTATGCACTAGTTAGATTCAACAGGCTTTTGCAGCTCTACAGAGTGGTAAGTACCATCGAACATAATACGCTTTATATGAATATACATTTTCTATGTCTATTAGTAGAATTTAGCTGGTCATCTGATGATCGTGATAACCCTTTCTGTGCTGGGTATGTTTGAAAGCGTGCACAATGCTGTGGGATTTTCTGTGCGAAATGACACTCTAATCACACAAAGATAGTATTCTGTGTTTGTTGCATTTGTGAAATGGTATGCTCACGAGATATATGGATACTGTACATAGAAAAAAACAAAAACTATTGTTTAAAGGCATCTGGAAAATGCATTGATTGCCCGTTCTTTCAGAAAATGAAAAGAAATGCTACAAAACTCTAAATTTTGCTACATGCCTTTCTTTTGTCAAGTGATAAAATTTCCAGACACTACAATGTGCCCAGTTTTTAGGGAATGTTATGATAGTGCAGGAGATGAGTAAAATATGTGGATAAGATTTTTATAAACTCTTTCCGACTTTAGTTCGCTGAAACATTTTTTTTTTTGGAGGAAATTTTATATAATGTACATAAAATGGTCTTTATAAATTGTTGACCGAAATGAAACGTCTACTAAACTTGAAGATGCACTAATACTGCTTTGAACTATGTACAGAGTGCATTTTCCAGTTATGTGCAGGAATGTTATCTCTTGTAATTTATTAGCTGAGATGTTCTTTTTTATTATTATTATTATAGAGTGTAGACGTCCTTCGTTAGTCTGCCCCCCCCCCCAAAAAAAAAAAAAAAAAAAAATTGACAAAAAAAAAAATAATTGAATAACACTTTGTTGTCATGCCAACAGCCACTTGCCTTCAATTACCTGGAATCAGATGTACAGAACCTGACAGGAAATATCAGGTGAGTGTTGCTTTAACTGTGATCCGTTGGCACAAACTCCAACCCAAAGCATATCTTTACTAATGCAAGACATTCTCCAGCCTGGACCCCCTTGTGAACTGGAAACTCTGATCGCATTAATGTGTGCGCAATACGAGCACATCCTGAGTGCCAAGTGTGATGTCTCTTTTGCAACCAGATTGCAGGGTAACTGTAGGGTAACTGGGGGGGGGGGGGGGGGGGTTACTGTAGCATATTTGTAGGGTATCTGTAGGGTATAACTGTAGCGTAACTGTAGAGTAGCTGTAGGGTGACTGTAGGGTGAGAGATGCTCTCTATTGCTATCCTGGTTTATTTTTAGTTTGGTGTATATGAAAAAAAAAACAACATCAACTATAAAGTATTTTTTTAGTATGGGGGCCTTCAGATTGCAGCAGTAGTTTGCAGAGAGCAATACACAAAATCGTAGTGCATGTAGAGGACTGTGCAGAACAAGTGTCCTACGTATTAAAGTCAACTGTGTTCAAGCAGGAGAAGAACATGTCTGCCCATATGGTGTGTCATTGTGGGAATGCTGTGATACAGTGGTTGAGGATTTTGATGCATAAACACAAGGTCCCTGGTTCAAATCTGGCCTGTGAAAAAGTTACCTGCTGTGCCCTTTTGACCTGGGTGTGTACAGATACATGCAGGGTTAGGGTAATGCTAATCGTAAGACCCAAGTGTAGTGCAATGATTGCACGAGAGAGATTACCTGATTATAGCAAGACTCTGTCACTATTATTGAACTCATACTTCAAAAGTACTCCATGTAATCAATGTAAGCAACACATGACTCTGAAAGGGCTGACAGTATCTGTGTCCATATCAGGGCAATTATCCCCCAAGGGCAATTACAGCCGTACCTTCTGACTAAATACTGGTTAGTGATAAGGTTAGAGTAAAGATTAGGGTTAGGGTTTGGGTTAGAAGTAGGATTAGGTTGAGGATTAGTATTAGGGTTAGAGTTAGGGGAAGGGTCCGGGGTAATTGCCCTAGACCCCTAATGGCAGGACCCTATGGTAGAATTGTGGCAAAACTGGAGAGGCTACCTTGGATAAATTTAGACCTTATTACTGTTATTATTATATTATCATCAATGCCATCATATTCATTATCATCATCAATGCCATCATATTCATTATCATCATCACTTTATCATTGTCAGTATCACCATTATCATCATCATCATAACCATGATGACAAATTATCATATCATCATTGCCATTTTCGTTGTTCCTGTTGCTGTCATTATAGTAATTATTGTCTCCATTGTTGATCTCATCGTCATTCTCATTTTTACCCTTTTGTGCTAATTTTCTTCTCCTCCCCCTTTCTTCCCTCGGCCAGGATGATGAAGTTCTTCTTCTACATGGTTCTCTTCATCCACATGTTGGCGTGCCTGTGGTACATGAACGCCTGCCCTCCCGTCTTCAGCTTCCCAGTCCCCTCCGACGTCATCAACTACCGCATCAAGACCAACTACCACCGCTGCTGGAACGACTCCTGGACGTCGTCAAACGACACCAATTTTTGTGAGTCGGTGTTATTGGGCATCTTTTTGTCATGCCCCGCCGTAGAGAGTGCTGTTGTCAATCTATTTCCTGCAAAGCTGTCCGTGCCAAATAGAAAAAATGGTGAAAAGCCGTATGCTTACACAGACTGAGTGATTTCAATATGCGTGTAGGACCTACCCCATATGTTTACAATACAGATATTATATCATTGTTGGATTTCACATAAATAACTCTATCATATACTTTAAATCATTAGCATTTCATTGTCCTTTCTATAATCTTGCAATGATACTTGTATATCTACTAAAATTTTAGTTTACAGGCCCTGTACACAAATGAAAGGAAGGTGCCTCATGCATCTATGAATTGATTCATGTAATTCAGTATCAGTTTCAGTTTTATAAACATTTTTAATGATATTCATATACTTGTACATGAATTTAGGGTACGTACATGTAACAGTAATCTAGCATGCAGATGGGGCCTACATTAGCATAATATAGAAACAACATAATCTTTTGTATGTGTTAGATTCCAAAATGAAATAGCTGTACGCCTGGTGAGCATTACTTTGACCTTGTCTTCATCAGGACCTCACAAGTACATTAAAAAAAAAAAAAACACCACACACTATTGTGTGTATTTAAACTAGTGTTCTTTAGCTGGATTAAGGTTTCACCAATATTTCTTTCCAAGAAGGACACTTTTTTAGGCTTTGCTTGCAAATGCAAAAGAAACTTGCCCTGCGCAGGCTGTCAACCATGTTATAGAATACAAGGCCCTGAATAATTGTCCTGAGGCTTTCTAAAACTCAACAGACCTCTTCAAGCTTGTGTAGTGTGCCTTGACGTCCAAGTCCTCGGAGTGTACATGTATTACAAGAAGCTTCCCCCTTGTAGACAATAGCATTGCCCAAAAGAAAAAAAAAAAAAAAACTGGCTGGGTTTGCATCAGCTAACAGGTCTCACTGATTGTGTCTTGCACCCTCTATAGACGAGCTCTCCATCGCCGCTCAGTATCTGACCAGCCTCTACTGGGCTTCAGCTACTGGTGCCTCAGTGGGATACGGTGACATTCACGCAAACAACATCTCTGAGGTAATGTCGTTTACAGACTCAACTTTCAATTACCTTAAAGGGGAAATACATCCTGAAAATTAATTTATAAAAGATAGAAGCAGAAAAATCACAGGAGCAAGAATGTGCAGATGTGAGTGATGGATACGACTATGGTCTGATATATTGTAAATCAATATATTTGAATATAAAATGACATATGTAGCAGCCACAATCGGGTAAGCTCTGAAATTGTAGCACTTCATGAAAGGTTTTCTGGCTGCAATTTAGCATTTGCATTATTACCTTTATTCTGAAATCATGTTATGACAGCATTATTTAAAACATTTTGTATGCATATGTTTACATTTAAGAGTAAATATCAGCAGTTCTGCAGGCATACTGTAATTATGTTTTCACTTTTATATGCCATGACCTTTAGCTTAAGTTGACATGCTTTGTCATCCACATTTAGTGATCCATCCAAACTTGGTCAAGATATGAAAAAGTGAAGATTGAGGTGGCTGACCCGTTTCACCTTTTTGGAGTCCTTAGAGTCAAGGGGTGCAACTTTTTGTTGCTTTTGTGATGCACAGTCATGTTTGGTCGACAAAGAATAATAAAGGTTCAACAGTGTCTCGTTTTCAAGACAAGAGATTTGTACAACCTGATGCTCCTCCTTCTCATCCCTCCCCAGATGATCCTGGCTCTCTTCTCCATGATCGTTGGTATCGTCTTTTTTGGCTACATCATTGCTAGCGTGGCAGCCAGCTTGGCCAACGCAGACGCCCAGAGAGCACGTTACCAGGAGAAGCTGACTGCCATCAAGCGCTATCTCAAGGTGAGGAAACTGGTTTTTATCTCCCAACAACCCAAATTACACTTTAGGAAAGCAAAACTAGATTCATGTTGATGTGACATTAGCCTGCTTCCCTTAGTACATAGATGGGATAACCAGCCAAGCAGACAGACTTATGGACTAACTCCAAGATGATTTTTTTTTTTTTTTTTTGAGTAGAATGATGCTGTTTCAGCCACTGCAAATGGACTTGGAGAGCGTCAATACCAGTATTACTTTTCAGCGTACAACATGTACATTTTCTTGCCATGAGTTATCATCAGTACCATCATTATCATTATCAACTTTATTAGCCTCAGTATCATCATCATCATCGTCATCTTCAATGTCGTCGTTGTCTTCATTTCATATCATCATTTACATCATCATTGTCATCTTCTACATTATCATTGTCATCTTCAATATCATCATTGTCATCTTCAATATCATCATCGTCTTTATCATTTTCATTATCATCATCCCCACCACTATTATCACTGATGTCATTATCATCACTGCTATAAGTTCTCAGATGATTTATACAATAATATGTCCTGTTTTGATGCACCGTATCTGTCTTATACAGCATTATTAACTCACACAACCTGACACAGAGATTACTCTGTCAATAATCCAGCCATGGGCCTGAAAGGATTTTGACACTTCAGTGGTTCGATTTGATACGCACTTTGTCTTATGAAATTTTGAGTCCTGTGCATATGCCATGACACATGTTTTGCATAGTACTTTGTGAATCCGGGTCTTGCAAGACGATGTTGAGAGTGGTTAGATTTGTTGGCAAGAACATGGATATGTTATAGAAATGTGAAATAATGGCCCCTCTTACAGCCACAAGATGTAAGTGTTGATTTCTTACCTTAGATTTGTTAAATATGCCATGTGATTTACATGAGGCATTGTTATGATATTCATGAAGATAAAACCACCTCCAAGTAAATGGCCCGTCTAGTGTATTTGAAAGGCGTGGCTTCTATGCAATAAACTCCTCCTACCGGGGATTTCCCTGTCTCCGATCTCACACCACCCAGGACCAAAACGTGGAGAAGATGCTGGCCCAGCACGTCGACATCTACTACAACTACATGTGGCTGCGCACCAAGGGAGTCGAGCCGGACTCGCTCTTCGACGGCCTACCGCTGTCCCTCAAGGCTGACGTCACCCTGAATCTCTATCAGGGGATAATCAACAAGGTATCGGCACAAAACTACCAGCCGTTACAGGGGAAACGATGCAATGAATGTTTGAAATTCGTGATCGAGAGCCATATAGTGACGCCATGAGAAATAAGTCCTTTCCCTTTTCTGAAGACAAGTTATTTGTTTCCCATGTTGGATTTCATAGAACAGCTCACTTGCATTACAGGAGGCAGTATTTAAAAAGTTGTTAATTTCACAAGTATCATTCAACTCGCAAAGTTCACAAAAATAAACACCCTGCAAAATGTATACCTCCTGTAATACTGTATACGCTATAATTTTCGCGTACATAAATTTTCGCGAATTGTCGCTGTCACACATTTTCGCGAGTGGTTAAATTTGCGATTGGGGGACCAGAGAAAATATGAAGTGGCAAAGAAAGTGTGAATTTTCAACTTACTAGCAAATAAGAATGACACTAGTTATACACTGCATGAAAAAGACTTGCCAAACTCTGCGAACTAGTAAGTTAGAATTCAACATTTTTGAAGTGGTTAAGTCCATCGCGCTAGATTTCTGACGAGTGGTCCCCTTGCGATAATGGATTGGCTCTCTACAGTATTCGTAAGTAGACGTGGACGTGCGTAAACAAGCTTAGCAAGTATGGTCTGTTCGGTAAGCCGTGACATGGTATACTAGTAGGCTACTGAAATGTTCGTATCACCAAGGCAAGGGATTCATTTTGGAAGGTAATATTTTCGCGTGTTGTTAATTTCGCGAATAGCTCCCGACTCGCAAAATTTGCGAAAATAAAACCCCCGCGTAATATATAGCGTATACAGTAGTATGTAATGTATACAGTGTACAATTGTATGTGAGACCCCAAATAGAATGACTAAACCTCTGCCTGAATGGATTTTATGTTAATTCACATGTGGTGTTGCTGATACGTATTGACTGCGTTCACATCTGTGCAATTCAATTCTTCAGGTACCTCTGTTCCAGAACACGGAGATAGGTTTCCAAAAGATGTTGGCCATGTGCATCAAACCGGTCTACTACCTCAACAGGGAGTACATCGTACGCAAGCACGACTTCGGCAAAGAAGTGAGTGCCTTTTGCAAACTTCTCTTGCCCCTTCTGTTAACCCTAACTTACCTCAAGTGGGCTATTTAGTGAGCTTGAATTCCGGGGGGGCCCATTATGGCCCCCCCTTCAGATCTTGGCCGTTGATCGCGCGATCGCCGCAAAATTTTGCATGAAGATAAAGCTGGATGTAATCTACAAGACTGTACAGTTAAATTTGCAAAAAATTTGCATTTTTTATTTTAGATTAATTAATCATGCAAATATATGCAAAAAAAACCTTATTTTCGTCTGTAATTGGCTTATAAAAGCTTATGGAATGCTGATTTTTGGTGTAAATATTTTTAGTGACATTCCGAACATTTGTGGGGAAAAAAAATTCAGTATCATAATTTTTTTTTGTTTTTTATTGTTTTATCAATTTTTTACTGTATTTCCTTGTTTTTTAATTTTTGTTTTTGTTGTTTTTTCAGCAGAATTTGTCATACATATTTTTTGAAGCATAATGATACTAAAATAAATTGATTTCAGCCATTAAAATTAAAAATATGAATCTCTATATGAATTAATTGAAAAAATACAATTTGTATCTGACTTTGTACACAAAATCACGTTTTTGAGCAATTTTGGGGTTGACGAAAATTTTTTGAAGGGGCGTGGCTTCGGAACCGTATGCCCGGGCGCGACAAATTTGGTCTCAAAAGTTGCACGAGACTTGAAAGTAAAAAGTCAGCGAGCGGCGCGGTCAAAAAAATTTGCGCGCCAGAATGGTCGCGGAATTCGTCGAGGGGGGGGGGACCATTTATGTTTCCTACCTGTTATGATTGGAGCCATATTTGGTATTTTTGTGTCCTTTTTGTTGTTGTTGTTGAAATCACAATATGGTCGAAGTGAGCTACTGGGTAGAGGTCTACGATGTACCTTCTCCAAGTGCATTTCTAGTCATTTATTGTGATAAATAGATTCATGTTTGAAGATATTTCCATTTGATTAAAGAAGAAAACTGAAATATCACACTTCTGCTCTCTTCTTTTTGTCTGTCCAGATGTTCTTTATCCACCGTGGCGTGGTCGAGGTCGTCTCCGAGGACGGGGCCATCGTGTTTGACACCATGCAGTCCGGCAGATTCTTTGGAGAGATCAGTCTGGTCTTCAGTTGCCCTCGTACAGCGTCCATCAGGTCTGTGAACTCGGGGATTCCCCCCGTCATCATTTCTAGGGTCAAAGGTCATCGTCATAAGAATGTGTTGTGTATCATCGAGAAATTTTGCTCCTTTCCTGCAAGATGTTAGAAGGCATGTCACAATGCAATGTGTATCATACAAGGAGTTGAATGAATTGTTTAAATTTGTAGTACTTTGACGGCAAAATGTGTGAAATGATAACTTTTACGGCAAAATGTGTGAAATGATAACTTTTATTCCTGAAACGCCCTTTCCTGTTCAGTAGTGGGTAGATAGAATGCTATTGATATATATGTGATGATCGAGTTGTGTCCAAACAGTAGTACAGTGCTCACCCGTTAATCGGGAACCGCTTTAGCGGGAACCCATTTAAGTGCAACAAAATTTTCACGTGTTATTTCCACCGCTTTATCGGAACCATGAACCGCTTTATCAGGACAAATCTGGCTGAAACACTTCCATTGTCTGTGTATTAATATGTAAAAATAATAAGTTAATCCATAAGAAAAAAATGCATGGATTTAATTTCCTTACCAGAAGAATTATTTTCTCACCAGTTCCCGGCTATAGATTATGTCGACTGCAGTCAAAACATTTGCCACTAGACCCTAGACAGTGAGACGTATCGCAGTAGAGGCGGTCTTATTGAGCGTCTTCTTATTGAGTGTCTACTCACACACTTTCACCGATCAAGTCCACAGCCAGCCAGCTACAGATGTAGCTAGCTGAGAAACTGAGCTCTCTTTCCTCTTAGCCGTCTTGCCAACTCATGTGTGACTGTGTGTGCCCCACAAACACACGCCACACACACACACAGTCCACAGTGTGTGCGTGCCAACGCATGCAGTGCCCTGTGTGAAACTTCAGCTTTGATATTACATCAATTGTCCCTTTCCCAGGGCCCCATCCATGCAATCTACAAGCGCGTACACAGATTCCTTTCAGCCTGGCCAGGTGGCTGGCATGCTTGTTAGGTGTAAGACTGTCAGTTTCCCTCTATCTACCAACGTTTTTTCTCCCCCCTTATTCTTCACCTTGCATGAGATTCCTGCATGGCTGCTAGCAAGTGGTTTTTTGTTTAATCATGACAGTGTTTTTGTTTTTCTCTGTCATTCATGGGATCGGGCCAGGGCGAGGGATATCAAAAGAAGAAAGTCTTCTCAAGCCAAGTTTCCTCTTGCACAATACCATCAAACTGTCATTACGATCGTTAATCATTTTTTTTTAGGTCCAAAAGTTGGGTTGCGTCTTATACGAGGGTGCATCTATACACGGCAGTTTACGATGTGCATTTTCAACTCTAAAAATTAAAAAATGGGTTATTTTTTGGATCTTATGAATGGAGGTTTGTTCTGATAATGCATCTGCCAAAATTATAAGACTGCCGTGTCCTTTATAGCGCCGTTTTGTGTCCGCATGTCGTAGCGTGCATGTATTTGTCGCTGTGGTTATCGTCGGGTTTGATAACTGCATGGTTTTACATTGTATGTAATGCCCACATACTGGGATTCATGTTGTGTGGTTTGAAAGGGCCAATACCGGCCATCGCTTAAGCGGGAGCACCGCTTAAACGGGAGAAAAACTTGTCTCCTGACCCCTTGCGATTAAGCGGTGAGCACTGTACTGAATTGCGTGCAGAATAAGCTGCCGGCAAGTCACTGTCGCGAGCAGTGGATATACCGCTCTGGCTTAATATATTGTAATCAAATGTAAAACAGTAAGTAGCAACTACTCTTGCGAGATTTCCTGCAAAGCTTGGCTGATAATCACATTTTTGTCATTACCCAACTGAAATTGTGTTAACAAAGCACTATTTGACACATTTCTTATGCATTCGTGTGCATTGTAAAGTAGAAATCAGCAGTTCTGCAGCCATACGAGAACTATGATTTTTTATTTTTATTTTATTATTTAACCTGTTGAGGACGGACTGATTTTGCTACAATACGCATTTTTATGCTCAACTAGCTCGCTTTTAAGTAGATTCCTTCATATTTTTTTAGCATTCATTCTCAGATTCCAACTTTCATAGATCGTCCACTATATGTTTTATATATTTGCAATATTCTATGTATGTTTTTGCTGGATATCATGTATTTCATTTAATTGTGTTATATTTGATGTATTTTTTCCGAAAAATATGAAAGATAAAGTGAAATTGAAATTGAAATTTCCCATAGACACTTGTCCAAGTATACTCGGGACTCATCCTAAACGGGTTTATTGAATTGAATTGAATTGAATTGATTGCTTTATTGTCCACAATGCGGAAGTGGAAATGCGCCTTCCACCAGCGTTACACACAAGAGATATAAACAGATAACAATTGTTCATTGAACATATACGTCACAGATTACAAATAAGATGAAACATAAATGTTTTGCATTACTTGTTGCAAAAAAAAAAAACGGAACCTATGTTAACCTGAATCACACGTATGTTCCTCTGCCAGGGCCCAGAACAATGTAGACATGTTTGTACTGACCAAGGAAGATCTAGACGAGGTACTGACCCACTACCCATCCATCAAGGACCAGATCCAGAAGGTAGCTGAGGAGCGCATCAACGCCGTGCGCAAGAGAAGTGAGGCCAACTTCCAGGCGGTGAGTCCCGTTGAGCCCCTACCCTACTCCCTCGGATATACAAGCCCCTTTCCCATCATCTATCTGTGCCCCAACCCTTCCCCCTCCCAACCCTCCTACTCTTCACCTTTTCTATTTACTCTGTAGAGGAATCTGCCTTTCCGAAGTCCAGTTTTTGATGGCGTATTCTTATTTACTATGGCATGCCGATGTTATGAAGTGTCCATTTTGGGGAAAAAAAAGTGTATCGACATTTGTGGGAAAATGTCAAGGAGTATATATGTAGTAGTGACACAAAAATGTGCCATTTCCAACTAAGGTCAAAACAAGATCACTGAAATAGAGAAGAGGTTTCCCAGATTGGGATAGCCACACCTTACCTCTTTCTACCAGGCTCAAAGTGTGTGCGAATGTTTTTTGTTTGTTTGTTTGTTTTGATTGTTTTTGATAAATACTGTTGAAATAAATAAGAATTGGACTGGAAAGTAGATCTATTTAATCAATCAAAAGTATCAGTAGTAGGAGAGACTGTATACTGTTGATTTCACCTCACAGAGTAATACCCCCAACAACAGCAATAACAACAGCATTAAGGGGAGCAGTGTGAACAGCATTGAGAAGTCAGAGAACTCCACGGCAAGTGCCGGCAGCAGCGTACCCTCCACCTCCTCGGCGCAGCCGGACAACGCCAGCGGTCAGACCAAGCCCGAGGACGGTCAGTCCAGCGTGGCCACCGCCACCAACGGCCGCAGCGAGGCGGAGAGCCCCAGCACTTCCGTGGCGGCCACGCCTACCTCCGCGGGACCCCCTCCCACTGCAGCGTCTCCCCCGTCCTCCCGGGGAGGGGCGACGGGTCCGGCCCCGCCGCCCGTTGGCAATGCCAACAACAACGCCAGCACTGGAGAAGGGAGTGGGAAAGGCGGTAACCAAGGCGGGAACAATGGTATGTAAGACATCCTTCAAATGGAAGACCCCAGGAGAACTGTGTAGATTTGGGGGGCTCCCCCTCCCCCCCCCCCCCCCCCCCAAAAAAAAAGAAACAAGAGAAGCACTCTAAAGAGCGCAGACCTCCGCCAAGCAGCTTATTTCCACCACTGATCTTGTTTTTCCATAGAGATCAGTGATTTCCACCCATACGTATGCATGCTGAAAATTGCTCAATTTCCCATATACAGGGCGTATCAAAAAAAAGTTACACTTTTGAAAAAAATTGTCGAAATTACATTTCAGAATATTTGGAAGATTTTTTTTCATATTCATGGATGCCCAATAGTCTCATCTATCAAGTGCAATCAACAAAACAAATTTTTGTTAACGCTTGGCTGAACACTGATGCTCTTTGTCCAGAGTGTGAAAAATGACTCGCGCCAAATTGAAAGAAGATCGAAAATTCAGCCAGCAGTCCAGATAAGTGTTCTCATTCAAACAAATTGCTCTTTTGCTCACAGTTTTGATTATGTTATGATAGTTTAGGAATTTTCTGACGATTTTCTGTAACGTTTTAATGATTCCATTGTGTTATGGAAGGTTGATTAATAACTTTCCTCTTAACCCTAAAAAGACTGGGGGGGGGGGCCTAAAAGGCCCCCCCCTCGACATTTCACGCGATTACTCTGCAACACGCCATGCTCTCGCTGCGATGCTTTATGACTTTTTTCTTTCGAGTTTCCCGCACATTTTGACACCAAATTTGTGACGCCCGGGGGTACGGTTCTGAAGTTACATAACTTTTTGTACATACACGTGAGGCCGAAAATGGCTCAAAAATGTGATTTTGTGTACAAAGTCAATGCAAATTGAGTTTTTTCACATGGTTCATATAAATATGCTTATTTTTACTCTCAATGGCTAAAATTAATTTGTTTTAGGAGTATTATGCTTCAAAAAGTGTCTGCCACAAATTTTGTTTAAAAAAACCAACAAAAACAAAAGGTCGAAAAAACAAAGAAATACAAAAGAAATTCATAAAACAATAAAATAAATAAGAAATTAATTTTGATACCGATTTTTTTTTTTCAAGTACATTTGCTAAGAATGCCACAAAGAATAATTAGACCAAAAATGAGCACTTTTGGAGCTTTATTTACTGATTTAGATCAAAGAGTCTGATTTCTCGCATAAATTAGCATAATTAATCGAAATAAAATAAAAGAGGACTATTTTGTAAAATTTAAATATACGATCTTGTAGATTGCATTGCACACTACCATTGTGCAAATTTCCGCGGCAATCGCGCGATCCACGGGCCGAGATCTTAAGGGGGGGCCCTTTAGGCCCCCCCCCCCCCCCCCCAGTCTTTTGAGCTACCAAAATAGCCCAGTCTTTTTAGGGTTAAGATTTTTGAAGCACAGGTATCATAAATCATGCACAGACATATCAAACCCACATGCCAGTCACTCAGTCAAGAAGAAAAGTGCAAAATTAATGCATCCTCAGATCATTCAATCAATCCAATCAAGTCAATTCAATTCAATCAATCAATCAATCAATCAATCAATCAATCAATCAATCATTCAATTAATCAATTAAGCAAGCAAGCAAGCAAGCAAGCAATCAATCATTCATTGAATCAATCCATTAATGTGTCCGTGTATTGTGAAAACTAACTTCTTTAAAGATCTTGACGTAATTACACACTCTAATTCTCACCAAATAATTTAGAAATGATTTTGAAATCATTAGAATTACGATAAAGCTGACAAAAAAATCTCAGACTATCATAACATAATGAAAGCTTTAAGCAAAAGAGCAATTTCTTTGAATGGGAGCACTTATTTGGACTGCTGGATGAATTTTCCATCTTTTTTTCAATTTGGCGCAAGTCATTTTTCACATTCTGGACAGAGAGCGTCAGTGTTCAGCCAAGGGTGAACAAAAATTTGTTTTGTTGATTGCACTTGATAGATGAGACTATTTGGCATCCATAAATATGAAAAGATCTTCCAAATATTTTGAAATGGAATTTGGACAAGTTTTTCAAAAGTGTAACATTTTTTTTTGATACGGCCTGTAAAAGCCTTTCGTTATGTCATCAGCTTCCAGCTGAGCAGCGCTTCGTCTGAGCAAAACATGCACTTTGGTGTCTGTATGGAAACCTCAAATACGCGCAGCTCAAACTCCTCAAGTTCATTGACCCTACCTGCCAAAAGATTTTTAGAAATCCTTCAAAAATCCTGGATCTTTTCCAAAATTTTATTATCTGTTCCTGGTGTCATTATGAAACTTTTCTGTAAGTTTCATCCAAATCCGTTCACAACTTTTTGAGTTATTTTGCACACAGACAACCAAACAAAACAACCAACCAACAAACCAACCAACGCCGATGAAAACAACCTCCCTTGATGGAGGTTATAAATGAATATTTCTTTAGCCGTGTTCTGTCAAGAGGGGAAACAAAGCCTTTCTGGGAGAAAACTAATGTTTTCTTTCTTTCATGTATTTGAGATACACGTATTCAAGTATCTCCATGATTGCTCCATGGAATCTCCCCAGTTCTTGCATGTGGCTGCTGGAATCCCTTTCCCAAAGCACACTAGCAGCTACTTATCTCTTTATATTGGAAATTTGCATTTGCCATTTGTACTGATGGAATAAGCCACATCCGCGTGTCTTACAGTAGTTTTACAAGATTTTTTTTTTCCCACTCCTGGGGCCTGTTTCAATAAAGATTGAGCATAAGTTGCAATCAATCACAAATTGCATTTTCAAAAACTCCTTTGCGAGTGATCACAAGTAACGCTCAATCTACTGAAAGTTACGCTAGATTTTGCTTGAAATCAAGTGTAAGTGTCTTTATAAAATAGGACTTATGCTCAATTCAACGAGTTACGCTCAGTAAATCGATTGTAGTGTCAATCGCAACTCTTTATGAAACAGGCCCTAGGTTCAATATGAGTCTTTGGACACGACATGAATTTGTCTTAAAGCATGTTACTAAACTCTGCCCACATACCTCTATCCCTCATTCTTTCCTCTCTCTCTCTCTCTCACTTCCTGTGTACCTCATCTCTGCTCCGGCCGATGTCCACCCAGTGTCCAACACCCAGTCAGACCCGGTCTCCGCTCCGGATAGCACCTCCTCCACCACCCACGTGCCGACCCGCTACCCGGTCCCCTTCTGCTGCATCCGGCGCGACAAGAACTACCTGGAGTCCCTGCTCCACGCCAACCGCTTCGTGCTCAACCCAGACAGCCTCATCATCCGCAACCTGGCCCGGCTGACCTGCTGTCTGGCGGTGGCCACCTCCTGGACCATCATGTATCAGGTGACCCTGTCATGTGACCCCCAGACCCAGACAATGTTTGCTTGTATTTGTGTGTGTTTGTTCTTACGTAATAGATTGATTTGAAGGTTATGGAGACCAAAAGGATAAAATAGTCATCTTTATTCCATCATATTTATGAGGTACAAAAGATCAGGGGCCCGTTTCATAAAACTTGTTATCAGTGACAACTGTCACATTTCTATGACAAATTTGCTCTTAGCCAATCAGATGGCAAAGATTTTAGTAGCTTGTCACAACTATAACAACTTGTCGCTGATAACAAGTTTTATGAAATGGGGCCCTGGTGTATTTATGACTTATTTATGAAATGTAATAGGAGAAAACAACACAGTTCCCCACAAATCGGTATGTGCAAAAATGTCTGTGTTGTGTGAAAGCATTTTTTTTTTAATGCATTTAATCTGTAAGGATGGTGATAAACTCCATTTCAATTCTTTGGGAGGAAATTCATTAGCTCCAGTTTCTTACTCCATGGAGGATTATTATTAAGCCTGGGCCCTGTTGCATACAAGTTAAGATCACACATGAGTAAGAAGATCAAACATAAGTCTCTAAATACTCAATTCTAATTGGCTAATACCTGACTTACGGCCTGTATCATAAAGAGTTAGGATTGATCTTAAGCTCAATTTTAATATTGAGCTTAACTCGGCAAATTGAGTGTAAGATCAGTCCTGATTGTAAGTCTGTTTTATATAGATACTTATACTTGATTTAAAGCATGTATTTGATAGCAGATTGAGCGTATCTTCTTTGAATCGCACTATCATAAGATCAATCTTCCGAACAATCTGTACGAATTAGGCCCCTTACTCTATGTTTGATTTTCTGACATGTTTGATTGCTTCATTTTCTGCAACAAAGACCTGGTTTACAATTCACTCTTGGCAAGGGAAGTTTTATGAACTCGACGTTATTTTCTTTTTCTTTTCTTTTTTGCTCCCATTTCAGGCCTTCTACCAAGTAAAGAGCATGCCTTTCCTTCTCTTCAGCTACCTGTGTGAGTGTGTCTTCATATTTGAGGTGAGTCATTGCCCCTTGGAAGTGCATTTTACTGCAGGGAAATGGTTGTGCTTTGTACAACACTAGAAGGGAATTCTTGCTTCCTGATTGGCCGATTGCTAGTCACATGACATTTACTTATGAGTGCAATTGCACGGTTTGCTGTCGACATGTTTTAGGCTTTTCATCGAACTAGGGTTTTCCCGTTCGCTATACCCTGAGGATTGGTCGCTGTACCCCAGTTCTTGGCTTGGATGATGCCTGTTAAAGTCATGTGGCGTTGTATAAAACAAATGGTGACTGTTTTTTGTTTTTTGTTTTTTGTTTTTCTTCTTCCTCGGCATAACAATGAAATGTGCAGCAAAAGAAAAATTCAGGGTATATGTGTACATAGCAACCAATCATGCAATTATTGCTAGTCACATGACATTTACTTATGAGTGCAATTGCACGGTTTGCTGTCGACATGTTTTAGGCTTTTCATCGAACTAGGGTTTTCCCGTTCGCTATACCCTGAGGATTGGTCGCTGTACCCCAGTTCTTGGCTTGGATGATGCCTGTTAAAGTCATGTGGCGTTGTATAAAACAAATGGTGACTGTTTTTTGTTTTTTGTTTTTTGTTTTTCTTCTTCCTCGGCATAACAATGAAATGTGCAGCAAAAGAAAAATTCAGGGTATATGTGTACATAGCAACCAATCATGCAATTATTGCTTTGAAAAGTGTACACCTATACAAGTGTCCTCACCTAGTTGAGCTGAATTCCATTGCGACATATGCTGAACAGTATTATGACAATATACAATATAGCAAAACCTCATTATATCGAGCTTCTTGGGCCACTGAAGTTTGCTCATTACACCATGTATCTGGTTATGTCAGGGATAAAACAAAAGAATATTATGGAATGGGACCTGTAAAATTACCTCATTACAGCAGGTGTTCTCGTTATATCGGGATAAAAACAACAAGATATAAAAGGAATGAGACCTAAAAATGTCACCTCATAACATACAGTACACGTGTAACATTCAGGTATCCCATTATATTCGACCTCGTCTTAACGAGGTTCTGTTCTACATCTTCTTTCATCTCACTACTCGCTCGGCCTGAAAAAACATGTTACAGCAGGTATCTCTTTACATCAGGGATAAAACAAAAGAATATAACGTCGCTGGGGTGACAAGACCTTGTATCTGAAATTGTGATGAAAATTACTTTTTTGGATTAATGGTCAAATAATTGGTTAAGTGATGTCCTGTCCGAATCCCAACTGCCCTACTTCAAAAATGAAGCCACCACGGCATGTCAAAGGAAAGGCTTTCCCATCAACTCTAGTGCTTTTGCCGCCATGTTTTTTGGCTCTCCTGAACATTTGACATTTTGTAGATATGAAGTCTTGTCGCCCCAGCGACGATAAAATAAATGGGATCTGAAAAATCACCTTGTTATGTACAGGTATCTCACGTATTCGACCTTGTCAAAACAAGGTTCTAACTATACATCTTCTTATCATCGCACAATATCGCTTGGCCGTCGTTGTCCGGCAGATCTACATCAAGTTCCACGTGAGCTGCGCCGACGAGTACGGCGCCCTGGAGAAGGACTTTGGCAAGATCTACAACTCGTACCTGCGCAAGTGGAGCGGTTTCCTCCAGGACGTCGTCCCCACCATCCCCATCGAGCTGCTGGCCTTCTGCTTCCATCCCAGCATCCGCTTCCCCGTCCTCTCCTTCCTCCGTTTCCGCCAGCTCCTCCGCCTCGTCCGCGTCTCCCAGTTCTTCGACCGGTGGGAGCGGGAGCTCAACATCAAGTGAGTTCTCGTCTTCTCGCTCTCCCGATGAGCTGATATGAAAAATGATATGCAACTTGACTCGCATTGTCTCACTATTACAAATACGAGTTGCATGGATGGTGGGTGTTATGTATAATAATGATGCATTTTTACTTCTCAGCATCAGGTGAGTTTCCGTTTCAAGCTCAACCTAGCTCACCCAAGCCACCACAAAGATATGCAGTTTGACCTCCATTGATCCGCTAAACAGAGTTGCGTGGAGGTCAGGTCTTAGATATTTTAGTGGTGAATTTTCGTTTTAAGCTCACCTGAGCCCCCATAAGAATATGCAACTTGACCTGCATTGACGAAGTATATAGAGTTGCATGTAGGATGGATATTAGATATTCCAGTGGTGAACTTTCATTTTTAGCTCCCCTGAGCCGACATGCTATTCATAAAGTTTTGTGGAGGGCGGGTATTAGACATTCCAGCCACCTGCTGCCTACCCCAGAACATGGGACACCCGCAGCAGATGTAAACTGCAAAAATTAGCATCAAGTCAAGTCAAGTCAACAGCCAAAGACTCAAGTGAGCTATTGTGATCATTGATAACTATGGCATACATAAACTCTTTACGTACATTCCAACTTCTTGGGGGGGGGGGGGGGGGTTCATAGACTAAATTGGAGGCTGATGTACTTGTACATGGAATATGTGTGCTTAACAATTAAAGGGAAATAACTGCCAAAGAGCAAACTATATGTTAAAATGGGAATGAAATAAATTTCAGGCTTCAAATCAGTAAGAGTTTGAGAAAAATCTGAGAAATGATAGAAGAGTAATATCCTTATCTCTATCTGTCACTCTATCTCTCTGTCTGTCTTTCTTTCTATCTCTTTCTATTATATCTCTATCTCTTTTTGTCTTTCTGTTACCCTGTATCTCTCCTCTCTGAATATCTCTTTCTGTCACTCTATCTCTTTGTCTGTCTTTCTATCTCTTTCTATTATATCTCTATCTCTTTCTGTCACTCTATCTCTCCATCTTTCTTTCTTTCTATCTCTTTCTATTATATTTCTATCTCTTTCTGTCTTTCTGTTACCCTGTATCTCTCCTCTCTGAATATCTCTTTCTGTCACTCTATCTCTTTGTCTGTCTTTCTATCTCTTTCTATTATATCTCTATCTCTTTCTGTCACTCTATCTCTCCATCTTTCTTTCTTTCTATCTCTTTCTATTATATTTCTATCTCTTTCTGTCTTTCTGTTACCCTCTATCTCTCTGAATATCTCTCTCTCTCACTCCCTCTATCTCTCTCCCCTTTCTTCTCTTCTGTCTCCACAGTATTCTGATGGTGCGCCTGACCAAGTTCTTTGTGCTACTTCTCATCATCATTCACCTGTTTGCCAGCATCTGGTACACCATTGCCTGCCCCCTCGGCAAGTGCAAAGAGGGTTCGTGGGCTACCGGTAAGTCGCTTGCCCCATCCAGTAACCAAACCCATTACCAAACTCAATGAGAGGCCTCATTTGTTTGTTAACCTGCTGAGGTTCAAACTGATTTTGCTGTAACATATATTTCCCGTAAACACCTGCCAAAGTATACTCAGGACTAGTCTTCAATCGGCTAAGAATCAACATCCCTTCTTCTTTTTTTTTTGGGGGGGGGGGGGGGTGGGGTCCCTGACATCCAGGGGGCATTTCATGAAGCGTTTTGTCAGATGTTTCTTTTTTTTCTGACAAACTATTATAAGTTACTGAAATCCTTACATCTGAATGCCTGAAAGCAAATTTGTCTGACAACTTTGTCGGACAAAATGCTTCATGAAATGTCCCCCAGGTCTACAATTTGTGTATTGAGTGTAAGAAGTGTAGCTGAATGCTCGGGGGAAAATTTGAAGATAATTTAGCAATCATTAGCATTCAGTAATCCATCCAAACTCTAGTTGTGAAGTGAGCCAGTCCATTCAGGTGTAACAACAATTATTCCTCAGTCCAACAAGAAGGCTATGATGACACAATTGACTCTGTTCGTTGTCAAGTAGTTTCCAGACATCTGTGCCAATCGATCGCATATTAGAAACGGCTCCAATATGCACGCCTAGTGCCGGACAACGCACAGTAAGAGTTGATTGGAATTACAACTTTTCAGACGTAGTGTTTTAAAGATCCAATAGTATGATGATTCATGGGTTACCCGCTTCATTCACTGCCCCTAGTTACATTCAAAATCCATAAATGGCACCGGTCAGCAAAAATACTGTATGTGCATCGAAGAGTATGCTCATCGGTAACAGTTGACTCCAGCTGAGATTTGTAGGCTGTGTGTGTACTTTATACGCAGAGATCAGCGATGAAGCTGTACACAATTATTCATTACGGTGATTCCCGAATATATTTGAGCCAGGCCAGCCTTCCCACTCAGTGGTGAACCCATGCTACCAAGTCTTTCTAATGCCCTTCCCTGTTTTCAGTGGAGCAATGCACTGTGATGGCGCTCTAACTTTTAGCATCGCTTTCCACCCCCCCAGATTACACCGGGACGGAGCCGCACATTTTCCACCGCTACTGCGACACCATCTACTGGGCCGTCGCGACTCTCACCTCTACAGGCTATGGAGATATTCACGCCAACAGCGTCCCCGAGCTTGGTAAAGCCACGTTTCGGCAAATTTTAAGAAGGGGAAGAAACACTCGGTCTTGCCACAGGTTTAAGCCTCCCATTGTAGTATTGGTGCTATTCAAATAGGGCTTTGGTCTATCATTCATTCTGTGACAGATTCTTCATATTTTTGACCAAAAGACTGACAAAAAAAAGAATGTATAAATTTTGTCTAATATGTCATAGAATTGCTCTGAATTTTGCTACAAAGTCACATATTTATCGCATGTGATTTTTCAGTATTGACAGTGTGTCATTCAGGAAGAATATACTTTGAGGAGATGTTCGCTGAAATTTTTGAAAACTAGGCATGTTAGATAAAGTGTCAAAGGCCGTGCCTGTAGTTTCATGTTTTTGTTTTTTCCTTAACGATCTACTAAACTGTGCATGATTGTGATAAAAGTATGATGTGATTTCTTTCTGCGTGTTTTTCCCCCCATGATAATGTGCCTGCAGCTTTTGCCAGTATGGTGATGGTGTTTGGAAAGCTACTCTTTGGTTGGGTGCTCGGAAACATTGCCTCCACTCTGGCCAACGAGGAATCGGGGCGTGTCAGCTATGAGGAGAGACTGGCAGCTGTCAAGGTATGGCACTCTTGTTCTCCTCCCTTTGCAAACCCCTCACCCTTCTTTCATGCCCACACCCACCCCCCCCCCTTTTCATGCCCAAACCCCTCCTCTCTATTCATGCCCAAACCCCTCCTCTCTATTCATGCCTAAACTCCTCCCTCCTTCCATGCCCAAACTCCACCCACCTTCTTTCATGCCCAAACCCCTCTCCATGCTTTCATGCCCAAACTCCCCCCTCCTTCCATGCCCAAACTACCCCGCTTCTTCCATGCCCAAACCCCTCGCCCTCATTTCATGACCAAACTCGTACCCTCCTTCCATGCCAAAACCCCTCCACTCCTTTCTTGCTCAAACCCCTCCCCCTCCTTCCATGCCAAACCCCTGCCCCTTCTTTTATGCGTAAACCCCTCCCCCTGATTTCATGCCCAAACTCTTACCCTCCTTCCATGCCAAAACCCCTCCCCCTCATTCCATGCCAAACCCCTCCCCCTCCTTTCATGCCCAAACCCCTCCTCTTCCCTTCATGCCCAAACTCTTACCCTCCTTCCATGCCAAAACCGCTTACCATTCTTTCATGCCCAAACTCCTCCCCTCCCTTTCGTGTACTGACCCATCTCCTCTGTTCATGTCAGAACTCCTCCCCTCTTTCCATGCTCAAACCCTTCCCCCTTTCTTCCCCAAACCCCTCCCCTTTTATGTCCCGACCCCTCTCCTCTGTTCATGCCTAAACTCCTCCCCTCCTTCCATACCCAAGCCCTCCCCCTTCCTTTCCAAACGTTCTCCCCCCTCCTTCCCTATCCATTAATCCCCACTTTCTCCCCTCCTGACATTCTCTACACATACCATCCTTCCATACCCATCATTCTCCCGTCCTTCCATGCCCAAACCACTCCCCTTCTTTCATGCCCAAACTCCTCCCCCCTCTCCTCATTCCATACGCACCTTCCTGCCTACAGCCATTTTTCCATGCCAAACCGCTCCCACATGCCCAGCCCTCTCCTCTTCCCATACCCACCCCATCCATAAAATCAAGAATCAGTTTGGAGAGGATAATTATGGAGAGAGAATTAAGTAAACTTGAAAAACATTAAAGATCTTTTTGTGTGTGTGTGTCTCTCTGTATCCAGGACCAAATGAAGGATATGAGGTTGAGCAGCAAGCTCCGCAACAGAGTCATCAGCTACTTTGACTACCTGTGGGTCCGCAACAAGTGAGTGCTAATTACCCTTCCCTTGACCATTGGTACTACTTTTTGGCAAGGTGTAAAGTAAAATCAAGCCCTACCCATGACCATAGACACTATTTTTTGATAACGTTGTTTAAAGTAAGACCAAGCCCAACCTGGACTGGTGGCTCTGCTTCAAATCTTGTTGTTGGTTTGTTTTAAACTAAGATTAAAGCCCTAACTCACACCATTGGCACTGCTTGTGTGTGGTATTAGCCGGTTGAGGAAGGAATGATTTTGCTACAAGAGGCATTTCCCATAGACACCAGCCCGAATAAACTCGGGACTTGTCCTCAACAGGTTAAGTATGAACAACCCCTACCCATGAGCAAAGGAACTGTTTGGGGCCATTTTTGTTATAATTTCCTCTTTATTCTTCATTCCTATCAATTTAAAAAAAAAAGTGCTGTGTGTACAGATCTAATTGTTATCATATTTAAACCTCGTTTGTGTGTACATTATGTTTGTCTGAGAACAATTATTAAATTTTTTATCCCATTTTCCATCTGTACAGGGGTGTTGACCAGAGCACTCTGTTCCGAGATGCCCCTTTCTGCCTTCAGACGGACATTGGACTAGACGTGTGTCATGGTCACGTCAAGAAGGTATTTAAGCTTAACCCTCATTGTGTCCAAGCACTTTGTTTTATAACCTGCAAAGTCTTTTTGTAACCGTTAACCCTATTCCAACTGGGGGGGTCAAATTGACCCCCCCTCGACATTTCCGCAACGCGCAAAGATTTTGCCGCGTCGTTTCGTGACTTTTTTCATTGAAGTCTCCTGCATATTTTTAGACCAAATTTGCGACATCTGGGTACACTGTTCTGAAGTTATGTAATGTTTCGCATATGCATGTCAACCCCAAAACAGCTCAAATTCATGATATCGTGTGCAAATCAAATGCAAATTGTGTTTTTTGTTAAATTGATATGAATTAGATTATTTCAACTTTTAACCATTGAAATTAATAAATTTTATTGTAGATAAGCTTGAAAATGTGCCTGCAACAAATTTTGGCAAAAAAACAATAGAAAACAAAAGGTCGAAAAAACAATAAGATACATAAGAAATTAACAAAACAGTAAAAATCAAAAGAAATTGATTTTGATGTCGCTATTGTTTTTCAAGAAAATTGTTTGATGTGTCTTGAGGAACTCTGACACAAAAATTTAGGTGTCCTTCAGTCATTATAATGAAGTTATAGGTAAAAATATGATTTCATGCATAAATTTGCATAATTAATTTACTAAAAATAGAAAGCCAATATTTTCCTATTGTATGACCATATAATCTTGTAGTTGACATCCGGCTCTATCTTGAGGCAAAATTTTGCGGCGATTGCGTGATCAGCGGCCAGATCTGAAGGGGGGGTCAAATTGATCCCCCCCAGTAAAAAGTTGGTCTCAAATAGCCCAGTTAAAATAGAGTTAAGTAATCCATCCAAACCTGACTGAATTATAAAGTTAGCAAACCTACTCAGGTGTAACAGTGTGCCCCAGTCCAACAGGAAGGCAATGGTGACATGTAGGCCCTACTGCAAGTGCAGAAGAGCTGTTTGTTTTCACTCCAGCTTCACCGGAAGTGGCATACAGTTTGTATACCTGACAATGAGAATATAAGAAAGTCAAATGTGGTACCAGCTCCACCCATGGATGATATGTATTTAAATAATATGAAAACATAGTCTTTATAGATGGCTAAAAGTGACTTCTTACGATGTACATTATGAAGAGCATGATGTTGATCATCAAAAGCTGAGCAAATTTTCAGAAGTCAACTCATTCAAAAACCATACAAAAAAAGATTGACAAAAGAAATCTTCCAGCTTATGTGGGTTTCCTTCTTTCTATTTTCCTCTCTTTTTTCTTTCCTGTCACCTTTGCCGCACTCAAGGTGCCCTTGTTCAAGGAAGCAGAGGAGGCGTTCCACCGGGCACTGTCCCTCATGTTAAAACCTGTCCTCTTTATGCCAAATGACTTCATCGTCAGGCAAGGGGACGTGGGGGACGAGATGTACTTTATCACCAGGGGAACGGTGAGTCACCTTTGTAGACATTTTTAGCAAAGAATCGATGATGATGATGATGATGATGATGATGATGATTGATGGTGATGATGATGATTGATGATGATTATAATTGATGATGATGATGATGATGGTTGATGATGATGATGATGGTGATGATGATTGATGATGATGATGATGATGATGATGATGATTGATGATGATGATGATGGTTGATGATGATGATGATGACAATGGTGATGATGATTGATGATGATGATTATGATTGATGATGATTATGATTTGAGATGATTGATGATGATGCTGATTGATGATGATGGTGATGATTGATGATGATTGATGATGATGATGATTGATGATGATGATGATGATTGATGATGATGATGATTATGATTGATGATGTTGATAATGATGGTTGATGATGATGATGATGATGGTGATGATGATGACAATGGTGATGATGATTGATGATGATTATGATTGATGATGATGATTATGATTTGAGGTGATTGATGATGATGAGATGATTGATGATGATGGTGATGATGATGATTGATGATGATGGTGATGATTGATGATGATTATGATTGATGATGATGGTGATGATTGATGATGAGTGATGATGATGATGATGATTGATGATGGTGATGATTGATGATTATGATTGATGATGCTGACAATGACGATGACGATAATGATGGATAATGATGATGATGATTGATGATGATGACGATGACGATAATGATGGATGATGGTGATGATGATGATGACGATAATGATGGATGATGGTGATGATCATGATCATGATGACGATGATGATAGTAATTAAAGGAGACCTCTGGATGATTTTCAGACGTTTGCATAAAATGAACAACTATAAACTGCTATACAACTCTGGGTACAGAGCTTCCGAATTTATAGCAATTGGGATGAGAAATAAGAATGTTTTCAAAATTTATAACAAATCACAACAAACAAGGATGATGACATGGCAGCCTCACTAGAGGAATGCATGAGTAGGGGCTCACGGAAGAAGAACCAAAGAAGGAAGCATGCATAAATTCTACACAGGTGAACTTGTTAAGCATGTAGTACTGTAATGGAATTACATTGCTACATTTCTGAAATATATGATGTTCAAATGTCATCATATTTGTTCAGGGTAATTTTTTTTTTTTTTTCAGAGTATTGATTTTTCTGCTTAAGGACCACAATAAATTGCACAAATCTGTACATGGAGCTGTTGATTTATGTACTCCATGATGTGAAATTATGAAAATCGTCTGGAATGCCCCTTTAAAGCAATAAGTACTAGATCTACTGCCAGTACAACTACTATTTCTACTACATTGTACTACTGCTGCTACTTCTATTACTACTTTTGCTAATTCTAATTCTTCTGATTAAAAGTACCGTTACTTCTATCACTTCCACTATTAATGCGTAATACATCAATGCATGTACAAGTGTAGACTGCTAAGGCATTTTTCTTTTTCTAGGAACTGTTGTTACTGGCTAATAGTACTATTTCTGGAGGTGGAGTTTTGGAAATGAAATGTGGCGACTGATCATTGGGAAGCAAAGTGTTCTGAGAATCAAAAAAATACCTAGATTAGAGAATGGTGGTCTGACGACGTTCTCTTACTTTCGTAGCGACTGATCGTACGTAAATTTTTTGGAGATGTCAAAGTCAACGTGGCATGGGAGAAATGAACTAAAATAATGCAATGTAAAACCCCGGTCACACAGCGCTGTACGGCTTAATCGAGGCCAAAACACGTCAAAAAGTGGTCTCCCGTGAAGCAGACGATGTTTGCGTTGATTTTGAGTTTAAGACGAGCTACAGTCGATTTATAGACGTGGCAGGACGCTGGGAAAAATCGGAACGGCGTCGAACGCGGTAAAAAGTTTTGAACTGCTCAAAATTTCATTCCGCGGACAACCACGGGCGGCACACATGGTAAAGACGTGCAACACACGTGAAACACACGTGATAATTCGTGTTCCGGCAGTGATTAAAACTTGGGGAGACGTGGTAAGACGCGAAAGTTTAGCCGTCTGTCACGGGCAGAGCACGGTCATCTGACGCGTGTTACTCGTTGGTATCACGGAAAATAGCATGTGTTTAGCGGCTTATCGCTGACAAATGGATTTTTCCGCGTACATACATGTGGCTGGACGTGGTTAGCCGTGCTTGGGCAGTGCTTCAGCAGTGGAACAGCCACCAACGGCCATACCCCGTACAAAGCACGGCCAAACCAAAATTGACCAAAAAATTACCACTTACGACCACGTCCACCAGATTTTCAAAACTGTTTGTACGTGATTTAGACGTGGAGTGCTGTGTGACCAGGGCTTAAGAGGGAGAAATAAGAGGAGAAAGAAGGAATGAATGATGATGATATTCTCAGTTTTGGGGTTTGTTTTTTTTTCAGGTGGAGGAGCTGGAAGTGAACAGTCAGTCTCGCGTGGCAGCCATTCTGGAGAGCGGCGACTTCTTCGACGACATCAACCTCATCTACGACGTGCCGCGGCGGACGTCGTTCCGCGCCCGCACCCACGTGGACGTCCAGTCCCTGTCCGTGCGCGACCTCAAGATGGTATTGGAGCAGTACCCGACCGTCGAGGCCCAGATCCGCGGCATCGGCAAGGAGGTCTACGGGGAGTACGCCGCCAGTGTCAACGCGCAGGAGCACTTTCCCTTCAAGCAGACGGATGTCTAATCCCACGCCCCCTTCCTTCCCCCTCCCCCTACCCCTCCTCCTAAATCTTAATCCATCTAACCAACACGTGCTGTACACCCAAAGTATTATCAAAAGAAATAATATACAAAAAAAAATAAAAAAAAAACTTTCAAAGTGTGTAGAAAACTGATTGAAGGGGTGCGTGAGGAATGAGGAAAAAAAAAGGAAAATTAAAAAAAAAAATTATTATTGAGATGATTAACAAAATACTGGAAAAGCCGTCTGTGGCCTATATCCATTGTGTTCATGTAGATGTTTGTGTATTATGCAACCTTGTGCGCTTTGTCAGAGAAGCTGCAGGCATGAAGATATTCAACTGAGATGTGTTTTGTAAGTCTTGGTGTAACCAGTTACTGCAAACATCTCCGATATTACTTAGGGAAGACAAAATGTACTCAAAGTCGATGCAGGTGTATTTTAACTGTCGAGTGAATTTTTAACTGTACGATATATTCACAGTTCTTATAGAGGCTTTGAAAGTGTGTTATTCCTGATGATGTGTGTAGACGTGCCAAATCTTTTTCTTTTTCTTAATGCCTCAAACCCATCAGTGCTTGAGTTTGTTTATTTTAAACACTTCTTGACATATATTTGGCCTCGGAACTTGTGTCAGAGGAGTTTTGTGTGAAGTTTGTTCTCAAGTTTTCCCGCAGTCTCGTGTGCAATGAAACTAGGAAATGTCTGCCAGATGGGAGCCTAAAAGAAGTAACTTTCTCAGTGGTACATTTATGGCAGTAATGACCTTCTGCTTCTGCTAAGCTTGATGCTGAGTTGGTGAAGTACACTCAGGATGTCAGCAGTATTGATGGTTATGGGGGAATATGAAAAACAGATGTGTCTCTATAATTACCGCAAGTGGACATTGGTTGCCTTGTAAAAGAAAAGAAAAAAAAAGAAGAAAATGACTCATCAGTTGCAGAAAGGAGCTGTATGATTGCTAGGGTTTGTTTTGGAGTTAAGTCCGTTCTGGGCATGAGTGGTTACATCTACCCTTGATGCCTTTAAGCTGAGCAAGGTCCTGGATCTGGTGAATGCATCAAGGCAAAGTTGCTAGAGGGGACATACAGTGCATTTGAAAGAGGTTTGAGTGGTTGTGAGGGCTGTTATATCTCTAACTGTCCATAGGGAGGGACTGTGAGGTCTGGTTCTGCGCATCCAGCCCAGTGGAGAACAACTGCTGTAGTCCCATAGGTTCCAAATTGTGTCTGTTTCATGATCACTTGGTGCAGTCTACTCGATCCAGCGCTTGTCTTCATTGCAAATTACGCGTAGTGGGCACTGACTGACCAGTCAGCATACAAATTAAAGACATAACAAATGTGGATTAGAAGCCCGATTCATTGCTTGATAAGAATCCAGTGGGTTTGAGGAAATGTGCATACCCAGAGTAGATATCACAGAAGTAAATACCTGTACAATATATCTTATTTATCATAGTGTGTGTCATTGTGTACATAGGTATTAGATTTCTCATTATTTTCTCTCTTCCTCTCTCTCTTTATCTCTTCCTGTCTTTCAAGCTGATGGTACTCTTTCTTAGAAATTTATTTATATGTTCTAGACTGGTTTGACAATGAATTATATTTTGTAATGTTCAATGTTGGTATAATTATCTGATTTTATGTCTGTTAATTTGCGGGGTTTTTCAGTTGATTGTTTCGTGTTTACCCATGAGCTTCTGACATGAGAAGCGAGAGAGAATGGGTTATGAATGACCTTGCAATAGCTCTCATGTAATGACCCAAGTAAAAGGTCTTATATCCAGATCTTGGGGCTTTTGGTACAAGGAGCTTAGACTCTGCCCACATAGATACTGTTCCCTGAAATCTGCTTTAAAAATTGTCTCCTGTCGTTGATCATCGCAGCGTCGGTAGAATTATGTTTGCCTTCCTCTGGTTTCCGGTCTTTTCCCGGCCGCTCATCAACACCGCCCTCTGTTGTCTGAATGTTAAATAACAGCAATAACATGATCGTTTGATTTGGTTCTCTGTTGTGTGTTCATTCATCTATTTACTTCATACTATTATATTACGATGTATAGCAAATTGTACAGTTCATCTTTAAAGTACTCTTGTGGATTTAATCCTGTATGCCAAGTTGTATATAGTCCGAGAGAGAAGATAGAGAGAGAGAAAAAAAGAAGAAAATGTTTAAAGGTTCTCTACTTTTTAGTAAACTGTAGTTATGACTATGATGTATAGATTGCATGAAATGTAGGTGCTGATTGAGAAAAAAAAAATGACAACAAAGAACAGTTTTGTTAATTCCTATTTACTGTTTAATCTAGTGAAGGTTAACTATGTAAGCTTACCATCAAATCTAGTACCAGTTTTAAGATAGCCTGCGAGAATGGACGAAGGCCATGTTTAGGATTTTAAATCATGGGTGAGACATTGATACTGTACTTCCTTCATGGGAGTGATTAGAGGGATGGCAGAACTCTTTCAGGAAATGAGTTTTTGGTCGGCACTGACCAAACTCACACTGCCTGGACAGGGTAGGTTTACCCCTGTCTGTGTCTGCCGCCCTCGCACAAAGGCAGCAGGAAAACTGGGCCGCAGTTGCGTTTGCCAGCCAGATTTGCGGAAATCATATTGCAACCAACTTCGAAAGTTTCGGAATGTCACCCTCCATGCCTTGATGGGAGTGTCTGCGGTAGAATATTGCGAGGTTTGGGTTGGGATTTTCTTTTTATGACAGTTTTGGATTGACCTGCACTGACTTGCAGTTTATCCTTTTTTTATTTGTCTGAAGTAGGAGTGACGTATAAAAATGTGTAAAAAAAAAAGCAATATAGACTAAGAAAAGGTGGGAAGATAAACACTATTAACGCTTTTCTTTCCCAGGCAAGATGGTGTGAATGAGTGATTCTGAATTTACCTTTGGAGCAGACAGTGGCTGCGTACAGAATCACTCCCCACAATGTCCCCTTTGATTTTTGTTTGAGCTCTCGCAGTTCCAATGTCAGCATTGTGGTGTGGATTTTTCACTGACTGTCTGCCCTCTACAGCTATGTGGAGCACAATGATAATAATATGGATATTATGAGGTAGAAGATAATTTACAGTCTCTCTCCCAGACTATCTTGCGTGCTTTCATCAAGTAGCCATAAAAAAAATGTCATCGAAACAAACGCAAAAAGAGTTGTAAGCCTCATTTGTTGTAGCCTAGCATTCCCTAGCCCCTCTATGCATTGTTGATATTCAGTGCATACGCACAGTGTCGTAGTATTGCTCTCTGTTATGTAAATTTGAATATTGTCAAAACAGGGTCTCAGTATTCTAGACTAGGCGCGGCTCATGCGTCTCCGCCCTTTTCTATACGTAGGTAGCGCTTCTAGTGATGTGTGAATTCATTACTGACCTTTTTATTGTGTATATACTGTACAAAACATAAATAAACATGGTTATCATACATCATTTGTTATAAGCTTACCAAGAGAGTACAAAGACGAGACATTGGTCAATGTATGGAAATTCCAAATGTGTTTTCAATATATATGCAAACAATTTATTATTATTCGTTCGGTACTATATCTACTCTTAGTCAAATACAAACAGATTAGGATTTGTAGAAACAGAGGCATATGGTAGGAAATAAAAATAGCTGCAAACACGATATATATTTCAATCGGTGTAAACATGGCTAGAATTGTAGCAAGCATGGTACTCAGCCATACTGCTTGAATGCATAAGCTACAGTGTGGCTGCTAATGTGACAAGAAAAGTGTAAGAAAAATGTTTTTTTTTTCCAGGGCTTTAGCAGGGTGCATCGTGATTTTCAATAGCTGAACAGTACCAGGCAATGTCTATGCCTGGTTGTTGAGTGATGCTCCGGGACTCAAATTTTCTGTGAGCATCGGAACAATGTTTCTGTTCCCTTTGAGAGAGTTGGGTGCTGTAGGCATGGTCTGGTTGTTCTGAATCCGACTCGGATCACCAACATATGCTTTCCAGAGTGCGCTGACCTGCCTCTGGCAAACACGTCCAGCTTCCCAACTGTGGCATTTGACCGAGAATCTAAAGATAGGAGAACTACGGTGAAGTGAAGTGAACTTTTGAATGCGACAGCAAGTAGCCTCGAAATCAGATTACCTTGGCAAAGGGTTGTAGTTAGTGTAGGTTTGGTTAGTAGATGGGCTACACTTGGTATTCTCTGACATTTTCTTGCCAATGGTCGCCAGGGCTGTTTAAGCCTCTCTCAACTGACATCTGTTTGGCCTATGTATTGTCTCTGATATTCAGCATCGATACTTGATAATCAGGTAAACCAGGAAATGCGGATAAGACAGTACTCCCGAAGTACCATAAAAACCACATCGTGTCGGAGTAAACAATGAGAACAAATTAAATTTCTGTCTCAATTCTGGCTAAGGATGACAAGTGACAAGGCATCTGAGCATGAGTTATCAATGTTTGTACCTCGGATATACATACGTACACATAACGTAACGTAGCATATTCCACCCGGCTGGTCAGGTCTGGTGCAGACACGCTCACCCTACCAGGAGACAGAAGTTGATACCTCACAAGTGCACCGATGTTAATGAAAATGACACACCAGTGAACTATTATAACAATGTTGTCATTAGTTATGAGAGCGATAACGCTTGTCACTTTCTTTCCTTCATCAAGGTAAAGCAGTTATAATGGTCAGCTTTTCTGAAAGAGAGTTTCCCTCAGATCCTTATGTCATCTTTTGTGTCTTTCACATCTTCCTGATTTTACCATTCTACTATTCGTTACCATGGTGACTTGCCACTTCAAGTCTTACATCATCAATTGGGTAAAGAAAGGTTAAACAATAATTATTGGCCACATGAACTTGCTGGGATGTCATTTCCAGCGCATATCGAAAAGTTACAACTCGTATCAGCTAGAGGATTGCTTCCCTACAGTCAGCCTCACCTTAGTGTAATCTGAAAGGGACCGAAGATAATCCTTTGACTTACGCGACTTTGTAATGTAGAGTTAACTCTTGTCTACAGCCATCCGGAGTATAATGTTTCTTCAACTTCGAGGGGGTTTTGTGTCGTGTACGAGGTCGACTAATATTGGGAGGTTTAACCGCACCGTCGCCGCTACACATGGTTAATGGAGAAGAGTGTAATTGCACTGAGTGGCAGGTGTGTTGGAGCAGAAAGAAATTTGAGACTGTCGGCTCAGCACATTAAACCTGGACCGTCAGGTTGTTGCATTATGCAAGGTGGAACGCTGTCAATTCGTACAAAGAAAATGCCATCAGATCTAGACCATTAGTAGTGTAGTTAGAAATTTGGGAACAGTCAACAGAGCGCTTAAATAGTACATTAACCTACTCCGTGTGAGTTGTATCTTCTAGAGTTCCTTCTTTAACCAATCTATATTGTTACATTTAGTAGTCATGTATTTTTTCTCTTCTTTCATTTTTCGTTTGTTTGAATGCATATGGATTAGCTGTTAAACTTTCCTTCGCAAAAGGGAGTTTGGTCGGTGTCTTGCCGAATTTCTTTTAACTTAATTGATTTTTGTTTATTGCCAAGCGCCAAAAATGATGTTCTCATGTTTGGTGGTTGTATTTTCACACTGCAATAAAGGTTTTCAGTGTGTTTTAACCGTGCATTTATTCCTGTGTTTTATTTCTGCGTAGTCTTTCTTTAAGGAAACACTCCTCCGATGCTCAGGTTGACTCAGATGGAAAGAGCAAGCTAGTACAGAAAAATCCATCCTGCTGCTAATGTTGCTTTGTATTAAAAAAAAAAAAATACAGAAAAGGAGATAAGTGAATTTTTTTGTTGGAAAACCAGAGAGACAAAAAATACTTATGAACTGATCGAAGAGTTAGGAGCGTAAGACAATGTGGCAACTTGGTAGGTATTTGTATCTACTTGTTGAGCAGCTCTACATTTCTTTTGAGCACAAAATTTCACTGATTTCCATTTCTAGAAGTATTTTGGCACAGACAGAACTTATCCCCCGAGGACAACTTGCCGAAACCCCTATTTTTAAATACCAAGAATAGATCTGAAGATTTTCATTTTTCTCAAGATCTCATGAGAAAAATGAAAATTTGTGACTGTGTTTTTGCTGTGCATGTGTACAAAAGGAATGGCGAGCTTCTTGACATCTACTGTATATATCACACAGAGTTCCCACTTTGTCTTGCTCTTCTAACTTAATCAGTTCATAACTGTTTTGTGTGCTGATTTTTTCCCCAAAAATTTTCACTGATCTTCTCTGATTTTCCTGTTTTCCTATACATATCATATCAGGATGGAATTTCCCTTTAAATGTGATGCACGATATAAATACATGCATACAATTAAGTATCATTAAAGGAAAGTCCGGACTGATTCTGGGAACCATGCACGTTATTACAATGTCGCCGCCGGGAAGGCCGGTTTTGCCACGTCGTAATCGTCCCGCGTTGTAAACGAATTTATAATACACACGCACACGCACACACACACACACACACACACACACACACACACACAAACATGTAAAATGATACAGTAAAAAGAATCGGGGGAGGTATTCGATCTGAGCGCGTTCTATCTCGATCTGTTTGAAGTCTATCATACCAAGGACCGCCGAATTCACCTCGTTAAAAAGCGGTACCTCGATCCTCGTAAGAGCTCAGCTCGTCATGGATCATAACCGGTTTCCCCGCAACTCTGCATTATGTACGGTACTTTGTGTAAAAACGCAAAAGAAGAGTTTATTAGATCAATGAAAGTATGGGGAAATGATACCGGACGCATAAGAAAATGTTAAGATTTGGTAAAGGTTAGAGACCGAGGCAAATTGGGAACTGAGATGTTATTTTGATTTTTATTCAGCTCGTTCCATTTGGTTGTGACTATTATACTTTTGTCAGAGATAGATGCTTGAAATCCATTGCTCTGCATTTTCCTTTAATTAAAGGCTGATTTCCCAAATTGTAATGCATAATAATGCATTTATATCGAAAATACTTATTTCTATATTTTGCTTCATCATTACAATTATTATGTCCACCATCAACATGAAAAAAAGAATAACCGTTTCTCTTTTAATCAATCACCTGTGTCGACAATGGACGAATTGCAAAAAATAAATAAATAAATAAATAAATAAATAAATAAATAAATAAATGAAATAAAAAGGCCAATACATTGTAGTTGATTGATGGAGCCCAGCTGGTATAATTTGCATACAGCTATGCATGATTTATGAACAAGAACATTACTATCGAAAAAGTCTTGCGGCTGCTTCGTTCGCTGTCAAGAAAGTGAAAATAGGGATGTTTTTCTTTGCACAACAAAATGGAGGGCTGCTTAATCACTATCACTACAATGTGTCATATTGACTTCCTAATTTTGCCAATATTCTCTCAAGTTTTACAAGTTACAAAACGTTATTTTGTACTGTGTTCCCTCTTTTCTCAATGATTACTGATCTTCTTACCTAACTGTTCTACTTTCATACCAAGCGACATAATACTAGGATGGGCTTGCTCTTGAAAATCTGCCAGAGATTGACATATTTATGATATTTTGTGAAGATTACCCTTCCTTTTTTTTCCTCTCTCTCTCTCTCTTTCGCTCTGTCAATTCGGTATTATTGCGTACAAACGCCTACTCAGATTGAGAAAGAAGGTGATATATAATAGGCCTATGTTTCCAGCGCTTCTCAAGGCGTACAGCGACCTTCAGTGACTAGAGCGAGCTTTAGATGTGCTACGCGAACGCTAATTAGGACCAAAAAAAAAAAAAAAAATGGTGTTCTACACAGTCTGCATGCGCGAGACACCGCCAATCCGGGAGGCTGCGTCGTCTTAGCGTTCGCGCTGTAGATCTACAGCTCGCTAACAGGACGTTATATGCATTTTTATCAATCTCCGGCTGTAAATGATTTCCAGAGGGAAAATCTTGGGAATCAAATTAATCAGGTGTGTCGTTTGGGCCTCATTGTCCATTAACAGCCATGACCTAAGGCGCCACGTATATTATGTCGTGATCTGTTGAAGAAAAAATAAAAATAACTGAATTGAATTGAAATATATTAGCCGCCTACATCATCTGCCTTTGGAAGACAATAACCAAGAAATAAATTATGTAGGCCTATATAATATCATGATATTAAAAAAGATAAATGTTCAAATAGGACAGCAATGTTCGGTTTTTGTTTTTGTTTTATTTCCAAGGGAGATATCATCCGCATCTAATTAATCAGACGTTGTTGTGACACCTCGCTGATGGCTTCATAGAGAGAAAGGTTAGGTGCCAAGGTGTCTATACCAAGAAATATACGACTGCCAATCTCTCTTGTGACATATCATACGCTATGATAATGTGCAAATCAATCGGACAGCTGTGGGTTGACACGCATTTTCACCTCCCCTTGCTTGTAGGTATCGATTATGGTCAATATCACTGTCGAATGAAAGCGTGAATGAATGTAATGGTATCATTTCTGTTCATTTATACTAATCTAATTTTTCAGCTGTCCCCCCCCCTTAATATTAGGACTACTTTGTTTTGTTTTGTTTTTGGATATCTCGGCCATTTCAAAACCGGTTTCCATCAAGTAAACTTTTGATTCTTCTTAATTAGAACTGTGCAATTCAGTATTTCACCTTTATAGTAGTTTCTAATAATATCTCGCGAAAAAGTTAAAATCTCGAATTTCCATCTCAACCAAAATTTTATCGTCTCTTTATAACCCATTATGATCATAATGTATTTAGACGTGAGTCTGCACAGTGTGGGGTGTGTCGTATAGAAGCGTACGAGACGATGGAGTTAAGTTCGTGTCCACAGCTATTCAGACATGCAATTTTCCTTATGTAACTCACTCTCCAGGAGTCGACTGTACATAAGCCTCCCTGACAGATGAAATTTGGGTATGGTTTGGATTGGTTTGGCTTATTTCTGCATTTTCTTTCTCCGAATACAATAACAAATGAAAACAAAGTGATGCAGAGTAGGCCTATAACATACAAATCATTGTCAATTTCACATCAATATCAGTCTGTAATAACATATGAATCAAAGTAACTTGTTAAGGCATACTGTCTTTATTATGTGAACAAAGGAGAAATCAGTAGGCCTACGTGAAACCGTAATCACACGCAGAACTTGACATGGAATATACGAATAATTATATTACAACAACAATAAACCCACACATACAACTCTTAATCCTCACGTTATATACCAAACACGTTTTGCTCAAAACCAATAACGGAAAAAAAAAACGGGAAAATTGACTTGGTGCTTAACATAAGAGGAGGGGGGGGGGGGGGGGGGAAACACGCAGCACCATAACTACCGGTATATAACTAGTAAAAATGGAAGTGTAGGTGTGTGCAAGTGACAGTGCGTCGTGTGTGCAAGTGACAGTGCAAGAGAGAATGAATGCTATATTACCCATAATTCAGGTGTTATAGGTACGCGCTTGACTGAAAGATATACATGCAAATAAATGCCCCTGAAAAGTCATTATCAAAGAAAAGAACGGGAGAGAATGGAAGAACTTGGCAAAAAAAGTATAAAATTCAAAGATGGAGAAGAGTTCATTATGTCATTTATGTAAATAATGAGAGGCCCTAAAATGGAACCTTGCGGTATCCCAATTTGATACCGAGTTTCTGTGACTCTTGAGACTGAAAAAAAGAAAACATGGTTTTTGACGTTTTTGCAAATTATTTGTGAACCAAAGCAGAGCTTGTCCTCGTACGTTATACAAATTAAGGTTATGAATCATATGGTCGATGGTGTCGAATATTTTCTACAAATCAATGTATAATTATATCTGTAACATGCTCCTTTTCAGTAAAAGCTTCAATTATTTTACCACACATTATTATGAGCAATTCTATTATCAGTCATGTCAGTTGCATGTTCACTTCTAAATCCAAATTCAATTAATTTAGTTCAATTTATTTTTATATTTCTCAATGAAGGAATGTACATCAAATATTATACAATGAAGTCAATCACAATATCTGGTATTGATTGGGTGATAACATGATTAGTTTGTAGAAACTGATGTATAGCCTTTTATACACATTTTTTTCTCCAATCTTAGATATGCTTGGTAATAATGATATTGGGCTATAATTGCTCAGTTGATCTAGAGTCATTTATTTATTCATTTATTCTCTTTGTAAATAGGGATAATTTTTGCGAGTGGGGTAGATCGTCAAATATTTTTTAAATCTATATTTTTACAAGGTATATAGGCACACACATTGACATGCAAACATATTATGCAAATACTCACAAGCAGAATGTGAAACTACATCACCTTTATGAAATCACTGTTACCATGGTTACCAGATGAAGATACACGTTCAGAAAATAGCGTTACATTCTGTTCTCTGGTTTCACACTACGTATTCCTTTTGTTTCGCTTCTGTATACTTATATGCACAGCAACAAGACTCGGCTAAAGGCTGTTCTTTTCAACACGTCAGTGCACGGATAAAGACGAAAACAAATAAAACTAGAAACCAATGTAACTTGATACCGCAAACGAATGAGCAAAATAATAATTAAAAATAATAAATACGATGTAATGATCCCAAACAAAACAAGTCTTAAAATCATATAAATGAGGGGGGGGGGGGATACATACAACGTTTAATCACGTTCTGCAGCAAGATGTTTGTTATAGAACTTGTCCTTTATACAACACAATTATGTAGGCCTAATCACGGTAAGCCTACACAAGATCGGTTATACAAACCATGTGCATACATAAGGACCACGTTGATTGAAAGTTTTGTAATTTGTGTCACTTAACATCATAATGGACATCCAAAATTAATGCATTTGCCAATACAGGCCTTATCAAATTCACAAGACCAACGATGACACATTATGTATAGTTAGCAACTCAGTAACACAAATAATATAACGTGCTTCATTGCAAAACTGAATGCGTGTACTGGTGTTAGAGTAGATGTAACACCATGGGTGTTAAATCAAAATGATTAAGTGTCAATAGAGGACCACACCGACAGGTGTACGAATTGTGTTTTGATGGTGTTGAAAAATGTTTACCTCGCACTTCGTGGTGACACTCTAGCTGGTGATATATTTGAAACTGCGATGGTGTTTATTCAACAATGACACACATAGTGTTGATTTGATATTGCTGGGGTTAACGCCAATGATATACCACCCTCCCAGCGGCAATACGAGATCACACCAACTGGTGTTACTATACTCTCTAAAAAAAATCGAGTGAAAATATTCACTCTTAAAAGAGTGAATACAAAAAAGAGTGAATTTAGAGTGAAACTGGAGTGAATTTTGAGTGAAAATGTTCATTTTCACTCATTTTGGCGTGACCTCAGGGATCACTCGAAGATTTTGGAGTGATCCCTGAGGTCACTCTAAAACGAGTGAAAATGAACATTTTCACTCAAAATTCACTCCAGTTTCACTCTAAATTCACTCTTTTTTGTATTCACTCTTTTAAGAGTGAATAATTTTCATTCGATTTTTTTTTTTAGAGAGGTAGTGTTAATGTGTTTACAACCTTTTTTTCTTTAAAAAAAAAATCAGTACTTTAACGCGAAGATCTTGTTCATCTTGTTGAAGTTCAAAATCAACCTACAGAAAAATAACTACAGAGTCATTGTAATTACCTTTAAAAAAAGAAAGTGAAGAAAGTCCTATATTCTGAATTAAAGGTGTTAACTTAACAACAAAGATGAGCAGCTGAAATGTAACACCAGCTCGATATTTCATATTAAACACTTAGCTTTTTGCAGTGTTCCAATAGCCTGCTAAGGCTGAAGTGCACCATATTCGTAAATGATCATTGGACGAAATTTATATTCCGCTGCCTATTCCAATACAGCAAGCTAAACATTATGAACTCAAGGCAACCGATTGTGTAATACCCGAAAGTTTAGAAGTACAACGGCAACATATCATCACTATAATAAATTCATAACGATAACAGAATAATGGAACTTTTATCTGGAATATTACGAAATATAGCCGACGCAGGAACGGATATCATTCCGTTCGAAAGTTCCTCCCATATGGACTTTTGATATAAGCCTGCTAGTGTAGAACTTGGAAAGGACTTGATTTTTTTTTTTCCAGGTACCATTTTTGTTCCAATGCTAAACAGGCCAATGTCCAAATTTTCCATTCTATCTCTTTACCCACTGTATTACTCTTTAAATCTCCGCTCATTTTAGTCTCAAATTGTACAGGTTCACCTATATACCTGAGATCAAAGTTGGTGGATCGTGCCTTTTCACACATGGGCCAAAACCTCGGAACAACCTTCCAATATTTCTACGACAAGGGTACCTTCTATTGATGCTTTCAAAGTGAACCTCAAAACCTACCTTTTTGATTATCAGTGACAATATTGTTTACATGTGGGCCTATGTATAAGTTTATACGTATATAACTAATTGTTATGTTCTATGGTATTGTAATTCTGTTGTAACGTGATATACCTATCCTATTCATCATCCTAATTCCGCCGCGTCATTTGTAAACATTCAGCTAGAATAACCTGCGTTATAAGAGTCTATTACTATTAATATCGTTTTGTTCTTGTAATCACAATCATCGTTATTACTCTTACTGATACTAACTCGTGGGCATGTATTAGTTTCAGCATTCGCCATTTCTGGTTCCATAAGCGAACTTATTATCATCATTATCAGGTATAAATAGCATAAGTTTTCCTATGGATAGCGTAGAACGAGAAGATAGATCAACGAGGTAACAGTCACTTCGACACGGGATGAGCAAAAAGTGCAACTCTTGCTGCTTAGGTCGCTCCCAGAACCCGGCATGGGTATTCGAAGATGGCCACCTTCGGTCTCCATCCCACACTGTAACGTTTTCTGCCACAGTGAAGCCACGGTCGTGTTGCTGTCGAGGGAGGCGCCCGTCTCTTCTGCCGCACTCGTCGGCCGGACGGTCAGCTGGAAACGGTATTCGTAGAGTTGTCCCTCGTCAAGAACGCGGCAAGCGTACTTCCCCTCATTGCCAAGTCCTACGCCATCGAACACCAAGCTTCCGGACGATCCCATGCGTACGTTGCTTGACGATTCGGAGGCGTTATGGGTAATATTCAAGCTTATTCCCCCGGGAATTGCCCACGTGATGGCGGTAGGATTGACGAACTTCATTGGACATGACAGAAATAGCGAAGTGCAACCGCCGAAGGCTATCAACATAACATCTTGGTCAGCGCAGATTTCCGGGCGACACTTGAGGCTCTCCGGCTGCACCAGGAACAGACTCTGATGCAGAAGGGACATTGGAGAGGAACAAAACACGGGCTCAGAAAGACGGGTCAACCACATCTGTAAGTGCCAAAGACGACAGTCGCAGATCCAAGGGTTTTCCCCTCCGAAGAAAAGCATAGCCCGTGAGGCATGACGCAGCAAACTTGCGTCGATGCTCGTGAGATTGTTGCGACGAACATCGAGTGTGGTGATGCGACTAAAAGATGGCAAAGATATCGAAGAGAGGACCTGCAGCTTGTTGTCATTGAAAAACAGATCACTTAAATTGGGTAGCCATGAGAACATATCTCCAGGAAGCCATTTTATTCGGTTGTTGGACAGATTTAACACCTTCAACCAAAAATAAACGCGTTCTGTTTGTAATTGAGCGGGAACGAGAACGAATTTATTATGGGACAATTCCAAGATCCGGAGGTTGGAAGAAGGTATCAAAGGGAAATGACTCGATAATCTGTTGAATCTCAGGTCTAATCTTCGAATATTCGTAGGGTTGGAAAAGTTTAGCTGGATTTCTTCAGAGAGCTCATACAGTCCGGAGCAATTGTTAAGAAAAAGGTAACCAGGAGCTGGACTTCGGTCGAATGCCTGTAACTGACGGAGAGTTAAATCCGTGCCAGACAGTTCAAGCCAATTAAGATTAGGAAGGATGTGGAATATTTGGGTTGATGCGTTCATCAAAGGATTAGCAGATATATCCAGGCTCGCTAATTTGGAACAAGGTGAGAATAGACTGGGTGGCAAATAAGTTAACCTATTTTTTCTTAGGGAAAGTCGCTGAAGGCTTGATAAGCCTTCGAAGCTATTGCTGGAAAGGCTAGATATCACGTTAGCAGAAAGGTCGAGAAAGTTCAAAGAATGAGCTCGTGAAAATAACGCTGGCGTGATATACCTCAGCAAATTATCTCCCAAAAAGAGACCTCTTAATGTTGCTGCAACGGTCATGTTCTTGGTCGTTGTGATAACATTGCTAGAAAAATTCATCTGCAAGAGCGTTGCGTCCAAGCCATATCCTACTGAGGTGAGGTGGTTTCCGTCTACGTGAAGATGAGAAAGAGAAGGCAGCACCTGATCTGGGAGTGACGTCATGCTATTATCTGTCAGCATCAGGTTTGCGACGTCGCTGAAATGAACGGAAAACATTTCCCAATCTAACTGAGAAATATTGTTGTGTTGCAAAAATAGGGATTTCAGTTTCGGCAGGCTACAAGAAGGAAACCTCACTAAATGACAGTGTTGCAGAGACAGACTTCTTAACTCCCGTAATCCCTCCAGAGGGGCTGATGATGGCAGATATCGGAAATCGTTGCGATTCAGGTTCAGGGATCGAAGCTCTCGACAACCGAGGTTTGGCATGATCTGGAGTTTGTTTCCCGATAAGTCTAGAGAATTTAGTTTTGGCATATTGTTGAATGCACCTGAACGTATATGGCGGATCACATTATTGGACAAGTCAAGTTCCTCCATTTGTGGGAAAAGCGCAAAATCGGAGATTTCTTGTAGTCTGTTGTGGCTCATGCGCACTGTGGACATATCACTGCAATTCTCAAAATGTGTGCTGTTCCAGACGTGGATGTCGTTGTAACTGATGAAGAGTAAAGAGAGCTTGGGAAAGTTTTGCATAAAATCGAGGTTATCTAGTCGATTTTGTGTCAGTATCAAAGAGCGCATCGATCGCTTGCTGTTGGAGTCAAAGACCACTTCTTCAAGAATACCTATCGATATGAACACTACCTCGATCATTGTTTGCCCTTTGATTTCAACTGACCGAACGGGGTTTCTTGTAATGCTTAAGATTGATGTATTGAATGTCACATTGTCGCATACGACGAGTCTGCTTATCATGTTTTCGTTGAGAAGTAGACTTGGAATAAATGATGTACCGGAAGGGCAATCGAAATGAACCAGATTGTTATCGTTCAAGATCAAAGCCTTGAGGTTATCAAAGTTCGTGAAACACTCATGAGGCACGAGCTGGATTCTGTTGGAACTTAGGTTTAAGTCCTGGACCGTTGTCAGGACACACAAGCTGTTGACACTCTGAAGTCTATTATGGCTAAGATCGAGCCACTCTAGATTCGACAGCCTCACAAATGCTTCGTCATGAATCCACTCGATTCGATTGCTGGTCAGGTCCAAGACCTTTAGAGCAGTCATCGGTCCAAAATCGGAGACGACTGCGAAGCTATTGAAGCTCAGGTCCAAGTTAACTATTCCCTGTATGTTAGAGAACTGAGACGGAATAAAAGTTGTAAGCAAGTTGTAAGACAGCCTAATATTCTCTACCAAGACAAGAATATGTGGTACCTCCCTGATATTGTTTCTGTCTACGGTCAGTGATAATATCCTTGACACGCTCGGAGAAACGTCGAAGTTCCACTCGTTGATGAGGTTCATGCTGATGTGGAAGGCCAGGAGTTTATCCATATTTACCAGAGACGGGACCTCGGTAAGGAAGTTATCAGATAGATTTAGAACTGCGAGTAGATTTAAGTGCGCGAATGCCGCGGGATGAATAACGCGAATTTCATTTACGGAAAGATCGAGATGTCGCAGCGAGGAAAAGCACGCGAAGTCGTTTGCGTTTACGGCGGCAAGGCTATTCATCTTCAGAGTGATTCGGGCAATGTCGCAGGGAATATTCTCGGGTACGGTCCGCAGAGACCGAGATTTGCAGTCAGCCGACAGCAGGAAAATGTTGCAGGGAGATGCCCCAACCCAGCCCGCGGTAGCGAGGCTCCAGAGAATGGTTAAAACGAGAAACATATTGATGCCTTTACGCTAAACAGATTTAGGCAGCCAACGACTTCACGCACTCCACCTGAAGAGAGTCATCTCTATTGTGAAAGCATTACGCAGGGATGAAATTCTAGATCTGAACATCGTCCATTTCCGGATATGAATACTCTGTCTCCGTGGTGGTGGGAGAAGATTAATTTGCTTTGTCCACTCTTGCACAATTTCTGATCACCCTGCAGATAATTTTTGTCGCACTGGACCAGATAATGAGCTAATACATGGCGACTTTGCCTTAAATACGTGGATTTTCCGTTTCAATGAACTGGCAGTTTTTATATGATACCGGCGTCGGTCTATTCCAACGTCAGCCCGTTGTCATAGCGAAATAATCATGTCGATTAGAAAAAAAAAATCTTAGGAAGAAGGCGGTCCTTGTTAACGCATGCGTCAATCTTCGGAGCTATAACGTCAGGAACATAAAAACAAGCTTCTTCCCTGTGGATTTGGAACTGGTTAGTCATTTTTTTTTTTTTGGTTTTATTTCTTAAAGTACGAATTGAATCGAGTCTCCTGATCGACAGACGAAAGCAGTTGGGCAAGGCTAGCTCCATCGGAAACACGTACATCTAACATATTGAATGTAGCCACATTCCAGTGATGCTTGATTATGGAAAATTGGAATTGACATCGATGCAGACAAGCACGATGCATAGATGCAATAGGAAGGATGATATCCTGTATTTAACCACAAAGTGTACATTAAGACAGATAAGTTTAGTCACGAGTGTCGTAATTATCGTAAGTCAGATTAATGAAAATAAAGTAAAATGAGTTTAAAGGGGAAGGCGAGTTTCTGATCAGTGGGAATCAGTGGAAATGCTGGGAGATGATTGTTCCAATCCGTATAGGATTCATTCAAGAGTTCATTGTATATCTATTGTTGTGTGAAAATGATTTGCTTCAGAATGATCTCATATTCAAGTAATGTGCAGTTTAATGCTTCCAGGTTAGCGTCCCTGGTCAGTGACGGAGCATTAATCTGCACATTACTTGAATATGAGACCGTTCTGAAGCGAATCATTTTCACACAACAATAGATATACAATGAACTCTTGAATGAATCCCATAAGGATTGGAACAATCATCTCCCAGCATTTCCACTGATTCCCACTGATCAGTTACTATCGGTGAAATAAAATGAGAAGGAACGAAAGGAAACGAAATAGAATGAAATAAGATTAAGTGAAACGAAATGAAGTAAAATGAGTGAAATGAAATGAAATGAAATTTAAATCAAGTGAAAACAAACGAAATTAAATTAAATTCATTTATCTATAACGATAACATAAGATTACCAAAAAAAAAAATTGAATTAAAAGATCGTGATGAAAAAAAAAAGGACAAGTAACAGTAAGCAAAGTAGTCGATGCTATTCCTTTGACAATCATTAATAGGTCCCTGAATAGGAAAAGAAAATATTCGCGGCAACGCGCGGAACTATAGTGTTCAATTTTACTTTTAATAGAAATGGAAGAGCAAAAAATGAAAAGTCAGACTAATTCATCCAAAAAAAATTGAGTCGTTACATTAGTTCTATGATGCTTTTTTTCCTGTGTTGGTGATGACATTGTCATACATTGGCCATGACTGACACATCAGCAAGCAAGGCAAAGTCGGAATGTTTATAAAATCATTGCTTTCCTATTTGCTTTACTAGCATGTCATGATCACAACAAAAAACAAGTAAATCTCGTTCAAAACTTGGCTGCTAGTAATATTATTCCCCTTCATATGCGACCATCGTTGTTGTATTGCGATACAATGCCTGATTAATTTCATGAGAAACACATCTTTCTAAAAGAAATAGTTTGTACATTAGGCAGTTGCTGGGTATATCATTATCATAATCATACATCTTCCACTGTCATCTTTTTTAATTATAGTCCAAAAGAACTAAGAATATAGTGCATGGCCCCCTAGGTCACTATTCAGGGGACGATGAGACCAGTCCTACATCTGCTAATTAATTTGATGAGGCTCATTTCTTCTATTGGAAGTTACTAATGTACAGCAGCCTCAGATTAAAGGGATAATACACTCTAAGAAAAAAAGGTTCTTTTAATGGTTCTCAGTACTGTCACAATAGCGACACCCTTTTTGGTGCTCGTGAGAACCTTTTTTAAATGGTGCTTGTCGGCACCTTTTGCAAAAGGTGCCCATTAGAACCTTTTTCCCGATGAAATGGTGCTCGTGAGTACCATTTGAAAGGTGCCCATGGGCACCTTTTTGACTAAAGATGGGCACCTTTTTGACTCTTTTCAAAAGGTGCTCATGAGAACCATTTCATTGGAAAAGGTTCTAATGGGCACCAATGTTAAAAGGTGCTGACAGGCACCATTTAAAAAGGTTCTCATAGGCTCCAAAAAAGGTGTCGCTATTGTGACAGTGCTGAGAACCATCTAATGGTGCTCAAAAGAACCTTTTTTTCTTCCTTAGAATGTAGTATGTGAATTGATGTCTGTGTATTTTTAGTGTGTTTCACATGCAGTGCTGGTAAGGTGCTTCACTGGCACCATTCTTAAAGACATTTAAGTATGTATCTTCATTGAAAATGTGCATCACAAACTCATTTGTCAAAACACATCAGTCAAACATAAGTTGTACGTACAAAACATATAATTAGCAATACATGAGCATGCCATACATTATCGTTGACACTGGAAAAAAAAAGCAAGGGTAACACACTCATGCACACACAGTTTCACAAGCATGAATACATGTACATGAAATTCACCAAGATATTTTCATGAAACATTACTCAATAACTGAAAACCACAGAAATTTGCTCTTTCACAAATTCACAGAAATGTATTTATTCACCTTAACTTTTACAATCCAAAGGTGAGGTTTGCATTTGTCATGTTATAATCTGTCAAATATTCTTAACAAAATATTTTCATTTGTTCACTATTTTTCCCCACAATATTCGTCATTTGTGTACCGAGCAGTTCTTGAAACACCATCACACATCTCTGTACAGATGATATATGAAATAGTAAGAGGTGCATCAGTCTTTTGAAATACATAACAAAATTTCTAATTCTCTATGAAATAACTCCTGCATGGATGAGATACAGTAATTGTGTCAGTGTTCAGATAGGCAGAAGTCAAGTATATTACTTAAGTAGTATGAGGAACATTTTCCGCATATTTGCTAGTTTGTTTGGTGTTGGTTTTTTTTTTTCTTTTAAAGCATATTTGTCCTAAAAGCAACTACAAAGGGCAGGAAAACAATTCCATTAAACAGGACCTTTGGTATTGTCACAGAAAACATACATTATATTGCTGGTATGATATTTAGGAGAGGATAAGCTTTACACTTCTTCACTTCACTTCACTTCACATTTATAACGTCGAGTACTTGAATTAACTTATTTTTGTTTGTATACGAGTGACCTTTTTTTTTTGTTCTGCAATTTGAAAGCACCGTAGACACATCTATACAACTGCAAATACAAGAAGAGTATCAATTCAGGTTAATCATGACCTCTGACAATTTACAGCTTGTCCTACGAAAAAAAAAAAAAACCCACACACAATAAAAAAGAACACAATCTATTGTTTTATAATGTGAAGGATAACAAGAATCCCAAGGGGAAAAAAGCTAGGATACCACACCCACACAGTTTCACAAGCATGAATGAACAAAATTCCCCAACCATGATCTAAAATATATAACATTGGGAATCAATAAAAGTTTACATTTTTTTTTAAGTAGAGCCATAAATTCATTATAGAGTAAACTATATACAATGCAGGTCTGAAAGCTGAGGTTTGAATTTGCTGTCCTATAACCTATGACAATATGTTGTTAGCATTTAATTTTGTTCACCATTTAATTTTGTTCACCATTTAATTTTGTTCACCAAATTTGGCAACAGTCTTTTAAACACCACCACCACCTACATGTACATTTTGTATTTCTGCAAAAACAATATAAACTGGTGACAAGAGGTGCATCAGTGCTTGGAAATAAATTACAAAATATGTACATAATCTTCAATTCTCTACACAATGCGTAATTCCTGCGTGGGTATAAATGCAATAAGTTTTACCAGTCTAGGTGCAAACTTTAAAAGTGGGCAGAAATCGACCACACAATGACTGGAGAGGTATAAAGAGCATTTTCCGTTTGTGCTTTTAAAGATTAAAACTATGAATGACTTCACTTCTCAGATTGGCATCTGGTCTGATCTCATTACATCTACCCCCCCCCCCCCAATACAGTTCTACAAAGCTGTTAAATGCAAATTATAGTGAAACATTATCACTGGTACATTGTAAGTTGCAAATACTGTATTGGGATCATAACAATTCATAATGTGACCCTCTATCACACAAACCAACAAAAAGTCGCCAGACATGAATTTTTGGTTGACGGCAGATTCTGAAAGAGCAGCTATCAAAAATAAACTATAAGTCAATGCAAACGGACTTACCTACCCTATCTACACACGCTCGTACATGTATTTCTCAAATGTTTTCTCTGGCAGCATCAGTGTTTTCTCTTTGACTCAGCTCATTCTTGGCTAGCGTATAGATTTCTGGTCAATGCTGTCAGCGGGCTATCCGGGCTAAAATTGTCATTCTGATCGATGTATTCTTTGGTCACCCAGCTCATTCTTGACTAGCCCAGGGTTCTGTTGGAAGGTAGGCCTCGGGGCGTGTTAATGTGGCAAGATATTATTTTTGTTGTGTAACAATCTACACACCAAACACACTCTCATCATACAGCCATATTCCAACGTCTTGAGTTGTGATTCGACTCGATTTACTAATTGTAATAACGGGCGTTGACAACAGAATATTTAAGTTTCAATACTATACACGCTTTATTGTCGTGTACATCATTATATCACACGCAGGTGATAATTATAGGGTATTTCCCCCAGAATATGAATCAATCAGTGTATTGGTTATTTACGACTCTCCAGGAGCAATCACACCAAATTATATTTGGTCAAAACGTTTAAAAGGAGGTCTTAAAATTGAGGGGACATACATATGATTATAATTATTAGGAGCGGTAATACAAATAAAAGGGTGCATAAGTTACGAACCACCGCGACAGTCCGAACAGAGTCCCAAGTCGCTTCCAGCGTAAAATAGCGGCCACGTCACTCTCCAAAGGGGACCTCAATCGCGATCGCGAACTGCAGTGCGCACTGCCACGATGAACTCCGGGTCGAGATGCTGACGTGTACACGTACTGTCTGGAACGGGACCGGTGTTCGCCGCCTCGTCGTCGCCCGGCACTCACATCAATAGCGTTGACATCGATTGTTAAGGATGCGATCCCACTTGGAGATTCACAATAAATTTACGCTAATTCGTGTTGAGCTGGACATAGATGAAGTTCATCCTTAGTCATTGACGACGGGGTTGTCAATGGGAGGAGATGCGAGATGATGAACTTTGATGCAAGCCTCATGCAGCGTCCGCAAATATGACAGGAAGGCATCTCATCTTCGTAGTAATTGTTCCACAACTATTTAGAATTAATGTTGCTTGAAACATGCACCTCACCGATGTGGTGTATTGTATGAACTCCAAGAATTATAGTACAATGTAAAACTGACTCAATACGGGATGGACTTGACTCTGTAAAGCATAATATTACATCTCCCTTTTGTATCGGACGCAGGAGAGCGATGGTCTATGTCCATCTCCTTTGGAGGTTGAGGAGCCAGAGTGAGAGAAAAAGCTATGTCCACGGTTAATGTTAGGGAAAGGGGGCTACGTGGCAGGTATTATGGGATAAGCCTACGTGTACCTTTTTACATAACCGTGGTCAAAGGACTGGTCAGCAAAAATTAGCTCTTTTGATTCTTCTTTTGCCATCGGGGAGCGTCCGGAGAGAGTAACATGATTATATAATACCGATTGAAATAGCTCCCTCTCTCGGCCGGTGACTTATAGTCAGACTAACGGGGTACGTGCTGCTACAAGGAATCCCCCCCTAGTACGTAAGTCCTGACCAGCACTGACGTACGACAAAAGGAAAAATAACTGTATGTACACCGTTTTACTACCTGCCAAAAACACAATATCAATACAAAGGTCGTGTATACCCTTGAGGACTGCATGCAGGTTGTTAGAAAGCAAACAAAACTTATTGTAAAATACTGTACATAATAATATGCTATGAGGTCGATCTGACTGAACTGCGTGTTGGTTCAACGTCCTCAAGCACGGACCATGTATTATAGCACGGACTCGATAATAATACAAACAGATAAAAATTTGTAACGGAAAGTACAAACAAAGCATATTGGCCAAGTATGACACAAAAAAGTGTATGTCATGTTGCTCGTGTCGTTCTGCGATGGCAGCCCCTAAGCGTTATACAATGTACTACCATAGAGTATCGCAGAAAGCACACAAAGTAATATACATGTACGATAAAAATACGGAAACTTAATGTATCTGGTTGCAGTGAATCCGCCCGTGGTAAGTTTTCCTTCTACGGGGGTAACTCTGAGATCACGCAAAAGAAACTAAGATGATAACAAATTATCAAAAAAAAAAAAAAAAATCCTGTACAAACTGTATACGGCCAAGGCGTACACATATAACATACATACTAATTACTTATGACAGTCACATAGTATTCACATTAATTAATTAAATCTGCCTTAAAACCTCGACATCATCAAGAGTGATGGCAGACGCCTCGTAACTAAATGAAATAACGTTATCCTAACGATACCACATAACGCGCCGGCCATCTGACGTGGCGCCCCGATCTCGTTTGTCGGACCGGTGGATCCGACTTCGCAGCGGGCGTATCCGACGCCGTCAACGTCGCTGGGGAAGATTCGAGTGGGGAACGCGTTGTGTCGCGAGGCACTACTACATCGTCCGGCGCGCTGCTGCTCTCGACATGCGCGACTTTTAAGCGATCGACGCTCACCTGCTCTTTCTTGCCATTGATTTCGAGTGTGTAATGCCTAACGTTGCGTCGTAACACTTTGTAAGGCCCATCGTAGGGCTGTTGCAAGGGCTTACGAACTCGATCAACACGGACAAAAACATAAGAACAAGTGTGCAGGTCTGTCGGCACGTGAGTAGTCGTGTGTTGGGAGCGAGGCGGAGTAGGTGTGAATTGAGACATGTGGTTACGTAATCGAGAAACATAGTCGCTCGGGTCGACAGTGGTCTGCTGAGGAGCAACAAACTGAGCGGGCAAGCGCAGTGTCGTGCCGTAGACGAGTTCGGCTGGGGAGCACTTGAGGTCATCTTTTACAGTAGAGCGAATGCCCAATAAGATGATCGGGATATGCTCAGTCCAGTGGGAGGGGTCGTTCTTCGCTTTTAGTGCAGCTTTCATCTGGCGGTGAAATCTTTCTATCATCCCGTTTGCTGCCGGATGATAGGCGGTCGTGCGAATCCTGGTCGTGCCTAACAACCGCGTTAATTGCTCAAATAGGCGTGATTCGAATTGAACTCCACGGTCTGTGGTGACCGTTTCCGGCGCGCCGTGCACTGCTACCCATCGTTCGACAAACACTTTAGCTACCGTCTCGGCTGTTATGTCGGGTATGGGAACTGCCTCGGGCCACCTCGTATATCGATCTATACAAGTGAAAACGTATGAATTGCCCTGTGAAGTAGGCAGTGGTCCTACTAAATCGATATGAACATGCGCAAATCGTGCGTCAGGTGTACTGAATGTGCCGAGAGGAGCTTTGACGTGTCTATGAACTTTAGACTTCTGGCAAGGAATGCACTCGCGTGCCCACTTTCGAACATCTTTGTTGATGTTTGGCCACACGAACCGAGAAGTGATAGCTAGTTGGCTGGCTTTAACACCAGGATGAGATAAGCCATGGACTGAGTCAAATATCGCGCGCCTGTGGGATTGAGGAACGTACGGACGTGGCTTTTGGGTTGACATATCACAAATAATCTCACCACCAGTAGAAATGAGAGGCAAACGTTCGAGTTTAAGGCTAGTACGTGGGTTTCGCAGCTCTGCTTGCAACTCGTCATCGCACTGCTGTGCTTGTGCCATCGATGCGTAGTCTACTGTTTCAGTCGTGTGGAGCGCGTTTACCGCAGGGCGGGAGAGCATGTCGGCTACTACATTTTCTGCCCCTTTTACGTGCCGAATGTCGGTAGTAAACTGGGATATGTAGTCAAGTTGCCGTACTTCGCGCGGGCTGTGACGGTCTGGCTTTGCATTGAACGCGTAAGTCAGGGGTTTGTGGTCTGTATATACACAGAAGTCACGGGCATCAAGCATGTAACGAAAATGCTTGATAGTCAAGTAGATAGCAAGTAACTCTCGTCCGAAAGTACTGTACCTCGTCTCCGCTGCGTTCAACTTGCGAGAGAAAAAGGCGATTGGCTGCCAGGCCCCGTCAGTCAGTTGCTGTACCACGCCCCCGACTGCTCTGTCGGACGCGTCGACCATGATACTCAACGCTGATTGGGTAGAAGGGTAAGCCAATAGTGTGGCCTGTGCAACTTTCTCTTTGATTTCGGCAAATGCCACGTCGCATGCTGGTGTCCAGTGCAGTGGTTTTCGTGAGCGTGTTGCACGATTCCGGAGGAGGTCCGTGAGCGGTGTCAATGTTTCTGCGCAGTTTGGGATAAACCTACGGTAGAAATTGACCAGGCCTAAGAATGCACGCAGCTGCTTGACCGAAGTGGGCGTGGCGCATTGACGTATGGCTTCAACCTTTTCGGGCAGTGGGCTCACACCTTCGCTATTGATGCGGTGGCCCAAGAAATCGAGCGAGTCTCTCCCGAATTCACATTTGCTTGGGTTTACTACTACACCGTACTCTTGCAGTCTTGCGAAAAGCAAACGCAGATGGCGCTCGTGTTCTTCGTGATTCGCGCTTGCCACGAGGAGGTCGTCTATATATGCATAAACGAATGTGAGGCCACGAAGAACTTGGTCAATAAACCGCTGAAATGTCTGAGCTGCGTTGCGTAACCCAAATGGCATACGCAAAAACTCGAATAGGCCAAATGGTGTGCTAATCGCAGTTTTGCAAATGTCATCAGTCTCTACGGGGATCTGATGATACGCCCTTACCAAGTCTATTTTCGAGAAAACGCGCTTGCCGTGCAAGTTTGAGGCAAAGTCCTGAATGTGAGGGACGGGGTAACGGTCGGGGATAGTTGCCTTATTCAAGGCGCGATAGTCTCCGCACGGCCGCCAATCCCCTTCAGTGCGTTTGGGCACCATGTGTAAAGGTGATGACCACGGGCTGTTGGACGGTCGCACAATGCCGAGCTCGAGCATGTGTTCGAACTCGCGTTTGGCTACGGCTAGTCTGTCAGCTGTCAGTCGTCGTGGTTGTGCACTAACGGGTGGTCCCTTTGTCTCGATATGGTGTGTGATGTTATGTCGAACGTCGCTCTCTTTGTATACCGGTTTGGTTATGTCACTGAAGTCGGTCGTAAGCATGCATCGGTATGGGTCGTTGTCATCGTCGGCTGTCATATGTAAGCCGACGGGGTTGAGTCCGACGTTAACCGCAGTCTGTCCTGTGACATGCAAGTTTGTTACTGTGTCTATCAGTCGTCGTTGTTGGACATCGACCAAAAAGTGGAAGTGATGCAAAAAATCGGCACCGAGTATCGGTGTAGCCACATCGGCAATTATGAAAACCCATCTAAAATTACGGCGCAAACCCAAATCTAATGTTAATGAACGTTGGCCATATGTGGCTATTTGGGAGCTGTTTGCGGCTCGCAAGTAATAAGAGGATGGATACTTTCGCTCATGTTTGCCGGGTGGGAACACCGACACTGCGGCACCAGTGTCAATCAAAAATTGTTGTTGCGTATTGTTGTCAGTGACGTAGAAGAGGCGACTGTTGCTATGGGAACCAGTCGGGGTCGTCGCGCCTACCCGCTGGTCACGTCGTTTCCCTTGTACGAACAAGGTTGAGTGCATCGATGTGCGTTTGCACCAAATCGGTAGTGGTAAAAGCATAGCTGCTGTGTATTAGCTCCGGGCTGATCACTTGACGCTGCCGCCGCAGCGTTCGCTCCTTGGCTTTGCTGGCCGTGCTGGCCGTTGTGTTGCGAGGGGGTCTTAGCGCCCCTGCCTGCCGTGCTACGGTTGCGACTACGTCCCCGCTGCTGCATCTTTTTGACGCTAAACGTCAGATCAATCAACGCACGCTTTACTTCGGCAAGCTCGCTCGTTAGCTGTGCCAACGTCGCTGGAGGCGTAACCCCTCTCGAATTTCCCCCACTACTGCTAACTGGTGCTATTATCGGAGGGCTAGCTGTCATTGTATTGACACCCGGTACGTGGGCATCAACGATCCGATCCGCGAGCTCGACCAACTCCTGCAAAGTTAGGGCGTCAGAGGTTGATGCTAAAATTAGCCTGACGTTTTGGGGGAGTCTTTGCAGAAACAGCTGCTTCAGAATACCCTTTTCTAGCGTTTGATCGCCTACCAGCTGCTCCATTCTCCGCAGAAGCTGAGAAGGTTTACGATCGCCGAGTTCCTCCTCAGTTAGGAGTCGCTTAACGCGGCGCTGTTCAGATTCGGACATTCGTGCTATGAGAGTTTGTTTCAGTTTGGTATATTGGTTGGCAGAAGGTGGGTTAACAATCAAGTCACGCACATCCTGCGCCACTTCGGGTGACAATGCGGCGATAACATAGGCGTATTTTGTCTCCTCTTTAGAAATGCCGCGCGTGCTAAACTGTGCCTCCGCTTGTGCGAACCAAATTTGGGGGTCGTTTGCCCAAAATGGGGGCAATTTGATAGAAACTGTGCCTATGAGTGAGCGTTCCTCGGGCTCTTTTGCAGGCGAGGCCGCTGGGGATAGAGTTTGCTCCGCACTGTCGGTAGCCATGGTTACAATCTCTTCACGCAAGAATAAAATCGCCTAACGAGGGCGCGAGGTCCTGACCGGAGTGTTATGTGGTATCGGTCACTGCCGCAGCAATTTGCTACTGAATACGAACTATTAGGCCCACAAACAATCGAGAATAATTTGCAAACTTAACAGACAGCAACATACATATTACGTAAGCATAACACAAAATTGCCAACCTATGTGGTATGAGCCTATATAGTAGCAAGAATATGCTCAGATAGTATGGTTCACACTAAGTGCGTGTGTGGTTGTCAACTACAACATGGGTATTATAAAGTCATATTATCAAATGGAGTGGAATCACACCTCTTTTAGATCACGTCGGGGTCACCACTTTGTTGGAAGGTAGGCCTCGGGGCGTGTTAATGTGGCAAGATATTATTTTTGTTGTGTAACAAACTACACACCAAACACACTCTCATCATACAGCCATATTCCAACGTCTTGAGTTGTGATTCGACTCGATTTACTAATTGTAATAACGGGCGTTGACAACAGAATATTTAAGTTTCAATACTATACACGCTTTATTGTCGTGTACATCATTATATCACACGCAGGTGATAATTATAGGGTATTTCCCCCAGAATATGAATCAATCAGTGTATTGGTTATTTACGACTCTCCATGAGCAATCACACCAAATTATATTTGGTCAAAACGTTTAAAAGGAGGTCTTAAAATTGAGGGGACATACATATGATTATAATTATTAGGAGCGGTAATACAAATAAAAGGGTGCATAAGTTACGAACCACCGCGACAGTCCGAACAGAGTCCCAAGTCGCTTCCAGCGTAAAATAGCGGCCACGTCACTCTCCAAAGGGGACCTCAATCGCGATCGCGAACTGCAGTGCGCACTGCCACGATGAACTCCGGGTCGAGATGCTGACGTGTACACGTACTGTCCGGAACGGGACCGGTGTTCGCCGCCTCGTCGTCGCCCGGCACTCACATCAATAGCGTTGACATCGATTGTTAAGGATGCGATCCCACTTGGAGATTCACAATAAATTTACGCTAATTCGTGGTGAGCTGGACATAGATGAAGTTCATCCTTAGTCATTGACGACGGGGTTGTCGATGGGAGGAGATGCGAGATGATGAGCTTTGATGCAAGCCTCATGCAGCGTCCGCAAATATGACAGGAAGGCATCTCATCTTCGTAGTAATTGTTCCACAACTATTTAGAATTAATGTTGCTTGAAACATGCACCTCGCCGATGTGGTGTATTGTATGAACTCCAAGAATTATAGTACAATGTAAAACTGACTCAATACGGGATGGACTTGACTCTGTAAAGCATAATATTACATCTCCCTTTTGTATCGGACGCAGGAGAGCGATGGTCTATGTCCATCTCCTTTGGAGGTTGAGGAGCCAGAGTGAGAGAAAAAGCTATGTCCACGGTTAATGTTAGGGAAAGGGGGCTACGTGGCAGGTATTATGGGATAAGCCTACGTGTACCTTTTTACATAACCGTGGTCAAAGGACTGGTCAGCAAAAATTAGCTCTTTTGATTCTTCTTTTGCCATCGGGGAGCGTCCGGAGAGAGTAACATGATTATATAATACCGATTGAAATAGCTCCCTCTCTCGGCCGGTGACTTATAGTCAGACTAACGGGGTACGTGCTGCTACAGTTCTGTCTGATGCTGTCAACGGGCTATGAATCACGGGCTGTCATTCTGATCGATTGTCTTGGCCACACAGCTCATTCTCGACTAGCCCAGGGTTCTGGCTGATGCTGTAAATGGGCTATCCCGGGCTCTTATTCTGATCGATGAATTCTTGTGGCCGCCCTGCTCATTCTTGACTAGTGTTAAGCCTATACGGTTCTGGCCGATGTTGTCAACGATCTGTCACGGGCTGTCTCTCTGATCAATGTAGAGTCTATACTTGTCGTCCCGGCCGGAGTTACCTTGTTCCCTGGTTTCTGTGCATGTTGTTGGTGTGTCCACATCCCTGACATATGAATTGAAAGATACAATAGACCTACACCGCGTTAATAAAACAAAGTCATTGCTATAATTTGATAAACAGAACACGGCATTAGATGACGTGACTCCTTACTTAGAACAAGTCTGAAAACATACTGAAGAGATTTTGACTTAACTTGTTAGGTTTACTGGTCTGTAGACAGACCTAACACTAACACTACCTAGTACAGTTACAACTTCTTGTGGCCGCCCTGCTCATTCTTGATTTGCCAGAACTCACTTGTTTCAGTCCACGTTCTATCCAGATGCTATTCGTCTGTGGAACTCCCTACCACCTTCCACCATTAGCTGCACCTCCTTGGAGATCTTCAAGAAGGAGGTGCAACTTGTAAAGCTCCGATGAGCTCCTAGTCCTATCTTGTTTTTTAGCTGCACATAGAAATTTTTGTAGAGGATTTTTACCTGCACACTGTACACCCAGCACTTGACAAGCACAAGGTACGATAATACGCCAGAGGCGGACTGTACCAGACTGGAAGAAGAACTTTATAGAACAATTTTCTAGGCCTCTCCCAGGGGCGCTCCGTCCTTGTACACAGTGATCAGGGAGGGGGTTTCTCTTCCACCTCCCTGGTTATATCTTCGCGTTCGACGTTCGGGCTGTGTTTCGGAGTTAGAAGATTCTAGGCCTAGGCCTACTTTTAATAGCAATAAATGTTACCGTTGGTGCATGCAGGGTTGGCTAAGTAACTTAGCCCGGCCCAGTTGCTGTAAAAACGTGACAGCCATGCTCCGCACGGCGTCCGTTCGGGCTAGCCCATTGCTATGCCAAATTTCGATTAATTGTAAAGTGTTAGGCCTAACATGTTGTTGTTAGATCTGGATCTACTGTACCTGGTAAACATTACACAAGATAGCAGCTTCGATCAAATTAGATCTAACATTAGGATATAACCGACTTAAGTTAAAGATTAATCACTGACTGAAAAAAAAAACCTGAGTGATGAATCTAACTTGATTTTGTACCAACGAATGTCATCTAAAAATGAGATAAAACCACATTGAAACTAAAAATCTTACCTATTCTCCTAAATTGTGATGACAGCCATGGCGAAAATGGAATTGACAGTGACACCTTTCCAGTCCACTTTGACAAAATTAATGTCTAACTTAGACGGGTGCCGTTCATTATGGGTGTGATGCATGTAGGCCTAGACTACTGTAGTCGTGTCTGCTGCTGCTGCTGCTGCTAGCATGTACGGTATTGCATTGGCACTCTGTTCGCTGTGGTTGTAGGTTTGCAACCATAGGCAATTGCACAGGCAGGCAGTTGACAGCACAGGGCTACATACCATAGAGAATCTCTATGAGGGCTATACATAGCCGCGGCGCGTGCCGCGCCGGTACACACACAACATGTTAATCTTGTGTGTGTAACTGCTGGCGCGGCACGATCTACCATACGGTGGTGCAATTGCAGTATGCAATATGCAATATGCTCATGAGCTCTCCAGACTTGACATAGACATAGCTGCTCTCAGCGAAGTCCGCCTTGCAGATGAAGGTAATCTCCAAGAATATGGTGCGGGCTACACACTCTACTGGTCTGGGAAACCTCGGTGTGAACGACGTCTATCAGGAGTTGGTTTTATGGTCAAGAATTCCATCGCCTCCAGGCTCGAAAACCTTCCTACAGGCCACTCTGACCGGATTATGTCCATGCGTCTCTCCCTTCGCAACGGTCCATATATCACTCTGTTCAGTGTCTATGCCCCAACCCGTCAGGCGGAACCAGCCGAAAAGGATAAGTTCTACACTGATTTGCGCATCTTCTCCCAACAAGTTCGGGAAGACGACAAGGTTGTCATCCTTGGTGACTTCAACGCCCGCGTTGGGAAAGACTCAGAAACCTGGTCAGGAATCCTTGGTAAACATGGCGTCGGAAAGTGCAACGACAACGGACGCCTCCTCCTGGAGTTCTGCACAGAACAACAACTAGTCATCACAAACACCCTTTTCCAGCAGAGGGACAGTTTAAAGACTACCTGGATGCACCCCCGGTCCAAGCACTGGCATCTACTGGACTACATTCTGGTTCGCAGGAGAGACCAACGTGACGTGTTTCACACCAGATTTATGCCCAGTGCTGAATGCCACACTGATCATCGGCTTGTTCGCTGCAAGTTAAACCTTCATTTCAAGCCTAAGCTGAAATGCAGAGGGGCCCATCAGAAGAAATTCAATGTTGCTTACCTGCCGTCAGCTGAAGTGAGATGTAATTTTCAGACGAATCTCCAAACAATAAAGGCTTGAAGATGAAAACCAATTCAAGGACATTTCTCCTGAAGTCTTTTGGGCTATGATGAAATCAGCCATACAACAATCCTCCAAAGAGGTATTGGGACTCTCCTCCAGGAAGAACAAGGATTGGTTTGACGAAAGCAATCAGGAGATCAAAAAGCTACTTGCTAAGAAGCGATCTGCCCACCAGGCTCATCTCACGAATCCATCCTGTCCAGTGAAAAAAAAAGTGCCTTCCGTCTTGCATGCAGTCACCTCCAGCGCAAACTTCGAGAGATCAAGAATGGGTGGTGGACAAACCTTGCTAAACAAACTCAACTTTGTGCCGACACTGGCGACCTGAAGGGTTTTATGAGGCACTGAAGAGTGTCTATGGTCCCTCACACCAAGTTCAAAGTCCTCTTCGTAGCGCAGACGGCGAAGTTCTCCTCAACGACAAGACCTCCATCCTCACCCGGTGGTCAGAGCACTTTCAGTCGCTCTTCAGTGCCAACCGCATAGTACAAGAATCTGCCCTGCTCCAGATTCCCCAACAGCTCTTTAAACCTGAGCTGGATGAACTCCCTACCCTCGAGGAGACACTTAAAGCGATTGAACAAATGAAAATCGGCAAAGCAGCAGGTGTGGATGGAATTCCCCCAGAGGTATGGAAGGCTGGTGGAAAAGCCCTACACATCAAGCTTCACGAGTTCTTCACGCTTTGCTGGAACCAAGGCCAACTACCTCAAGATCTTCGGGATGCAATTATCATCACCCTGTACAAAAACAGAGGAGAGAAATCAGAGTGCACCAACTACAGAGGAATCACGCTGCTTTCCATTGCGGGAAAAATCCTTGCTCGAATTCTTCTCAATAGACTAACGCCTAGTGTCGCAGAAAGTGTTCTCCCGGAATCTCAGTGTAGTTTTCGCGCAAACAGAGGAACTGTTGACATGGTCTTTGCCCTCAGACAGCTTCAGGAAAAGTGCAAGGAACAAAACAAGGGACTTTACATTACCTTTGTTGACCTAACCAAAGCCTTTGACACAGTGAGTAGGAAAGGACTCTGGCAAATTCTGGAGCGCCTTGGTTGTCCCCCGAAGTTCCTCAATATGATCATCCAACTGCATGAAAACCAGCAAGGTCGGGTTAGGTATAACAGTGATTTCTCCGAACCCTTCCCAATTGACAACGGTGTAAAGCAAGGTTGTGTTCTTGCACCGACCCTGTTTACCATCTTCTTCAGTATGATGCTCAAACAAGCCATGGAAGAGTTCAATAACGAAGATGCTGTTTACACCCGGTACCGCACAGATGGCAGTCTATTTAATCTGAGACGTCTGCAAGCTCACACCAAGACGCATGAGCTACTCGTCCGTGAGCTACTCTTCGCAGATGATGCCGCTCTTGTTGTTCATTCAGAGTCTGCTCTCCAGCGCTTAACGTACTGCTTCGCAGTTACTGCTAAAGCATTTGGCCTTGAAGTAAGCCTGAAGAAAACCGAGGTTCTTCATCAGCCGGCTCCTCGACAGGATTACTAGTCCCCCCACATCACCATAGGGCAAACAGAACTCAAAACAGTTGATCAATTTACTTATCTCGGCAGCACCATCACATCAAACGCAAGAGTCGACAAAGAAATTGACAACAGACTTGCTAAGGCAAGCAGCGCCTTTGGTAGACTGCACGACAGAGTCTGGAAAAACAACCACCTGAAAAAGCAGACAAAGATCAGCGTGTACAGAGCCGTTGTCTTACCAACTCTCCTGTACGGATCCGAGTCATGGGCCCTCTACCGGCATCACCTACGCCTTCTTGAGCGCTTCCACCAGCGATGTCTCCGCTTCATCCTAAACATCCACTGGAATGACTTTATCACCAACATCAAAGTTCTTGAGCTGGCAGAGACTACTAGCATCGAAGCCACACTGATGAAAACTCAACTGCGCTGGGCTGGTCATGTCTCGAGAATGGAAGACCATCACCTTCCGAAGGTCATGCTGTACGGTGAGCTCTCTTCTGGACACCGAGACAGAGGTGGACCCAGGAAGAGATACAAGGACTGCTTGAAAAAAACCTTGAGCACCTGCAACATCGATCACCGACGGTGGGCTGCTATCGCCTCTGATCGCACATCTTGGCGCCTTACTGTTCGACGAGCAACAGCCGCCTTCGAGGATGATCGCAGGGCCCGACTCAACAGAAAAAGACAACAGAGGAAAAACCCAACACCCAACATCAACCAACCGACTTTCCCGTGCAACCGCTGCAACCGTGCCTGCCTGTCCCGCATCGGACTCATCAGTCACTTTCGAGCCTGCAGCAGACGTGGACTTCCTTAAATCTTCGTTCGCGAAGCAAAGCCATACTATGCTATGCAGTGCCGTACTAATATGTGTACGTTTACGCGTACGCATATCTGATCGAGCGCTAAAATTGGATGGTGGCAGCTGTCAGTTGGCACGCAGCCAAGAGAAGTCATTAGTCTACGATAAAAACAATATGTACTTTTTATTATCACAGCAGTAGAAACACATAAATTTTTTTTGTACCAATACCACATTTTTGGGTGATTCTTACATCTGGCATTCGAATATACAGCAAGGGGAAAAATGAAAGTGGACCTAAAGATATTGTTTGACCTGCAAGAGTACTACAAATAACACTCGGGGACTGGGTCGCATACTAGCAAATGGTGACGAACGGGACCATTTCGATTGGGAACCATTAATAGGTGCTCATCGGAACCATTTTGCGAGAACCATCTGATGAGAACCATTTTGGAGCCGACGAGAAGCATTTGAGAACCTTTTTTTCTTAGAGTGTACAGTATCGGTGGAGATGAGAATTGGGATTTTAACTTTTTGCGAGATACAAAGAAAACACTCATGAAATAGTACAGAGCATACCATTTTAAGAGGAATTCAAAGTTTATTTGATGAAAATCGGGTTTGGAATGCTGGAAACATCCAAGAACAAAGTAAAACAAAGCGATCGTAATAAAGTGTGAGTCTCACACTTATTAGAGTCTCTTTGTTTTGGATATCTCGGCCATTTCAAAACCAATGATCAAATAAACGTTGAATTCCTCATGGAATTACATGCTCTTTCATATTTCATAAGAGGTTTCTCTCACGCCAAAAAATTTGAAACCTGAAATTAGGTCTCAACCAAGACTATATACAATCCCTTTAAAACCAACACAGAATAGCCCCATTCCACGGAGATTTGTTGTCATCGGTCACTCGTCGTTACCTAATGTTGTTGCTTCCAGCTACCCACCGAAGTGTATCGGATCGCAGTCCCGATGGATCCGACTTGTGTTGGTCGACTATCAGGTCAGTGTCAGAACGCTCCATCCAGATTTTTTTTTTCCTCGTGCATCGTAAAATTGAGAAATGTTCAAACAAATTTCAGATTTGCCTATGACACAATTCTCACACGTTATACTAAGGGTGCTACCCCAGACTGTCCAGTGGCGAATCCAGAGGGGGTGCACCGGGTCGCCAGAAAGGTCACTGTGAGGCCAATCAGGCTGGCCCAAGTTGAATGCGTGTACTTGTCAGCGTTGACAGGTCCCAACAGAGCAAAGTCACCAAAAAGCATGTGACAAATCACCAAAAGCCATCAAAAATCACCAAATTTGGAAAAGCATATTAGGTAATGCTTCAATTTCATTTTCATTATTTTCATACCTCTTCCATTTTGGTCCACGTTTATTTCATTGGTCTAGTGTACCCCTCCAAAAAAATGAAAAAAATATGCAAATTTTATGTTTTATAATTCCCTTGTTCAGTATATTTTATAGGCCTATGTCATAACCTTTCATGTGATCAAATTTCATCAAAGTACATGAACTCTTCAGCTTTTTATCGATGTATAAATCATTTAGATTGCATATGTCGTTTAGATTTGCAGACACTCTAAAAAATGTGGTCTCCAAGCTCATTACGTATTCATGCCCGCGAGGTCCATGCATACGCATACGATATGCGGAGGCTTTTCAGGGCGTTGCGGTCTGACTGAAATAGGCATGTTGTAAAACCATGACGCACATTAATAATCATAGCTATGATTGCATGATGTCCACCAAGTTTTTAAAAAAGCAAGGCTGGCGAACGAATAATCCTTCATAGAACTTGCCACGTTTTATTATCAGCTACGTCTTGCACCTACCACTGCTATTAGGCTCTATAGTGATATGGCATTTTGATCCTGTGACAACATGGCCGGCGGCAACGGGGGAGGGGTGGGGGCTCGTGCCCACTTTTTGTGCACCACTTTCATCACTTTGGGCCCCCCACCTTTTTTAACCCGGAAGTGCGTAAGTGGCACTAAAAAAAAAATAGAGATCTTGAAGTGTGAGCGGGGTATGATACCCCCGTCACACAAATTCGGAATCAGCACGAATCAAGCAAAACCAGCCGGAATTAAGGATTTTCAAAATTCGCGGCACATTCGGGAGAAAAATTCAAATTCTAACAGCTTGGTAGGGAATGCTATTCGAATACTTGGAATGCACATCGAACCCTTCTCGAATCATTCTTGCACATTTCGAATGAATTAGCTCTCGAATGCTGCTCGAATGTACTTGGAACGCTGTGGATATTCAGAATGCTGTTAAAATGCGGTCAGAATTTTTAGAAAGCACTTCGAATGCCGCACGAGCGCGGTTCGATTGCTGCCCGAAGTCTGATGGTCGGAAAACGCCTCGAATGCAGTACAAACTAATTTCGAATGCGGTCAGAACGTTCCCGGAATGGCTATCACCAAATATACTTTGAATGTTCACGAATTCAAACGGAATGCAGCTCAAAAAATAGAATACACTTAGAATGTACATAGAATGCAACACGAATGTCCCGTGTGTGTCAAGAATGCCGCCGGAATGGTCTCCGATAGCATAATATGCCATGGTGATTTTCACCAGTCTCATTAACCCGATCATCCTTGGACCATGTTGCTTTGCTACAGATTATTGTCCTCCATCAACACAAGACCTCCTTGAAAGAGAGTATCTAGGCCAATTACCTCCTGGACAATTACCCCAGACCCTTCCCGTGACCCTAACCCTATGCTCCTAATCCTTAACCTAACCCTAACCCTATAACCCTAACCCAAACTCTAACTCCAAACCTAACCCTTACTCTAATCTTTACTCTAACTTTTTACAAACCAGTATTAACTGGGGGTAATCTACTGTATGGGCATTTGAGCATTTTTTTAGTTATTTAATTTGGCAGAATTTAAGGTGTAAAACAGTTCCGATTCTCCCTCAAGAGGTCAGATTGTTTCAAATGCTGTCAGAATGCCGTAGGAATATTTAGAATGCCGTAGGAATATTCAGAATGCAATCCAATTAGTGTCCAATTAGAATACCCTTCGAATTCAGGACGATATTTCTCCACTTCGAATGCTCTTCGAATGTTTTAAGCATGGGTAAAACATTCGGGCTGGCCACAAGAATGGGCCCGAATGTTTGGAACGCACTCAGAATGTCGTCAGAATTTTTAGAACCCAGCTAATATTTGGGCGTTTTCTGAATGCTATTGAAACGTTCCAAGTTCGTTATTTGGACGTTTTGTCAAAACGTTTTCAGAACGTCTTTTTGTGGAAGGTTTTTCGACGTATCACGTTTCAAATAAACGTTACAAAAACGTTTTTTAAACGTTTAAAAACCAATAGAAAAACCTTTCGGAATCTTTAAGGACGTGCAGAAAACCTGTTAGACGTTATACCTAGACGTCTGTAATATTCAAAACGTTCTGTGGACGTTCTGCGGACGTCCAGAAAATCTTTGAAAAAGCGTTTTAAGAGCGTCTAAAACGTCTTATTACCCATTCCATGTCACGTTTAGAGAACATTTTATATCCGTCTGGAACGTCCAGAAAACCTTTTATGAACGTCTTATGCTTATTTTTTATTGGGTAATTAAAAAAAAAAGTATAATAGTCATAAGATTATACAGGCACAATCTGGGATTAGTATATACCCTATAATCCTAATCTTATCCTAACCTGTTCCTAATGTCCTATCACCTATACCTATACAGCACCCTACTCCCAATTGATGAATCTGTATCACATTCGTCTATATGGGTGCTGTTCGTTATTCCGAAGGTTCGCTATTCCGAAGGTTCGTTATTCCGAAGGGTCGCTAATCCGAAACACGCAAATTCCCTATACCTAGAGGTTCGTTAATCCGAAAATGAAAAAGGGTTCGTTAATCCGAAAATTTGTGGTGTTATCCCAAAATTTCATGACTCCGAAGATTGGTTAATCCGAAAATGAAATTCGGAACAATGAACTTTCGGAATAACGAATCTTAGGAATAAAGAGCCTTCGGAATAACGAACCTTCGGAATAACGAGCTGCATGTAATGTTTTCTCAACTTTGTGGGAAAATATGAGCATAAAGAAGAAGCTTACTCACAGTTTCAGAAAAGTAGCCGAACGTTCTATGAAAACCTATCACAACTTTATAAGCTTTCATGGGAAAATAGTCGCAGGTGTAAATTAATAATATTTCATGGAACCGTACTGTTTGGTGATGATAAGAAAAAAAAAAACACGATGACGATGACGAAGACAATGAAGACAACAACAACAACAACGACAACAACGACGACAACGACGACAACAGCAACGCCTGTTAGGTGTTGAGCCAGACCTGAGAATATTACACTAACAGATTACTAGTATTCGGACTTGGCGTCGCGAAAACGACAGTACTCAGAATAATATCAATGATGATTGTGTACTTAGTATCCTAGGGCCTGTCTTATAAAGACTTGTGATAGAAATCAATCACAAGTTTCTTGTGAGCTGCAATGCAAGTTGCGATTGATTTGGGGACTTGTGATTGATTTGAAGGCTTTATAAGACAGGGCCCTAGAAATGTAAAGTTTCAGAGCGCCATCTACGACAAATTATTGTCCAAGTCGCAGGCACACGAACGAAGTAGTCTTGCGCTAGCGCTAAATTGCCTTGCTAGCAGCTAGCTGCAGTTTAGCTGCATTGCTGCGGTGTGCAGCTGCATTGCCGCCAGCTGCGGCAATAGGGGAGCTTCAGAAGCGCAGCCCCCGCGCCGCCGCGCCGCCGCGCCGCAGCGCAGCGGCATCATCACTCAACATGGCTGCGCCTAGGCGAAAGGAAGTGGCGTCACCCGCACGCGAAGGGGGCAGTCACTTGCTGACACCGTCTTTCCCTTCCGCGTTTTTGGCAGACGTCCCGACGGCAAATCTGATTTCTTTTGAAGATGATGATGTCATGTCATCGCGGCACGGAACTCATGAGATCGTCACGGGTGTCGGACGGCTTAGCATGGAAGCTGATCCATTTCTAGCTAGAGAGAAGAAGGTGGCGAGTCATACTGGGCTGTTGTCTGCTAGCGAGCCAGCCTTTCCCGGCGTACAGTCTCGAGAGCGCTCCGTTGCAATTTCGCGAACTTTGCCCCCAGAACGTCAGCAGCAGCAGCTAACACTCGATAGTGGAAGTCTGGATGGTTTTGAAGAATTTATGGCCGGTCGATTGTCGTCTGCCGAATCGTCTACGGGCGATCAGGAGAAAGGAACTGTCGAACAGACGACAGATGCAGCAAAGGAGCGAAATACAAATATGTGTCGATCGGAACCAACGAGTCCCACCAGCACCACAAGTGACGTGAGTGATTTGTGATTTTTACTCACTCACTACTCAGTTTCTAACTAGGGTTCTACACTCAGTCAAGTAGACCATGAGTTCTTCCTGTTTCACTCACATATTTTGTGTACATTTTATTCTTCTCACATACATTTTTAAAAGATAACTTGTATTAAGTTGTATAGAAGAACATAGCTAGCCGTTAGATCTACATGTATAGCTCTTTGTGCATTATTAGTCTTTCAGTAAAACTGCGGGTAATAACACAGCAAGTTAACTTAATAATGAATATATTTATGTAGAACATCAGTGTAAACAAATGATCTAGAAACTAGAATCTACCTTAGGTGATTCTTAGTTTACAAAATTCATTATTCACAGCCTCAAACAACTAGTGGTTGTACAAATCTAGAATTTACCACCGACAATTATGTTCATGATACTGACCAAATTTTTGGTTTTGAATCTAGAACGCGAGGGCACGGAACTGTGTACAAGGAGCGCCCCGGGGTTAGGTGTAGGGTACTAGGTGCCATCATATCACAACTTGCTAAACTCCTTTATACTCAGTTCCCAGGGGGTACAAACATGTCTATGAGACACATATGCCAAAGCATTGTCGATGTGACAGCATTTGCTCTCTTGTTTTGAGGATCACAGCATAATTGTGTTACCGGTACACGTACACATGTACATTGACCTGCCTGTCTAGATCTTGTAACCTTTCTGAAAATAGTTTAATAAGAGTAAAAGACAAGGTTAGCTAAAACTAGACTGGATAGTATTACCCCTCCCCCCCCCCCCCTCGTTTTGATTTGTCAAACTGCTTCAGCAAAAAAAAAAAAAGTTTTATAATGGATGTACGCAACTATTGACACATTGTCACCTGTTTTTATTGTCTATGAATAGCCTTCCCCCCCCCCCCCCCCCTCGATATCTCAACACAATTCACAATTCAGAATTTTATGGACATGTTGTTTGCTGGCACTTTATGGAAACAACCTTTACAAGTTAATGCTACGTCATATAGTATACTTCCTTATTAAAAAGGGAATCTGCAACAAGCAAACTAACAAACAAATTGAAAATACAAAACCAATTTATACACTACATATTTGTAATACACTGTATATTCCAGATATTACTCAAGTACTGTATTTCAAAGTACAGGAGGTGTATGACTCACTGTATTCCATAAGGAATGTTATAATTGCACAATCCTGATCTCTCTAATGGATACAAGTACATGTCCACATTATATACAAACTTCAGTGATAACAATAATTTTTATAACAAAATCTGTAACAGGTCTTTAAGAGCTGTTTTATTCCTGTTGTCTTATTCTTTAAATATTGTGAACATCTCTCTGTTTACAATAGGGCCTTGACTGAGCACTGCTAAATGATTGTGCAAAAAGTGTAAATGCTGCCTGAAAAAACAAACAAACAAACAAACAAACAAACACAAAACCTGTCAACAACAAACAACTTATCTAATCAGGATTTTACACTGCCTTTTTTCCCTCAGATTTATCAGAGGTTGAAAACAAAAGTGAGCACTGCACTATGTTTTTCTGAAACCTTGCATGATGTGTTCATGTGATGTGTGTTTGTTTTCATTATGTCGTCAAAAATATATCTCCATTCGCGGTCAGCTTTCCATACCACCCTCTTGAGCGGAAATGAACCAATTACTTGGGCCACTCGCCTCTTCCTCTTGGGGAGTCCACACGTGTGCCTGATCTCGCCACCTTTCATGCACACGTGTATAATGCAGAAGGAAACACTCATGATAAAAGGGATGTGAACTCGCACTCAGTGGCACATTAGATTCATGGAAAGGGGATGCTAGTCTTTGTTCAAGAGAACATGTCATTGTCTATACAACCAAATCAAGTGAATTGTTTTTATGCACAAATTTTCTGGTCTTATTTTTTTCCCTTTTCCTTTCTAAAAGGGTGAAATACAGCTAGAGCTACGTGTATTTACGGAATGTTCCCTAATTTTAGGAAAAATCTTATCTTTTGTTTATGTTTAATGAACATTCATTTATTTTTTTTTTTTGCACTCACTGTTTTTAGATGAAATACTATGGGGTATTGATATTTTTGTTCTGTTGTTTGATATGTCTGTCCATAGACTAAGCTCTTCTTTTCAAGTGTTTTTTTTTTCAGTTTTTAGCATAATTGTATAAGTTTAGATTTCAAACAAATGAATACATGTTACAGGGAAGCACTGATTAGTTGTCATTACCGTACTGCAAAATTAGATTTATGAGCATACACGCTTGTACTGTACAGTACTGTATAAGTGGTTTCTTTCGCGTACAGAAACTTTCGCGGTTTCCATCGGTGCTGACTTTTTCGCGTGTGTTTAAATTCGCGGTCGGTAATGATAGCGTTGTACAAGCGACGAGTTCAAAACATTTTCGCGTGATGTTAAATTCGCGGTTCAACCTCAAACCGCGAAAAGCGCGAAAATAAAACCACCGCGAAAGAAACCACTTTTACAGTATAGTGATCATCCCTTGATAAAACTAAGATTTAAATGGATGTACATACGTGTGTGTACCGGTACATATACAAGTTGTATGTCGTGAAGACTAAAATTTTGTATTCTTGATATACAGTGAAAATGTATTCAAAATATGGCAAGCTTTGATTTTGTGATTCTGTGAAGCAGCAAGTTTCATCTCTCTCTCTCTCTCCCTCTCTCTCTCTCTCTCTCTCTACCCCTTTCTCTCTGGACTCCTCTTTTTTGCTCTTCAATTTTCTCTAGCCTACTTTTCTTTTATCTCTCTCTCTCTCCCCCTCTCTCTCTCTCTCTCCCTCTTTCTCTCCCTCTCTTGCTCATAATAATAATAATAGCTGGTTTTTATATACAAAATGTAGCGCATTTCACACTTAAGTGTCTCAATGCGCTTTACAGACTATGATTACCCCGGTCACTTGATACATTATTTCCAACCAGCACTAAACAGTGCTCATTCTCCATTCCCTGGGGAGCATTCCAGCCAGTCGCAGCCATTTTACAGGCGCGCACATGCTGATCAACCAACATAAGCTTTCTCATCCTACCGGGTACCCATTTATACTCCTGGATGGAGAGCAGCAATGTGGATAAAGTGCCTTGCTGAAGGGCAAACGTGTCGGGCTTGGCATGGGCTCATGGATAAGCAATGCCACAGTTGGTTTTACTGTACTCACAGGAATCTTGAAAGCAATTTGTTCAATTTTTGTCAATTGTCTTTTTTTCTATTTGCACAGTCTTCTTTCTTGCCTCCTCTTCATTTTTCTCTCTTTCTCTCTCTTTGCTATACTTTCCTTATGTTTTTCATCCTTACGTCCCCGTTATGCGAATCTTTAATGTTTAGTTTAATGTGTTTTTGATGTGATTTTTATATATTGTTTTATGCATGCTTTCCAACTTTGCATTTCTGTTATGAATTGCACTCTTCGATTTGTTTTTAAAATGTCAAGTTTACGTAAACTCACACTGTTAATCTGTGTAAGAGACTTTTTTGATGCAAGTGCTATTAAATTTGAAAAAAACAAACAAAAACGAATTAAATAAATGAGTGAATGAATTTCCTGATGGGTGCTGTTTATTGTTTTCGAATGTATCCCGTTGGACTTAGAGAATGAAGTATTCATTCAATCACACCACCGATATTTCCACATTATGCTATCAAGTCTTTAGAACAGCTAAAATCCTCCCACTTCCCCACCCGACAACAACAACCCACCAAAACAAACAAACAAACAAACAAACAAACTCAAACACAAACGATGAGTTTGTAAAATTTATGCAAGTCAGGAACATTTAAATTAACCTGTTGAGGATGGGCTGACTTTGCTACAACACGTATATTCCATGATAATACACTTTCCCAAGTATACCTGGGACTTGTCCTCAATGGGTTATTTAAATGTCAATTCTGGTTCAAGGACTGATCTATGTTATCAAGGCCGTGCAGCCTTGCATCTTTCTTTGCGAGCCCAAATACATATCTTGAGCAATCCATGATGCATGCACACATATTGTAATACTAGTCAAGTTTTTCTTCATAGTATGAAAGTGTGATATGAGTGTCACAGAAAGGTGTTTGATAGATTGCTCAGATCAGATTATCTGACAGGTGTGAATTGGGTCCCTCCCCTACTCTATCCGGGTACAGAGAATGTGTAGGTGAGAATCATACAGAGAATGTAGTCTGTATAAAGAGTCTGAAAACAGGAAGCCAACACTTTTAAGTGCAGACCGTAGAACAGTGCTGTTTGAATGTCCTTCATACTGTTGTAGGAAAGTCCTATTGCACAGTTAAAGGTCCAGTTTACCTTTGGGAGCAGTCATTTGCAAAATGTTCAAGATATCGCCTTTCATGTATATGTGTAGGTCTGTTGTACCACAAAACACCCTTCCATGTGAAAGTTTTGCAATGAAGCCTAAGTTATAAGGAGATGTCAACATTTTTCTCAATAAATCGTAGCGGTATACGGTTTAGTTTGGAAATATTTTTATTATAACTATTGTTCTTACTTTGTATATTTAACAATACTTAGAATCAATTTTACTGATTCAAATTTTCACAGTGGTTTTTTCTATCCCTAACTCACACTTGAGAACTATTTTAAAGCAGTAATACTGGGTTTTCGTTTCATCTGCAAATGGTAAATTATGTCTTTAATATACTGCAGACGCACACAATGTGCGCTAGAATAAGGATACAAACTGTATAGGGCCTACCACATAACATGCGAAAGTGAAAGTCCCATTTGCAGTGCTGTATAAGTCGAGAAGCACCTGGGGAAGTGAACTCCTGGATACTTTTTATGGAAATGTATCAATTCAGTATAACACCGAAACTGAGATCAGATACATAATATCTTTTTTGAGTTTATTTTTAATGGTTTGCTCTTCCTTTTGAAGTCATTTGTGAAGACAATTAGAGGCATGCACATGAATCCAAGTCAAGGTTTAGACAGGGAAACTGCTTCTGGTTTGATATGATAGTGGACTGCAGTCACTGTTGCCACGGAGGGAAAGAAAATACATAATCTTGACAGGATAACATTTGCTGCATACAATTGCACACTGTATGTTTTTGCAGTACCTTTTTGTAGATGAATTTCTTAAAGATATTCTGACATACCAAGTCCTACAAACAAGACATTTGTTTTTTTTGGAAATGTGGAAAATACCACTGATTTTGATTTGAAATAACCTATACCATAAAAAGAACATTCAACATGTTTGATCACTTTTTTAGCAAAATGAAAGAGCACTTGACTTTGATACCTCTAGAGTCTATGTAGGAAAGCAGGGGGAATGATATCGCATGAAATGTTTCAATATCATTGGCATGTTTAGTGACTGTGTACAAAACTGTGTCATTTTGTGGAATTCTCTTTATATTTTCTTTCTTTATATTGTTTTCCACACATGGCATCAAAATGTTGCTATCTCATTCAGTTGTAAAGATTCAAAACTTTTCAACAGATTGTCCATCTGATAATGTTCAGCTAGTTAACATTGTTGCATGCATTCAATTTTACATGTTTTCAGCATGTGGAAACTTCCCCTTTAAAGAAAGTTACATCCTTTTCCTGATTCTCCATTTAATGTGTATATCATGTGTTTTGGCCCAGGATTTCCAGAGCAAGTCGGTCAAATTGTGTGGATACCTGGACAAGCAGGGGGAGAAGGGCATTCTTAAGTCTTTCAAGACTAGATGGTGAGATTCAAGACATTTCTGTGCTTTCTTTGCTGATTAACAAAATATTTCCTGAGGTTTGTATTTTCATCAATTTTTGCAAAATTAAAGGCATGCAAAAATATTGACTCTGATCCCGATATGAATGTGACGTATTAGTCAAAATGTTCCTCCGTTCAGTACATGACTCCACAATCGCAAATTTAACCATTTATAGTGCTCTTTAATTTTAATTTTGCAAAGATTCGCGAAATTAAAATGCACGCGAAAGTTCTTGTCTACATTACAATTGTATATGCACTGAATGTTAGAGGCAACTCGCGAATATTTCATGCTGCAAAAAAGGCCATCGGCTCCAATTCAAAATAATTTCATGCCGCGAAAGTATTGTGTTTTACAGTATTGCTTGGACTGTCACATTGTGGTCAGTCCAAATGGCATGTGACACTTGTACATTCACCACCAATACCACATAAAAATTAAATGCTAAACACAAAGTTTCAACAGCTCTCGATCTTCGTGGCCTCATTGGACACTAAAAAAATATCCTGTGAAATGACACAGGCAGAACCTCTTTTGTCCCTCCCCTCCCCCATAAAAATATTTTGATTTAGACATGATACCCCCTGTTCAGACGCAAGCCAGTTTATACCAAAACTCTATAAAGAAAGACGTCATAAAGAATCATCGTACAGCCGACAGACCGTTCGGACGCTAATTTCGACCATTCTGGGAAATTGTATAGATACATGCGCAGTTTCTCACTGGGCATGTTGTGGTCATGAGTGACAGGTACAATGTCACCTTTCGTGCAAGCTCCCATTAATCCCCACCCAGTTACATGTATGCCGTTCTGTGGTCACCCTACATTCAGACACACAATGGACACGATGGAAAGCTGATTCGTTTTCGAGTTCTAGTTCGAAACAATGCTCTGACCGTCGTTTTGCTATACATCGTTTCGCAATACGTTGTTTCGATAGTCAGTGTTCAGACGTATAAATTCATTGTATAGCTATACCGTTCTAGATGATATAATATTTTTGTGTCTGAACACCCTGTACAAGTATGTTATGAGCCACAGGTGAGATAGGACTCTTAATGGATCTCTCTATGGGGCAAAGTCTACAAGGAAACTAAGATTACTTTTCTTCTCAGGAAACTTTACTGCCAGACTATAATTGGAAAATGAGTGTCTCACCCACTCTACCTTGAAAAAAAAATCTCAAAAAAATGTGCCACCCTTGATTAGTCAGGTACAAAGACCTGTGTGCGTGATTGAATTTCCACTGACTGCCGATTACAAAGAAGGGTCCTTTGAAGCTGATTTGTTTGTTGAGGTGTATAAAATCAGGAGCAATTGTATGGCAATATAACAGTAAAAAGTTCGCTGCTTTGTGGCTGTAAACAGTGCAATTCTCCTCGTATCAAAATGTCAAGGCGTGCGTGAACAAGAAAGTCTGTGTGGTTTGTTTTATGCTCCTGGCTACTTGGTAACACAAAAACAGGAACAGAAACCAAAACATGACAGTTTGTTTTACCTGTTTGCTGACTGTACAGCCTATTTGTCTTTATCTATTAAATCTATGATATGATGCGGTTTTTACTACTAATGTATGATGTACCACGTAGAGAGCCTCTGTCATTTTGTTGAATTCTTGTTTATATTCATTTTTCTACCGCTGTACTGGCGTTGAAAAAAGAAATGACCAAAAAAAAAAAAAATGATGAAAGCAATTTTCAGTGCTTGATAAATGCAAAAACTTTTTCCAGCACAAATGTATAAACCCTCCCCCCCCCCAAAAAAAAAAAAAAAAAAAAAAAAAAAAAAAAAAAAAAAAAAAAAAACCCAAAAAACAAGTCTATGAATTCATATATGTAATTTGGATCTTTGGTCACCTTAATGTAAAACAACCTTTACTGGAAACATATTTCAAATTCTGTTCATTATCCAAATTAAATTCAACTTATATAATCTTTGCTGATTTCACTGAAGGTTTGAGTAATCTATCTATGATAATCATTTTTTGGTACACATGTATGTATAATATGTTCTTTCCTGCCAGGTTTGTGTTTGATGATATCAGATGTCGGCTCTACTACTATCGCAATGCGCAAGATACAGCTGCACTTGGGTAAGGACACTAATATACTATAAAAACAATAATTGTTCCTTTGTTAATATGTTGAGTTTATTCTTTTAATACAGACTGTAGACTAGTGTGGCCACTAGGGAAACAAAAGTACATACACAGTACATTTGTGGATATATGCCAGTACAAGCAGAGTACCACAGGGGCAATAGCCTTCCGGGTGCTCCAAAAGGTTACAGCTCGTTATTCTGAAGCTTTGTTATTCCGAAGGCTCTTTAATCTGAAGTTTCGTTATTCCAAAGGTGCATTATTCCGAATTTCATTTTCAAATTAACGAATCTCCAGAATAACGAACCTTCGGAAGAACGCCACAAATGTTCGGATTAAAGAACCCTTTTTCATTTTCTGATTAATTAACGAACCTTTAGGTATAGGGAATTTGTGTGTTTCGGATTAATGAACCTTGGGAATAACGAACCTTTGGAATAGCGAACCTTCGGAATAACGAACAGCACCCGCTCCAAAAGTAGTTGGTAGGGACAAACATTACCCCAACCTTGGGGTGATCTGTGGTCTTACTGCTACAAACTAGCAGGCTTGAACCATGAATCAGAAGAAAAAGAGTCCATTGGCTCTATCCACAGGGCCTCAGCAGCTCTGACAGCTGATGAGAATGATGGTTGTAGTTGAAGGGGATGGCTAGTAACTGATCAGTGGGAATCAGTGGGAATGCTGGGGGATGATTGTTCCAATCCTTATGGGATTCATTTAAGAGTACATTATATAATCTGTTGTTGTGTGGAAATTATTTGCTTCAATATGGTCTCATATTCAAGAAATGTGCAGTTTAATGTTTCCAGGATAGCATGCCTGTACAGTGACAGGGCGATCGGGAAACATTAACTGCACATTACTTGAATATGAGACCATTCTGAGGCAAATAATTTTCACACAACAATAGACTATAATGCTCTTTAAGAATCCCACAAGGATTGGAACAATCATCCCCCAGCATTCACACTGATTCCCACTGAACAGTTACTATCCATCCCCTTTAAGTATTAGAATTTACTGTGCTCATCTTTCAGAAGGGAGGTGGACTGTTAATGAGAGATCAATTGAAACAACTCAAACCTAAAAGATGGCCATTTACAAAGTGTTATACTCTGTACAAATCAGTTTGCTCGTTCCTAGTTATGATTCATCTACTGCTGAAAGGATGGTATAGCTTTAATTGGATAACCGCTACTTACAAAGTTCTCTAAGAGGAATTTCAAGTTTATTTGATGAACACTGGATTTGAAATGGCTGAGATGTCCAAAAACAAAGCAAAACAAATTGATCCTAATAAAAGGTGGGTCCCACCTTTTATTAGGATCACTATATTGTTCTCAATTCAATATTTCTTGCAAAGGTTTTCAAATTTTCTCAAAAAATGTTAAAAATAAAATCTGAATCCCCATCTCAACCTAAACTATACCATCCCTTTTATGAAGTCTTGCTATATGGAAATTCCACACCAGACAACTGACAAGATTTTCTTCCTTTTCTCTAGATCGTTGTTTCAGGAATATATTTTTTCCTAGTATCATGTTTGAGCAAGGCATAGCTATAAACTTTACCATGGTTAGCTCACCTGAGCCAAAGGCTCAAGTGAGCTATTGCGATCGTCCTTCATGCGTCGTGCGTCGTGCGTCGTGCGTAAACTTTTTACATTTTCATCTTATTCTTGAAAACCCCAAGACCGATTTTCATCAAACTTGGCAGGTAGCATCCCTAGGGGGTTAGAAACTCAATTTGTTAAAATGGGCACCATGCCCCACCCAGGGGGCCCCCAGGGGGGCTCAAACACCTCAAAATTAAGGAATCTTTAAAAATCTTCTCTAGAAGCAGAAGTGATAGAGCTAAGTTAGTATTATGAGTTAGTACATTGATGACTGTAGTTTCAAGTTTGTTCATGGCAGAATCAGGGGTGCCCCCCTTGGGACCCAGGGGAGGGGGGTGGGGGGGGGGGGTTCTAATGGGGCCTAAATTGTACATTTTCATCTTCTTCTTGAGAACCCCATGACCCATTTTCACCAAACTTGGCTGGTAGCATCTGTAGGGGGTTAGGAACTAAATTTGTTAAAATGGGCACCATGCCCCAACCAGAGGGCCCCAGGGGGCCGCAATCCCCCCAAATTAAGGAATCTTAAAAAATTGGGCCCTTATTGTACATTTTCATCTTCTACTTGAGAATGCCTGGTCAAATTTTGGTAGAGCCGTGAATAATTTAGATAAGTGACTGCGTGAAAGGTGAACTTGCGATACTCAGGTGAGCGCTAGACCCGCGGGTCTCTTGTTCATGCAAGTGGTGTTTCATTTGATTGTGACATTTTGATAATCTCCAATGGTGTTTCATTTTTTTTTTTTCATTCTCTTTTTTGATCTTGTTTTTGCTTTGTTTGTTTCCATCCCCCTGAAATTACAGCTCAATCGACATTGCCAACTCATCGCTCACATTTGATGTCACAAACCCGGGAAGTCAGAGACAGTTCCAAATTCAGTAAGATTTATTTTGTTTGTTCAAATGAATGAATTCTTACGTCAACTTGTCTTTATTTCTCCATCCCCGCCAAGCTTCTCGATCTTTTGGCAGTGTGAATACTAGATACTGAAACTTTGTGAAGTTTGTCACATGGCTATTCCACCATCTGTTTTCAGGCCATGCCTCCGAAGCGTGTTGCCATATGTACAATTGGGCATTGTTACATCACAATCACTAGCTGTCAGACGGCGTACTCTTTCTTTTTCCTTGCGCACATGCACTATTGACCCAAACTTCTCAATCCAAAGATTGAGACGTTTGAGTCACTATGGGTGCGTTTATCAACTCTTTTTCTCGGCAGAAACAGGTTTTCCAAACGACTTTAAGGGAATTTTTATGAGATGATTAACGCAAAGCTGTTTTGAAAGCCTTTTCGGAAAGCCTTTTTGAACGCCGCAAATTTGTGCTTTCCAGAACAGGTTTCCAAAACAGGTTTCCAGAAACCTGTTTCTAGAAGCCTTTTGAAGCGAGATAAACGCAAAGCTGTTTTGAAACGGCTTTGTACTGCAGTTACGAGCCATGCACGCCTTATATGACCTTTTCTCCTCGGGTCAAATCGCGCAATGCAGCTGTGCAGTGACAGGCCAGTTATCGTGTTCGCAAAGAGTTCTTGATAAACGAAACACTTTTGGAAGCCGTTTCCAAAGGGCTTTGGAAACGGTTTTCAAAAGGGCTTTGGAAACGGCTTTTGAAAGCCGTTTAAAACAGGGGAAAGATGATAAACGCAGCCTAAGTGAAGGGAGGACAAAAGATTGCAAAGACTATGCAATCTTTACAATCTTTTGCCAGTGTGACTGCGACGCTATTGACAAACCGGCCTTCATTAATTCAAATAAACACCAATTATTAGAGTTATAGAAGCAGCCATGATAAAAGAGACAAAAATCATGGGTATACAAGCAGGTACTGTACTTGGCTTACACTCGCACCAACAAAGTGAACCTGATTACTAGACAGGTGATGTATACACTGGATTACTGAGCTTCTGCCTGACAGCCAGTGCCAGTCCTTATATAGCAGGGGATACTGTGCATTTATTCATAAAATTCTTGTGTCAAGCTGCCATATCTGCAACTGATTGACAGATCATGCATGGGTTTGAATATTTTGAGTATTGGACCCAGAAAATTGGCGGAATGCCTTTGTGTTGGAAATTCAATTGCAAGAAAAATGATATACTAAGAATATGCAGAAAGAGACAAATACCTGAGTTTTTCATGGTCTGAGTTAAAATACATAGATATGTTTAATGTTAATGATATAGAGAAAGAAGTTGTTTGGAATAACAGTCATATTAAATATGAAAATGAAATGTTATTTATCCAGAGTTGGATAAAAGAAGATGTTATCACAATTGAAACAGATTATAAAAGATGGGGAATGGAAAGACGTTACAGCCGTAAATGCAACCTTCCGAGACAGGCAGCTGCTCACCTCATATGAATTGTCCAAGTTGAAAAAAGCATTCCCCAGGTTTTGGTTGGACAAGTTACGTAATAACATACAGACTCCTGTATTACCGCACACAGAAGAATTTGATGCTATTGAGTTGTCAACAGGTGATAAAATCAGTGTACAGAAAACGTCAGCTATTATTATAGATTCTTTTTGCATAAGAAAAAACAAGAACCTTCATGTATATTCACTCCTGGCAAGGTAATATTTGAACTTACCATGTGATTTTGACTGGAAAAAGGTTTTGCAATGTGAGTTTCTTCAGATTAATGACAACAGAATAAAACAATTTAATTTTCAGCTTTTTCATCGTATACTACCCAGTAAAGATAATTTGTTTATGGAACATTTTGAATGATAATTTGTGTACTATTTGTAATTGTAAAGAAACCATTTGTCATTTTTTGCTGAAATGCAAAAATATCAAAATGTATTCGAAAGTGGTTTCGGTTTTAATTTGAAATGTTTTCGATTTTGTAATAGATATCAATGTAAACGTCATAATTCTCGGATATGATATACATGTAGGCAATAAAAAGGTGAAATTAGTAAATCTTTTTGTAAAATTATGCCCAATTTATTGTTTATAGAAATTATATAAGAGAACTCAATGAAGGAAACAAATTTTTGTTCAATATACACCATTTAGTAGAAGATTTGAAAGCGGAATTTAGTTTTTATATAAGTTTGAAGTGCAACCAAATACAATGTAGTAGTTTCGATGAAATTGGATTAAAAATACGCAATTATTTCGGTTGGTATCGTTGATGCAGCCTTTAATTATTTTTGTCCCTTCAAAATGATATGTTGCATACCTTCGGATACTTGTAGATAAAGCGACTGTAAAATGTGAAGTTATGTGGGAAAATATAGTACCTCGGATGAGGAAAATAGAAAAAAAAATGCATGGGTTTGAGTACAACCAGAGTTATAAGCCCATATTTTCATCATGGCTCTTTTAGTACTAAGACACAAAATACATCCATGTACACTGTATATGGTGCTTTAATAAGTCAACAATCGGCACTTTGTCAATCAGTTGCAATTAGTTTGTTTGATTTGAAAGTGACCCTCTTCTTCGTGTACTGCTGTGAATTGAGTTTGATATATCATTTCAAAGTCTCGAAAGAATCCCAAGTATAAGATCCAGCACTCACCTTCAGTATCTTGTAAGGAAGTATGTTGTATATTAAAAAAGTGTATCACTTTCAGCTCTAGCTAGGTTGTATTACATGTGTGATTAATGTTGTCTTTGAGATGGATGAAGTGCCATGTGAAGTCACATCAGCCTTGATTTATGATCCACTTTATAGAGAGAAACCTAATTTTGACCAGCAATCTCAGCTGAATTACATACAGGCCTTTTCTCAGCTCTTTTATTTCCAAGTAAAGCTCTAGAGCATGTCACCTTTATCTCACTCATCATTAGACTTGTAGGACACCATAAATTTGTTTAATTTGTTTTTGATGATTGCCAGTTTTGTAGCATACCAGTCCACTCGTAGTGTTTAGAGACATTATCCACTCCTTCGGCTGGCTACATTCTGAGGTAACTTCGATTACCATTAAGTCGCCACTACCTAGAGTCGCCAGACATTCACACCGTATGTAACGCGCGCCGCGATCGGAGATCAGCTGGGGCGACAGATTTTCATCGCTCTCAAAAGACATTCCTAATTCACCTTTTTCCTCCATAAAAACACAAATAATTGTAATCCAAATGTATTTTACCATATGTTGCAGGTGACAAAACCAACTTTAATGTGAGGATGTTTTTGATTTCGAATGGATTTCAGGTGGCAGATTAACAAAGTTTTTCAAACACGATGATGCACAATGCATCCTACATTGAAGTGTGTGTATAACACACATATTTAAATGCTAATGATACACGTACGTGGTGCGCTATGGGCGGCGAACTAATTCAGTGCCTATCGTTAGTTCGCCAACCCGGGAGTGCATATGAAATTGTACATGCAAGTGGCGACTGTAAGGTACAATTGTAATTGACGTTAGATGAAACTAGAGAAAGTCACAGCTCTTTTACTTAAAATTTTGTTTGTTTTACATTAGGCATATGGCACAATATGCTTGGTTGATACCCTTTGCTGAGTATTGCAAGTCACCTTGGATGAACCGTGCAGGGTTGGCATCATTCACCCTTTTTTCTTGTGTGGGTGGGTGGGGGAGCCTTTTCAACGAGTTGGCACCCTGCTCTTTGCGATGAATGAATGAATGAATGAAGTGGGGTCTTTTATGTGCGTGAGTTGTGGCTTACTCATATACAGTTGTACAGACGGTCCTCCATTTAACATTACATCACGCAACAGAATGCTTTTGTAATGCACACAACATTGCTCAGTGAGACTCAGTCCTGAATCGAAGCTGGTACCCTTTGATCTGCAGGCAAATGTGCTATTGACTGAGCCATATCACCGTGCTGAATGTCTTTCTACTCAGCCTTTTCACTATTTAATGCTGAATTCTAATTCAAAGCCTTGATATCTAGTGACTGGGAATTATAAGCTACACAAAATGATTCAAATCAAAATCTCTCAGCTCCCTTTTGATGTCCAACTTACCGGTAGGTCAGTTTAATATAGCAGACATTATAGACCCTTGGGCCTGAAATTACAAAGGTGGTACAATCGGAACCATGGTTTAAACCATGGACAATTGTATGGAGCACCAAGTGTCGCGTGGCCTATTTCGTTACCACTAAATCTGTCATTTTATTGACGAAATGATTATTTTGTATTAAACGAAATGACAACATTTTGGCTTCATTTCGTTGACGAAATGATTGACTTCGTAACAAAATAGGCTATGCGACACTTGGCCCTCCATACAAATTGTCCTTGGTTTAAACCATGGTTCCAATTGCACCACCTTCGTGTATTCAGGCCTTGGCATCCAAAAGGATTCTAGTGGTCAGACTCTGCTTGTCTCAAAGCATTGAAGTCCAATTTAGTACTATGATAGGAACAGAATGTCTGATATCCCTTCTACACAGATGGTGCAAAAAAAAAATGTGTAATGTCCCTTTAAAATGTGCTAACAAACAATTTAAAGAATGTCATTAACTGAATGTTGAAGTCAAACGCAAACCTGTAATAGCCATTTCATGCCTCCCTTACAGGACGGATGGTAGGACGTACGTCTTGCAGGCCAAGGATCAACACACAATGATCTTCTGGCTCCAAGAGCTACAGGTGAGACTGGGTGGACTTTTAAAGGGATTGTATAGTTGTGGTCGAGACCTTACGTCATGTTCATAATTTGACATTTTTGGTGAGATAACAAGAAACCTGTTATGAAATATGAAAGAGCATGTAATTCCAAGAAGGATTCAATGTTTAGTTGATGAAAATTGGTCTTGAAATGGCTGAGAGATTCCCCCCCCCCCCAAAGAAAAAAGCAATCCTAATAAAATTGACAGGCCACAATTTTTCTTTCTATAGGATATCTTTGCTTTACCTTGTCTTTAGATACAAAATGTATCTCAGTCATTTCAAAAATGATTTTCATCAAAGAAACTCTTGATTCCCCTCAGAATTCTATGCTCTTTGACAAATCTCGCAAAACGTAACAAGCTGAATCCTCACCTCAACCATTACTGTACAGTCCCTTTAAAAGAAAAGCCATTGAAGTTTGGAGTTTTGACCCTTTTCGGAGGGTTAACCCTTTAAAGACGATTTCAGGGTATCGTCTGGCGGGTGTCTATGGGAAATATGTGTTGTACCAAGATCAGCTGATCCTCAATGGTCCAGAAATGTTCCAACTGTTCTCACCAAGTGGTAGTGACCTTGTACATATCGTCGCTGGGGCGACAAGACCTCGTATCTACAAAGTAATATATGTCTAATGTTCAGGACAGCCAAAAAACATGGCAACCAAAGCACTATATCAAATGGGAGAGCCTTTCCTTTGACATGCCATGGTGGCTTCATTTTTAGGGTTAGACAGCTAGGATTCGGACAGGACATCACTTACCTGATTATCTGACCATTAATCCCAAAAAGCCATTTTCACCAATATTTTAGATACAAGGTCTTGTCGCCCCATCGGGGATCAATGGTGATATTGGTGGTGACTAGATGTGGTAGAATATTAAAGCTGAGGTGATGGTGTCATTATTTTTAATGCACCCATTGCTCTTTGTGAATAAAAGTAGCATTAATTTTATGTTTTACAGCGAGTAGTAGCTATCCGATAGCCCCTTCTACACACAAGGAAAAGGGGGAGGGACTTTGTCGAGGTGTTTTGGATCGTGGTGAAAAGAGAGGAAAACAATACGAACACATTCTCATGTACAATGACGATGTTTCACCAAATGGTGATTTGCTCTTTGTTTTTCTGACAACAAATTCCCATGTGGCAGATTGGTCCTTATAAAAAAGAATAGTTCAGCTTTCTACTTATGATTATTACGTGTGTATCATGTGTGTATGTAGTATGTTTATTTGTACACAATACATGATACATCTCATATTCTAGTTCTCTATTCATCCAGCTTTCTATCTACTTTTAATATTTATCTGTTTACACCAGAGTTTATTTTTTTGTTGTTATTCATCAATCAAGAAATCACTGTACCTAGATCTATTAACCAATGTATCAACCAATCAACCAAATGTATCTATCAATCTATATGATGTCTGAGTAATCTCAGTATTGTAAGGTTCACTAACTTGTATCGCTCCAGAGAGTTGCATAAGTTTGTCTCAACTGCAGAATTTGACATTCCACGACTGAGTACTACACGCTATTCTCAGTGCGAGTGTAAATTAACAGTATGCCAACCTCTTTGATTTGTACAGGAGAGGCGGAGAGCGTTCAGCAGCCTCAAGACTTCCCTGTCCAAGGAGCGCTCCCTAACCAGGATATCAGTACTAGTAAGTGAAATGTGAACACACCCTCACTCTGCCCTGTACAAATTCTTGTCTTGTCAAGACCTCATGTGTGGGTGTTAATGTGCGATGCAGGCTTGTTCATACTGTATCAATTACGATCTCAAATTTTGATTTCCCATGGCATCAAAATCATATGCCTCCATGTTTTAGGATCATATGATGACATAAATGGTATCCCGGGGTACCAAATAAAAATCAGCCATTTTGTTGAATTTTTTTTTTTTTTTTTAAAGGTTGTACCCTGGGTGCCAAAAAGTGGGAAATCATTTTGGCGCTGGAGCTAGCACGCGCTAGCCACTGCACTGCACTGCACTGAAGCACACGCTATATTGCTGATAGTACAGTACTTGGTATACCATGCATGCATAGTATCGCATGCAGTGGCATAAGAATGACTGTACACACGCACACAGTGCATGCATTTCTCTGCGACTGTCCTCGAGTGTACATGAGGTGGCGCTACACAACGTGGTACCCCGGGGTAACGCGTGATGCATCATTTGCCTGTTGAGAATTCACACCATGTCAAATGTAGGTCACTTCAGGGTTTTGACCTGTAAGATGCATTTTGGATGGGTCTAATCAAGGTGCTACATAAGCGCTCGCCCGATTGCCTAGGTGTCACATGAAAATCAAAGTCGGGCAGGTGTAAACATATCTTGGCTTTGATTGGCAATGAAATAGTGCTTGCTATAGGTAGTTGCTGTCAATTGCAGGGTTATCATTAATCATAAAGTTACCATGATAGCTGTACAATGGGTCCAAAACATGCCAAAATAATATTCTCAAAGTATTTCCCATACTCTGCAGTTTTCAAATAAGCTATGCAGTCAGTGTTTGAAATCATCATTAATGGTAATATTTGTTCATAGATCTCTTGATAGTGAAAGCCTAATTCTCAAGACTTGTGTATCCTGGATTGTTTTGGTATGCATTTGACCATCATTAAACAGCCTAGTCAGCAAGCTTTGACAAGTTCTGAAATTGAGCGTCCCCGATGTTCCTGTCAACAACTTTGTTTTATCTTCCCTGGCTAATTATTAAACTGTTGCTTTTCAAATTTGCACCTTAGCACTTCATATTACAGTTTATGGTCCTACAGTTGGAAACACACACTTAATGGCTATATACAATGCGATTAACCCATTGAAGACGATCCCTGAGTATACTCGGGCAAGTGTCAATGGGAAATGCGTTTTGTAGCAAAATCAGTCCATCCTCAATGGGTTGAAAGACAGGTCTGTACTTCCTGGTCATTATCTATTTTATAGTGACTGCACAAAGTAAGCAATGTATGGAGATCTAGGGAGGGCAGTTTTGTTTATACTATGATATGCTGCAATGTATCTTTTTTTCTTTTTTGATCAAACTAGGAACACATATTGCATATTTCTGTGAAGCTTTATGACTGTATTCACACTGTTATCACATGTATTATTGTAATAATTTGACTCCAGAAGATTTGACTTTCGGTATTAACAAGAAAACATTACAAACGAACAAACAACAGAAAGGGGAAGAAGGATTTATCTGACTTATGTCAACTCTGCTGTATGCCCGACAACTGAACTTAAGTGAAGCAAATGGCTGTAGATGAGTGAACAGCACGATCAATAATGACTCAAAGCCTGCCATAAACCCTCAAAGTCCATCGCTGTAGCCCCACGAGCCGTGACTAATTCTGTGTCAGTGCCAAGAACGCTGTATGAGAAACATTCACGTTTGCCTGTGGCACTCTGCCGCTCAATAAAGCCATCATGCCCAAGTATTTTTAGTGCCTGAAGCTTTACGAAGGCCTCAGTGTGCATAGGGAAATTCATAGTGTGTACTAATAGTTTGTGGTCCCTACACTTTTCTTAGTGATTAATTGTTTACCCTATTTTTTTTTTTTGGGGGGGGGGGAGGGGCAGCCATTCCTGTAAACACAGCAAGACTCTGATATATGCTGGCTTTGTGCCCTAAATAATTCATGGTTTGAGCCTTGAAAGAGACTATCATATTTGAAACATTGATGCTTGGCTGGCTGAGTAAGTGAAGACAAGAACAACGACCCCAAAATAATAATAATAACAACAACAACAACAAGAACAATGTCAACAAATTCAAGCTATAACTTGCGAACTTAGTTTGTACTATTGATCAGTGTTGTGAATGGTGGATTTAGATAGTCTCGTAAACAAGACAGGTGTTCAAACAAAATAAAAGTATATCAAAATAAGGAAAAATTCCAAATGAGTGTAGATTTGCTCTGTACTGTACAAGGAAAAGTTTTCATTTTTCCAACAAGTACATTTCTAATTGTTACATGGACCCTTTATCCATTCATTGATAAAACTTCTTTCGCACCCTTGTGTGCAAAAAATATATTTTATCATCAATTCCAAAAAAGGGTTCAGGTTTGACTTTCCCTTTAAGCATGTCAATACAATGGAACAGTTCATTCATGCCTGTAGAACTTGTTTCTTAAAGGAAACCAAAGTCTAAATATCAATGTGGATTAAAGCGCAAGCAGTATAACACATCAGTGAAATTTTGAGGAAAGTCAGACAATTCAAGACTTATGCATTTTTAAATTTTCAGTGCTGTCATTGGTGGATAACAAGACTACTTCTGTTTATGATGTCATTTTGGACAACAATATTGAAGAAACTATAAGGGGCATTCCACAAAATTATTATTTTGCTATCAAAAGTGCATGTTCCATTGACTTGTTACATATATGTTAAGAGTATTTTTTTCCCCTGCTTTTTGAAAGGGATAAGTCACTGCTCTTTCATTATACGTTAGAAAAGTGAAAATCTGTTGAATTTTCTTTATAATTTTCTGTGTTGCTGTCAATAATGACATCACAAAGTACTTCAAAGTCTCCTTATCCAGCGATAAGAGCACGGAAAGTTTAAAAAGACATAACTTTTTAATCGACTGTCTGATTTTCTTCAAACTTTCACTGATGTGTTCACAGATATTGCTGCTCTCACTCAATCCATATTTAATATCAACAGGCTTTGGTTTTCTGTAATTACTGTGTTTTTGTTTTTTTCTCACACACAAGACTTCAAATCTTCTTCACGTGCATAATAGAATTATCTCTCTTTCCTTCTGAATTGTGTTTTGTGTGTAGACCCTAATTGTTAACTATGCACAGTTGGTGAAACAGGAATTGTTTCTTGAATCCTGGGCAACTTTGAGTGGTTGGCTGTATTCACTCCTCCAAAGAGATATCAAAAGCAAAGAAGTTACTGCATTGAAAAAGGTCACTCGAGAACAAAGACCCGTCCCACTTTGAATAAGCTACGACTGTATAAACCTCAATACAATGCACAATGCCTCCTCGGCCTGTTTTTGTTTCGAGCGAAGATGTTATACTTGAACACAGAGGAAAGAAAAGAACAAAAAAGGGAGAGGAGATGATACATTCAGCTTCTGTCGCAGATGTTTCAGTTTCGAGACCTGGCTGCCCACTTGAGCTTGTACTTTGCTCAACCCATGAAAAGTAATTCATATTTTCTAAATGTGCTGCTGGAGTGTTTGTCTAGTTTTGACTGAAGGCTTCGAGCTGTATTTCTTTGTGATGCGTGTCATCCAAAATTTCCCCACACATGTAGCAACACCAAGACAAAATACATACACGGTCGCACCGTGAAAAATTTCCACATGGCGAGATTATTCACTTTTAAAGTAATTTAGATGGATTAAATGTGACTATGACTAGGTCATGTACAGACTTTACCCCTTTAAGGATTGGCTAATTTTGCAAGAACATGCTTTCACCATAGATACCTGTCTGAATATAGTCAAGACTAGTCCTCAACGGGGTATTTAACAGTGACCAGTGTCTTTTTTGTTTTAGGTCCCGTTTTACTAATTGAAACTGTTTTCCGTTCTGTTTGGTTGATTTGATATATTACACTCCTCTTTTCTGTCATGTTAACCTGTAAATATGGGTCTAGGGCAATTACCCCCTGGGCAATTACCCCGCACCCTTCCCCTGGCCCTAATCCTAATCCTAATCCTGAACCTAACCCTAACCCAAACTCCTAACCCTAACCCTAACCCTAATCCTAACCCTAACCCTAATCTTTACTCTAACCTTACCACCAACCAGTATTTGGCCAGGGGGTAATTGCCCTCTGGGGGTAATTGCCCGGATACGGCAAATATGCCCAGGCATTTACTGGAAGGATAGCTGACTCTGCCAGGAAACATTTTTATTAGCATTTAGTAATCCATCCAAAACTTGAGAGATCCCAGTATCAATTAATCACTGTTATATTGTACACGACACAGAGTGAAGAGCCAATTAATATTCCCCTCTTACTGTATGCACTTTCTTCTCCGATTGAGAAAGATGTCTTGAAACCTGTCTTGTCAAGGAATAGAGATAAATGGTCTATAATAATCCTCTTATTATCCTTATCAGTGGTGGATCCAGAGGGGCGCCACCAGGCCCGCGCCCCCTCTTTATTTTTGGTGAAAACAACAGAAATAGAAAGACAAAAATGGGAGGGGTGCATGCGCCCCCTTTAATTTTGCAAAGACACCTCTCTTTTATGATCTGCCCTTGTCTATTGTGACATCATGGCCTTCCTGTTGGACTGAGGCACATTGCTACACCTGAGTTGACTTGCTATTAACCCATTGAGGATGGCTTGATTTTGCTACAACACGCATTTCCCATATAGACGCCTGCCTGAGTATACTATACTCAGGACTTGTCCTCAACGGGTTAAACTTCTGTAGCACAGAATGTACTGTACGAGCTGAAATTTTCGCGTACAGATATTTTCGCGAATTGCTACTTGGAGGATATTTGCACGTGTTGTTAATTTCGCGGTTGCGACGGTCTACAATCTGAACGTAACTATTTGCGCGTTGTTATTTTCGCGGTTCAAAGGCGATTCGCGAAATTCGCGAAAATAAAACCACCGGGAAAATTTCAGCTCGTACAGTAGGTCGAGCGTGGAGGAATTACGAAGGCTGACAATTGCACTTGACTATTAATAATCTATTACCTCGGTTAAAGGAATGGTATTGTAATTTCGGTTGAGATAGGGATTCAGGTTTTACCTTTCTGAAAATAATGACCCACCTTTTATTAGGACCACTTTGCTTTGGTTTGTTTTTGGATGTCTCAGCCGTTTCAAAACCAATTTCCATCAGATAAACTTTTCATTCCCTACTGAATTGCATGGTCTTTGAAGTGTCAAGACAGTCACAGAACACATCTTGAAGCACAGCATAGAAACTTTGCATTGTATCTTTATTCCTTTTTTTTTTCATTACCTGAAAAAACAAACAAACAAAGAAGACAAGAGGAAGATGTAATTGAATTACTACCGGTATTTGCTTTCAATTTCTCTGTTGCCATTAGCAACCATGTTCGGGGCTGGTCAGCACTCAAAAGATGAAGGAGAAGATGAGGAATCCCATTCCAGGTAAGGTCAACGACCTCCTTGCGAAATCTAGCAAATTTTCCGTTTACCCTTCCTGTGGTAGAGACTCTACACAGTGCGTACATTATGTTGTTATGGAGATTGCTGTTCCAGTCAGCCCAAACATCCCTCTCCACAAAAGTTTGAGAAGAATGGTTATTATAAACAGTTTGTACTTCCTTTCGTTGGTTTATTCATGTGCTGCCCTCTGTAGATAGAAACTTTACAGTGGGATAGATGTCACAGTGTTGAAATAATACATAAAAATTATAAGGATGTATAATGAAATGAACATTTACTTCACATTCCTTTTTAACACGGAAAGTGCACAGTAGCTTGTCTTGTTGCTTAGATGTGTTTAGGCAATTATCTTGTCCATGCCCTCTGGATGTTAAAGCTAATGATTGTTATGTCATTGTAATCCTTCTTCTTTTTCTTTTTCTTCTTCTTTTTCTTCTTCATCTTCTTCATCTTCTTCTTCTCACTGTTGTTATTGTAAGTTGTTATTCCTATTATTATTTTTTAATGATTATGATGATAATGGTGATGATTATTATTAGTTGTAGTCCTAGAATTAGAACGACATGTACTATTAGTGCTACTAATATTATATTTTTGTTCTTTATTGTCGTACTAACAATGTCATAAAGTGAGCATAGTTGCTGCAGATCACATCAAAAGATGCAACATAATCATACATCGTTATGTAATATTGCCCCTCCCAAACAATAGACTCTGACATTCCCCCAGTGATGGACTATGTGGAACCTCCCATGCACTCTGTCGGGGAAGCCACGGCCACCACCACTCCAAGAACGGGGATGTTCAACCTCTCCCTGACTAGCATAAAGACAGACTTCAGAAATCAGATGTCAAATTTAGGGTGAGTCTACCATGAAACCACAAAGAACTTTCTCGACCACGAGGCAGACAGCAGGGGGGCGTTTCATGACGGAACTTGTCAGATAAAATGTCCGACAAGTCAATTATATCCGACAAGTTCAGAGAAATCAGCCAATCAGACTAAAGAATTTCTCAAAACTTGTCGGATATAAGAGACTTGATATTTTATCCGACAAGTTCCTTCATGAAATGCCCCCCAGGTGTCAATTTTTGTCAATGATTTTGAACAAGAACATCTCCAACTCAGAATTTTTTGTATCAAGTACATCAGTACAACATACTGCAAAAGTACATGTAGCACAACTTCTATGATGCAGGGTGGTCCACAACTTGAAATTTGACCATGTTGCAAGCTCAGAATCTGAAAATAGTGCAGAAATTGTATGTGCTTGGAGCGCACATCATGAGCACGTAGTGCGCAGTATTTCACAGCTTATCTCTATTTGTGCTGCTTACATTCAATGTTCTCATTCATGTTTTGCGCACAAATATCTACAGTATAAGTAACAGGTAATTTGATGTTTCTTAAGTTTTGCACAGGTTTTTCACATGTGGGAGTACATTTTATTTTAAAGGGATGGTACAGTATTGGTGGAGATGAGAATTGGGCTTTTAACTTTTTGCGAGATACCGAGAAAACACTTTATGATATAGTACAGAGCAAACCATTTTAAGAGGAAGTCAAAGTTTATTTGATGAAAATCGGGTTTGGAATGAATGAAACATCCATAAACAAAGTAAAACAAAGCGACCGTAATAAAGTGTGGGTCCCACACTTTATCAGAATCGCTCTTTTTTGGATATCTCAGCTATTTGAAAACCAATTTTCATCAAATAAATGTCGAATTCTCCATAGAATTACATGCTCTTTCATATTTCATAAGAGGTTTCTCAATATCTCATCAAAAAATGTTAGAAATCTAAAATTAGGTTGAGGAAGAAAGATTTGCGGTGACACCATGTGTATGTAGTCCTTAATCGGATCGCTGTTTGGCAGAAGAGCCTAGAAAGAGGAGAAGCGAAGAGGGAAGCGACATATGGTGGTTGTGAGGAGGGCAGAAAGTGAAGAGTGGGAGACAGTAATGGGCTAGAGGTTGAAGTTGCACTAGTGGAGACGGTAGAGAAAGGAACACAGAGAGTGGTAAGGAAGAATAGTGTGAGAATCAAGTAGGATGTTCGGACATCGTTAGAAGGGGAAAGATGAAATAGAAGGGAAGAGGAAGAGGAAGGAGTTGAATGTTGGAGAATCATGGAGATAGGGGAGAGCAGTAAAGATTCATGAAACCAAGAGAAGAAAAACGAAGTCGGCGAACAGTGTGGCTATGGAATGCGGAATCAATGGAGAAAGGACGAATAATCCCTCGAAGGAAGGGTAAGTAGAGGAGAGATGAGAATATGTTGATAGAAGGGAGATAGAGAGAGAGAGAGAGAGAGGCGGGGGGGGGGGGGGGAACAAAGAAAAGAAGTAGAAAAGAACAAATTGAAATTCAATACGTAAATCAGAGGGAGCTAGTATGGATCCTAGAATGAAATGCTGCTGAGAGGGAGAAAAAAAAAAAAAAAAAAAAATTGGAAAGGAAAATTGATGACAGTTAAGTCCTGAAAAGGTTCCTGTGGGAGAAAAGCAAAAATAAGAAATCAAAATGAGGTTAAAGTGTAGACCTGAGGAGAGAAGACAAGAGAAATAACCTGTGGAGAAATGTGTAAATTAAGTAGTGGTCCTGAAAAGGACCGTTGGGTTGTATGGAAGGAAGAAATAAAACAAAAAGAAGAAAGAAGAGAAGAGAACAGAAAAGAAAAGAAAAGATAAGTAGTGTAGAAACAGACAAAAGTGTAGGAGAGAGAGAGAGAGGAAAGAGAAATGAAACACTGAGTAAAGGTGCTAGTGAAAGTAGCGCAAGAAATCTAGTTATAAGAATAACTAGGAGAACCGAGGAACTTGACGTTTCGGGCAGGTTGACTGTCCTTCGTCAGAAGTGAAGCGTGATCTGAGAAGAGGCGGGCTATATATGGAGAATGCGGACCTAGATGGAAGTGGTCGGTTGAGGCGGGCTCGCAGGCGAGCTGAGCGTCGGCTGTTGGTGGAGTGTTGCGGTCGTTGATGCGTTCTATTGTTCTCGGAGTGTGTTGATGGCGGAGTATATCTGTGAGAGCTAACTTGGCTGTTAGTAGGTCGTGGCCGGAGATTGGAGTCCGGGTTAGTGGTTGGGGTGGACGCCGGTGGTGTGGATGACTTGTGTCGGTGAGGGCGTCTTCTCGAACCAGCGATAGGTGTGGTCGTGAGTGGGAGGCGCGGTTGACGTCGTGGGCGCTGTTGTGAAGAGGTGGGGGAAGAGATATGAGAGGAAGAAGTAGAGGGGGGAATGTGCTGTGGAGAGAGTGTGTTGTTGTTGTTGTCATTGTTGGTGTTCGATGGTTTGTTGATGAGAGGGAGCCAGATGTTGTTGATGTGGAGTCCAGTATCCTGTGTAACAGTGTCGTGTGTGTGAATTTCTATGGCTTCTCTGATGCGTCGTGTGTTCCAGTTTTTGATGGATGTGATGAGTTTGCTGTCTTCCCAGTTGATGCGATGTTCCGACTGTTGAGCGTGTTTCACGATGGCTGACTTTTCCCATTCCGAACGTCTGTAGCATGTTTTGTGTTCTTTCAGTCTGGTCTCTAGCGATCTCCCTGTTTCACCTATGTAGACTTTGCCGCATTCGCAAGGGATACGGTAGACACCTGGTTGTTTGTGTTTGGGGTGCTTGTCTTTGTGTGAGTGCAATGAATTGTGAAGTTTGTTGGAAGATGTATGACGGACCTGGATGTTGGCGGACTTGAAGATGCGTTGTAGTTTGTGCGAGGTGGCGCCGAGGTAGGGAAGATTTACAGTTGTGATGGGCTGTTCCTTGGCTGCTTGGTTGGGATGAGAAGGTGCCTGAGTGTTGATTTTGTGCTTGGGGTATTGGTTGATAGTGGTGAGTGTGTCTGTGATATGTTCGAGTTCTTGTCGAAGATGTTCTTTGTCGCTGATTTGATGAGCACGTCGGACGAGAGCGTTCGGTACTGACTGGCGGACTGCTGGATGATGGAAGGAGCGGTAGTGAAGATATCTGTCAGTGTGAGTGGGTTTGCGGTAGACCTGGTGAGAGAAAGTGCCAGCGTTGGTCTTTGTGACGAGAACATCGAGGAAGGGGAGAGAATGATTGTGTTCCGTTTCCACTGTGAATGAGATGTTGGAGTGTTGTTCGTTGAGGTGTGAGAGGAAGTCGTCCAGTTGATCTGCTTGGTGTGGCCAGATGGTGAAGATGTCGTCGACATACCGGAGCCAGAGTGAAGGTTTGTGTTGTGCTGTGGCTAGTGCGTGGCTTTCGAAATGTTCCATGTAGATGTTGGCAATGATCGGTGAGAGGGGGGAGCCCATGGCTGCGCCTTGTTGCTGTTTGTAGTGTGTGTCCCTCCATCGGAAGGAGGTAGAATTGAGACATGTGAGGAGGAGGTCGTGTATCTGTTGTGGTGTGAGTTGTGTTCTGGAAGAAAGAGAAGGGTCATCGGTGAGACGTTGTTTGATGATGTCACAGGCTTCGTTGACAGGAACGCTGGTGAAGAGTGATTCTACATCAAAGCTGACGAGGGTGTCTGTAGGGTTGATGGTGGTTTGAGAGAGAATGTCAATGAAGTGTTTGGAATTGTTAATGTGGTGTTCTGTGTTGCCAACGAGTGGCTGTAGAATGTCTGACAGGTGTTTGGCTGTTTCGTAGCAGGGGGAACCTCGTGTAGAAATGATGGGGCGGAGAGGCACTGATGGCTTGTGAATTTTGGGTTGCCCGAAGAGGATGGGACATCTGCTGGAAGAGGCACGGAGTCTGAAATAAAGCTGTTGAGGAAGGGCATTGGATCGATGAAGTTCGAGGAGCTTGGCGTTGAGTTTCCTCTCGGTGGCAGGAGTCGGGTCACGTTTCAGTTCGGTGTATGTGGGGGTGTGGAGGATGTCTTGTATCTTTTGTTCGTATTGTGTTTTGTCCATGACGACCGTGGCGTTGCCTTTGTCTGCTTGAATGATATGGATGGATGCGTTGCTTTGTAGAGTCTTCACCGCTGTTCGTTCTTCTTTGTTGAGGTTGGGCTGCGGTGGCTTGGCTGTGGAGAGAGCTTGAGTAACAAGGAGTCGAATGTTGTCGGCTGCGGCTTTGTTCAGGTATCTGAGCTTGGGTTCCGTTTGTTGTATGATTTCTGTGAAAGGAATCTTCTTGGGTGGTGTTGCGAAGTTAAGCCCTAGGGATAACACGTTGTGTTCGGCTTGTGTGAGGTTGTGCTGGCTTAAATTGACAACGGTGTTACGGGCGGCGGGCGGCTTGTCTCGTGTGTATGTACGGGTATGGCTGTTATGTAGTGTGTTGAACTTCCGTATCTGCTTGTCTCTGGTGTGGAGAAATGTGGTCCTTGCTGTGTGAGAGTTGAAGGTCTGTATCTTCTGGAGGTCAGCAGGATGTAGTGTTTGTGACAAGTGTGTTTGTGAGGTGTTGATTTGTTGATCGATTGTGTGAAGTTCTTGTCGAGTATGGGCTATGCGTTCTCTGGTGAGGGAGAGGCCGGCTTGGTGAAGAATACGTCGAGCACGTGGAGTTTGTATGGTTGATTTCAGCTGTAGACCAGGAGGGATGATACTGTGATCTCGGCATCTTTTCAGAAAGGTGAGATGATTGGAGAGTTTAGATTGTTTGACTAGGTTCCGTTGAAGTAGGCGAGAAGATCGTTGAGTTTGCTCCCCGTAGAGCTCGGTTATGTGTTGTTTGAAGGTTTGCATGGTGAAGTAAATGAGGAAGAAAGATTTGCGGTGACACCATGTGTATGTAGTCCTTAATCGGATCGCTGTTTGGCAGAAGAGCCTAGAAAGAGGAGAAACGAAGAGGGAAGCGACATATGGGGGTTGTGAGGAGGGCAGAAAGTGAAGAGTGGGGGAAAGATGAAATAGAAGGGAAGAGGAAGAGGAAGGAGTTGAATGTTGGAGAATCATGGAGATAGGGGAGAGCAGTAAAGATGGTGAAACCAAGAGAAGAAAAACGAAGTCGGCGAACAGTGTGGTTATGGAATGCGGAATCAATGGAGAAAGACGAATAATCCCTCGAAGGAAGAGGAAGTAGAGGAGAGATGAGAATATGTTGATAGAAGGGAGATAGAGAGAGAGAGAGAGAGAGGCAACAAAGAAAGAAGTAGAAAAAAACGGCGAAATTGAACTTCAATACGTGAATCAGAGGGAGCTAGTATGGATCCTAGAATGAAATGCTGCTGAGAGGGAGAAAAAAAAAAAAAAAAATTGGAAAGGAAAATTGATTCCGCATTCCATAGCCACACTGTTCGCCGACTTCGTTTTTCTTCTCTTGGTTTCATGAATCTTTACTGCTCTCCCCTATCTCCATGATTCTCCAACATTCAACTCCTTCCTCTTCCTCTTCCCTTCTATTTCATCTTTCCCCTTCTAACGATGTCCGAACATCCTACTTGATTCTCACACTATTCTTCCTTACCACTCTCTGTGTTCCTTTCTCTACCGTCTCCACTAGTGCAACTTCAACCTCTAGCCCATTACTGTCTCCCACTCTTCACTTTCTGCCCTCCTCACAACCCCCATATGTCGCTTCCCTCTTCGTTTCTCCTCTTTCTAGGCTCTTCTGCCAAACAGCGATCCGATTAAGGACTACATACACATGGTGTCACCGCAAATCTTTCTTCCTCATTTACTTCACCATGCAAACCTTCAAACAACACATAACCGAGCTCTACGGGGAGCAAACTCAACGATCTTCTCGCCTACTTCAACGGAACCTAGTCAAACAATCTAAACTCTCCAATCATCTCACCTTTCTGAAAAGATGCCGAGATCACAGTATCATCCCTCCTGGTCTACAGCTGAAATCAACCATACAAACTCCACGTGCTCGACGTATTCTTCACCAAGCCGGCCTCTCCCTCACCAGAGAACGCATAGCCCATACTCGACAAGAACTTCACACAATCGATCAACAAATCAACACCTCACAAACACACTTGTCACAAACACTACATCCTGCTGACCTCCAGAAGATACAGACCTTCAACTCTCACACAGCAAGGACCACATTTCTCCACACCAGAGACAAGCAGATACGGAAGTTCAACACACTACATAACAGCCATACCCGTACATACACACGAGACAAGCCGCCCGCCGCCCGTAACACCGTTGTCAATTTAAGCCAGCACAACCTCACACAAGCCGAACACAACGTGTTATCCCTAGGGCTTAACTTCGCAACACCACCCAAGAAGATTCCTTTCACAGAAATCATACAACAAACGGAACCCAAGCTCAGATACCTGAACAAAGCCGCAGCCGACAACATTCGACTCCTTGTTACTCAAGCTCTCTCCACAGCCAAGCCACCGCAGCCCAACCTCAACAAAGAAGAACGAACAGCGGTGAAGACTCTACAAAGCAACGCATCCATCCATATCATTCAAGCAGACAAAGGCAACGCCACGGTCGTCATGGACAAAACACAATACGAACAAAAGATACAAGACATCCTCCACACCCCCACATACACCGAACTGAAACGTGACCCGACTCCTGCCACCGAGAGGAAACTCAACGCCAAGCTCCTCGAACTTCATCGATCCAATGCCCTTCCTCAACAGCTTTATTTCAGACTCCGTGCCTCTTCCAGCAGATGTCCCATCCTCTTCGGGCAACCCAAAATTCACAAGCCATCAGTGCCTCTCCGCCCCATCATTTCTACACGAGGTTCCCCCTGCTACGAAACAGCCAAACACCTGTCAGACATTCTACAGCCACTCGTTGGCAACACAGAACACCACATTAACAATTCCAAACACTTCATTGACATTCTCTCTCAAACCACCATCAACCCTACAGACACCCTCGTCAGCTTTGATGTAGAATCACTCTTCACCAGCGTTCCTGTCAACGAAGCCTGTGACATCATCAAACAACGTCTCACCGATGACCCTTCTCTTTCTTCCAGAACACAACTCACACCACAACAGATACACGACCTCCTCCTCACATGTCTCAATTCTACCTCCTTCCGATGGAGGGACACACACTACAAACAGCAACAAGGCGCAGCCATGGGCTCCCCCCTCTCACCGATCATTGCCAACATCTACATGGAACATTTCGAAAGCCACGCACTAGCCACAGCACAGCACAAACCTTCACTCTGGCTCCGGTATGTCGACGACATCTTCACCATCTGGCCACACCAAGCAGATCAACTGGACGACTTCCTCTCACACCTCAACGAACAACACTCCAACATCTCATTCACAGTGGAAACGGAACACAATCATTCTCTCCCCTTCCTCGATGTTCTCGTCACAAAGACCAACGCTGGCACTTTCTCTCACCAGGTCTACCGCAAACCCACTCACACTGACAGATATCTTCACTACCGCTCCTTCCATCATCCAGCAGTCCGCCAGTCAGTACCGAACGCTCTCGTCCGACGTGCTCATCAAATCAGCGACAAAGAACATCTTCGACAAGAACTCGAACATATCACAGACACACTCACCACTATCAACCAATACCCCAAGCACAAAATCAACACTCAGGCACCTTCTCATCCCAACCAAGCAGCCAAGGAACAGCCCATCACAACTGTAAATCTTCCCTACCTCGGCGCCACCTCGCACAAACTACAACGCATCTTCAAGTCCGCCAACATCCAGGTCCGTCATACATCTTCCAACAAACTTCACAATTCATTGCACTCACACAAAGACAAGCACCCCAAACACAAACAACCAGGTGTCTACCGTATCCCTTGCGAATGCGGCAAAGTCTACATAGGGGAAACAGGGAGATCGCTAGAGACCAGACTGAAAGAACACAAAACATGCTACAGACGTTCGGAATGGGAAAAGTCAGCCATCGTGAAACACGCTCAACAGTCGGAACATCGCATCAACTGGGAAGACAGCAAACTCATCACATCCATCAAAAACTGGAACACACGACGCATCAGAGAAGCCATAGAAATTCACACACACGACACTGTTACACAAGATACTGGACTCCACATCAACAACATCTGGCTCCCTCTCATCAACAAACCATCGAACACCAACAATGACAACAACAACAACACACTCTCTCCACAGCACATTCCCCCCTCTACTTCTTCCTCTCATATCTCTTCCCCCACCTCTTCACAACAGCGCCCACGACGTCAACCGCGCCTCCCACTCACGACCACACCTATCGCTGGTTCGAGAAGACGCCCTCACCGACACAAGTCATCCACACCACCGGCGTCCACCCCAACCACTAACCCGGACTCCAATCTCCGGCCACGACCTACTAACAGCCAAGTTAGCTCTCACAGATATACTCCGCCATCAACACACTCCGAGAACAATAGAACGCATCAACGACCGCAACACTCCACCAACAGCCGACGCTCAGCTCGCCTGCGAGCCCGCCTCAACCGACCACTTCCATCTAGGTCCGCATTCTCCATATAGCCCGCCTCTTCTCAGATCACGCTTCACTTCTGACGAAGGACAGTCAACCTGCCCGAAACGTCAAGTTCCTCGGTTCTCCTAGTTATTCTTATAACTAGATTTCTTGCGCTACTTTCACTAGCACCTTTACTCAGTGTTTCATTTCTCTTTCCTCTCTCTCTCTCTCCTACACTTTTGTCTGTTTCTACGCTACTTATCTTTTCTTTTCTTTTCTGTTCTCTTCTCTTCTTTCTTCTTTTTGTTTTATTTCTTCCTTCCATACAACCCAACGGTCCTTTTCAGGACCACTACTTAATTTACACATATCTCCACAGGTTATTTCTCTTGTCTTCTCTCCTCAGGTCTACACTTTAACCTCATTTTGATTTCTTATTTTTGCTTTTCTCCCACAGGAACCTTTTCAGGACTTAACTGTCATCAATTTTCCTTTCCAATTTTTTTTTTTTTTCTCCCTCTCAGCAGCATTTCATTCTAGGATCCATACTAGCTCCCTCTGATTCACGTATTGAAGTTCAATTTGTTCTTTTCTACTTCTTTTCTTTGTTCCCCCCCCCCCCGCCTCTCTCTCTCTCTCTCTCTATCTCCCTTCTATCAACATATTCTCATCTCTCCTCTACTTACCCTTCCTTCGAGGGATTATTCGTCCTTTCTCCATTGATTCCGCATTCCATAGCCACACTGTTCGCCGACTTCGTTTTTCTTCTCTTGGTTTCATGAATCTTTACTGCTCTCCCCTATCTCCATGATTCTCCAACATTCAACTCCTTCCTCTTCCTCTTCCCTTCTATTTCATCTTTCCCCTTCTAACGATGTCCGAACATCCTACTTGATTCTCACACTATTCTTCCTTACCACTCTCTGTGTTCCTTTCTCTACCGTCTCCACTAGTGCAACTTCAACCTCTAGCCCATTACTGTCTCCCACTCTTCACTTTCTGCCCTCCTCACAACCACCATATGTCGCTTCCCTCTTCGCTTCTCCTCTTTCTAGGCTCTTCTGCCAAACAGCGATCCGATTAAGGACTACATACACATGGTGTCACCGCAAATCTTTCTTCCTCATTTACTTCACCATGCAAACCTTCAAACAACACATAAAATTAGGTTTCAACCAAAACTATACGATCCCTTTAAGCTTGTTGCAAATTCTTTAGGGTGTTGCCCAACATGTTGCTGGTTTTTGAGGATGTTGCACAAGAATATGAGCATTTTGCAGCAACATGCTGAAACCCCTCGTGGACCACCCTGATGATGTACATGAATCATTGAGGTTTTCTTTCTGGATGAATCCATGACAGCCTCTGGAAATCCCCAAGCACTGAAACACCGCCGGAGAGTTTTGGAGCGAATCTTCAGACGGACGCAGCCAAACAGGCAGAGCAGGGCAAGCAGAAGAGGTGAGTTTGGTGATCTCCCATGATGACTATGATTATATCATTTTTGATAATAATTATGACAAAAATAACATAAGATAAAATATAAAAAGATATATAAAAATAATGATAATAAAAGTAGTAAAAATAACAATGATGATGATGATGATGATGATAATAATATTAATGATATTATTACTAATAATAATAATAATAATAATAATGATAATAATATTAATAATAATGATAATGATATTGATAATAATGATAATAATAATAATGATAATAATAAATACTATTAATAATTATAAAAGCAATGGTAGTAGCAATAATGGTAATAAGTAATGATAATATTTTCTTTACCAAGGATGTAGTGTTAGCACTGCTCTTCCAGAGGGTCCTGCCGTTGTTATTACCCCGTTGTTGTCAGGTAGCAATTTATACACTATACACCTTGTTTTAGTGTGACGTCATGGCTTAAAATATTTTGCACAAACAAAGAACTTGGTAAGAGTCGGGATCTTTGTTTTATACTGAGTCAACTTAGTCCTTATATCCACTGTACCACACTGCCCACTCTCATCATCATCTCATCATCATCGTCATCATCATCATCACCTTCATCATCTTTGTTACCATCTAGTCTATCGAAATCAACAGTCTCACCACCTTCATCATAACCACCCTCAATCAACATCATCATCTTACCAATACCTTCAGTCATCATCAATCAAAATCTTATCGTCCTCATCATCATCATCATCATCATCATCGTCATCATCATCATCGTCATCATCATCACCATCATCACCATTAACATCATCATCACCATTATCATCATCACTGTTAAAATCATCATTCCCATCACTGCAGTCAACAGTCATCTGTCTAATATTCTTTCCCCATTCTCGTTGACGATCTTATTTTACAGCAGTAACCTCAAAGAGAACGCAAGCCATAGTGGTGGCGTTGCTCGAGCCGTCTTCCGATGGTAAGTCTTTATAGTATTCTAATTTCGGATTGCTATCATATTAGTGGTAAATGATGGTAAAAGATGTCTCTTGTCGAGTGCCTTGTCCCCTTCCTAGGGCGTTCAACGTGCTGTACCATACACGTATTACCTTTTCAGAGGTGTAATATAACACTTGGCATGCCTGCGAGAGTGATATTTTACCCAAGTGCTCAGCACTGAGGGAGAACTATTGTCTTGAGGGGAAAATATAACTCCTGAGGGACTGCCATGGGTTGCAAGTTGTATATTGCAAAGATAGACAGGGCAATATATGTGTTTTGCTATTTTTTGGTTGGACTACAAATATATGTGACCCTGCATCACAAAACAAACAGAAAGTCGCCAAACATGAAATTTTACTTAAGAGCATATTCTGAAAGAGCAGACTTTAAGCTTTAAAATGATGTATAACTCAAATCAAATGGAATCTCCTAACCTATCTAAATATGGGAAAGAAAGCACACACTCGGGAAAAGTGTGAACTGAGAAAAGAGGCTCTGAAGTACAGGGTCTATTCAAGCGCTTAATCTTTACCAAGCTGTGCTGGCTGTGCGATGAATGGGACAAAAAACAGGATGTAGACCGAGGGAGTAACAACAATGAAGGGATTATCAGATTGAATTGAAATTGAAATGCCTTATAAAAACATTCTGTCCATAATCAATGCCAACTTTCAATGCAGTAGCATCATCCTTTCAAAAATTATTAGAGTTGAAAGTGAAGAGTGTGTACAAGGTTTGTAAGAAATGAAAAGGGGACTCTAAAGACACACCTGTTCACACTATTCTGCCAAAAAATGTTCGAGATAAACTGCTAAAAAACACACTTTCCTACACATTTTATGACTCCAAATTGTAGCATAATGTAGAATAAGACTTGCTCTTTCAGAAAATATGAAAAAGTCAAATTCGGCTGGGTTGACTCATCGCACCTATTTTCAGTCCTCACACAAAATCAGTGTGTGCAACTTTTTGTTCGTTTTGTGATGCACGGTCACATATATATTTTATTCTAGCCCAGTTGGCAGCTATTCAAATTTTGGAATCATGCTATCAGACGTAATGTCACTGCGTGCAATGTGACAGTATTGATCCTACACGTACAGGTAGCTGCATTAGTCATGTGATTGCCTTATGACCAATCAGCAACCAGTATTTTTGACCTGCTACAACAAAATGGCCCTAAAGTTGCGCAGGGTTGAAACCGTGAAAATCGAATTGAAGTTAGAGCATCAAAATTGGTCAAAACTTACGATTTTCTGATTTTGACATATTATTAGAGTCTGACATGTTTTCTATCATCTGTCGAAATTTTGAAGCAAAATGATGAAAGGAAAGACCAAAAAATAGCGTTTTTCTGGGCCATGTTTTTTTGGCTTTTCAACGAAGCAGAAACTGGTTCGAACATTTGGATTGAGCGCCACACATAGGCTCCGCCCCTAACAACGACCAGAGTGATCTCATTGGTCAGTTTGCTCCTTGCCGCTAACCAAAGCGTGATGCTCGCACACTGCCCAGTCGACTGGTGCGTGCGGGCGGGTTGCGCTATGCCTAGCCGCTTCTCCTGACATCCTGGTCACTGATTGGTCGGTGAGGAGACCGCCAACGCTGTGTTTGAATGAGCATTTTAGGGGTTGCTAGGGCTTGACTTCTATTGTCCGGAGGTGAATACTGACTTGCGTGTCTCTTGATTGTGATTGCGTCGCAAGGAGAACTTTTAGGGCGCTTTTCTCGAAACTGATTTCCCAGACGTCTTGACATGCTCTCTTTTAAACATCGATATCTCCGCAGCCGATTATTTTTATAAGACGTGTTATATATCAATTGTGACCCGCGACAACGGTTTCAGGCAAAACTCGCAATAGCAAATTTCCTCCTAGGCGGGGTACAAAGATCTTTACCATTATTTTTGTCGATTTGGGTTTTTTGCAGAAATCGAATCTTTGATATGTTTTCTACATCTACACTAAATTTCGTAGCATAAGACTACGTTTTTCCTATCGAAAATGGAATTTTAAGCACCCTATGTTGGATCGCACTCGTCAGTTTCGAGCTTCTTTCGAACGCCGCGCCAATATCCCCAGCGTTGCTACGGCGCAAGGTCTCGCATGCGATTGGCTGGTGCGTCACGCACATTTACATCATTCGGCTTTCGGAGACACCAGTTGCAGCGTTTTGGGAATGCTTTGTCCACGCGTGCATGTGATTACATGCTCCGTTGTTCTTGCTATAGTGGTTTATACGCTGTAGTGCGTGCTCTTCGTTTGCCTTTCTATTCAAACTATTCTACCGCAATGTTCGACAACGGAAGTGAAACAAATATCTTTTAGGGCTACGTAATCGTGTGAAAAGAAAAGAAAAACAATAGTCTACTTGTACATGTAGTAAAAATTATGACAGCAGACTGACTCATGGGAAGGTAGATGAGAGGAGTCGAGAGGTCACATGAAACCAGTTATATATCCAAATACTACACATCAAGATCGCACGAAACTAACGAGTCGTGTTTGTTTGTTTGTTTGTTTTAATATAATTAACACCACCAAACAAGGCAACATATGCACGGCTTGTAAAAGCAAAACAAACAGGAAGCGTGACCTTTGCCAGCACTGTCATTTATCTGTCTTCAAAAGGGTCGGCAATGATAAAATCAAATCAACAACAATGAAAACGCGATTTGTAAATGTGTGGATGCGCCACCCGCTCTTGTTACATGCGCATGGTCATGGCGTGTGGATGCCATTGCGTAATGCGTACACCATACACATGTACACCATACGTGCAATTATTGTATCCGCCATCTTGAAAGACGTAATGGTAAAACAAACCCGAGCGAACCGCATTGTTTTTTGGCTCAATACGCTGAGCTGCTAGGAAGGATGCCCGGGAAATTTGACTCTCTCAGTGAGCCAATCAGAAGGCGATGTGGTTGCTAGAGGCGGAGCTTAACATTGATTGGCACCATTGTACGGATGGGTGATTCTCACCTCGCATCGCTGCTCGGAGATTGTCTTTGAGAAAGAGGTGAATCTTCAAAGCCCGTTTTCTCGCAATTTTGTCAGGCTAACAACTTAAAAAGTGCATTTTATTTCGCTTTCCATGCCCACTTATGGTGCCGAAGAATGCAAGTGTCTTATATCAATACAAAGCTTAGGAAATGGGCAATGTGATTCAGTGAAAAAATGAATTTTCAAAATGCCCGACTTTTGCCTGAAACCGTTGTCGCCGGTCACAATTTAAAGCAGAAAGATTAGGGAATTGTGTCATGCAATTTTCAAATAATCGACCTCGCCCAACTTTAGGATCATTTTGTTGTAGCGGGTCACATTTGTGTAAACCATGTACATGTAATATACACGGTTCTTTTCCCTTTTATTACATGGTTCATTGAAATCAAACATGTGACATGTACATAACTCTCGCATAATTATTGAGAAAAAATTGTAAAGAGAACTGTATACTTCATGTGCTAGTAATACAGGGATTTGTTAAACTTTTGCCTGCATTTTACTTTCGCAAATCTTGGCTCCTTGTAAAATTCGGGAAAGTTCCGTGCATGGCAAAATGTCTGGCTTCTCGGTACATTATCGACACGGTATATTGCATCGATATCTGTCATTTTTTGGCATGTACCAGGAAGCATAATAACACGTCCAGCGGAAGTCCAGCCACGATGCCAGCCAAGACGACTGCTCCCAGCACAACCTGGTTTGAAAACGTCCCTGACTATGACTGCAAGAACTGCCAACAGGTGAGGTAGACCAGGAGAGTTTTTTTCAAATCTGTCATCTCTTTTTTATATTTAAGTCATTAATTCATTCATTTATTTATGTAGTTATATTTGTTTTTATTAATTGATTAATAAATGAATAGATAAATAAATGAATAAATAAATAAATCAATTAATTAATTTTAATTAATTAATTAATTAATTAATTTACTTATTATTTATTTATTTGTTTATTTGTTTATTTGTTTATTTGTTTATTTATTTATTGATTTTATCTATTTTTGTTTGTGTATCCATTTATTCATTGATTATTTATCTATTTATTTATGTATGTGTTTGTTTGGGAGCAATGCGGAAGAGCAGATAAAGCTCTTTTTATACAGGTATGTCAGTTTTCAGCAAAAACCTGAATTCAAGCCTTTATGGCTGGCAGTTTTGAAGTTCATGCCCTTTTGTGCACCAAAGTACAAGTACCTGTGGCTTCATGTAGCTGTACATGACATTCAGGCCCTCACTTCCATTCTTATTGACATCTCTGTCTTTTGCACTGTGTGTTGCCAAGCAATTCACTTGTGAGGCTTTTACATCAGCATTTAGTAACTGGTCCAAACTTGACCTAGTTGTAAAGTTAGCAAGCCCACTCAGATGTAACATTGTGCATTAGTCCAACAGTGAAGACACTGGCAATCTCTATTCATTCTGTTTATTCATTGTTATACTGTAGAAGTGGAAATTTTCGCAGTGTTGAAATTTTCGCGCATTTTGCGCAACCAGAAGCTAGCGCGAAAATAAAAGCACGCGAATATTTTTGCGTGCCATATGTTCCAGAAGTTGACATCTTGATTCCGCGGAATTAAAAACACGCGAAACTCTTCTTACTCAGCCAAGCACGAAAAATTAGTCGGGCGAAAATATCCACTTTTACAGTAGTGTAATACTATAAAATATTTAAAAAACAGAGAAAATAAACAATATTTAGATCTTACATCTTCTGAGCATATCAATGTAATATTATACTTGTGGAGTGGTTTATTGGTATTTAGCTTGTTTCTGCTTAATCTTCATATAAAATGCGTAAAGTTATTTCTGACCACAATAGGGCCTGCGAAAAAGTTTACCTAACATAGCAACAGGTAGTGATGCTTGAAAACTGGATTGCAACTATGGAGAAATGTATCTAGTAGTAAACAGATGGATGAAAAAAAAAGAAGAAGAAGTTAGTTTTGAGGTCGGGGGAATAATTTCATTGCATTGTAAATGATTGCCATTTAACACTGAGCCTCATCATGACCTTTGTCTGACCTCTCTGTCTGACCTCTGACCTTGTAGCTGTCCAATGAGGTGAGTCGGTTGAGTGAAGACCTCTCCCAGGTCAAGAGGGAGCTTGAAGAGAGTAAGGAGTTCATCGAACTCTTACACCGACAGCTCACCGCTTCTCAGATGCAGACGTCCAGCAAGTAAGTGTAACCCATGAAAACTGTCCGCAAGGCAAAGTTCTGCCACCTTTAGGGTCTTTGACCCCGTTTACAGTGAGTGAAAGGGCCCGGCCTTCATTTCACTGTAAATGCGCAAATAGCCAAATGCGGTATCAAAATTGGCCGCGCATTTGGCCAAGCTCTGGAGGTAAAATCAATAGAATATAAAGAGAAAAGGATTTGAAAAGGCCTTCTACTTGAAGATAGACGGTTATTTGACTTGTGTGAGGTCGACTTATGTTTTGGAATACCTTTTCCATCGATACTGTTGCTATGCCACTATTTCCACCGCTTTGATGCTCTTATTTTCCAAGCTATGCCATCTTCACGTAGTTCATGTAATCATAGTGGTGGTACTATACCCAGTAGATTATTGTACCGATTTTGCTGTGTCTATGGCCCTTAATTGGATTCATAATATATTTTGGCTGTGCAATGTTTATCCAAACTGCTCTTGCTATAATCTCGCTATCATCTTACTGAATTTGCCATAGCTATCTCCTTTTTTCCCCCCTACTCATGCATTGTCAATTATATGCCATTGGTCTTTTCTTCCAAGCTGTTATTGCCGTTCCCTGCTCTCCATCTATTTGATGATGTCCTTGGTATACTGTAAAACATGATATATTCGTGGCATGAAACTTTCGCGAATTGCTACTGGCATTCGATACATGTACTGTAGACAAAAGCTTTTGCATGCATTTTAATTTCACGAATTTTGGCACTTGCGAAATTCGCGAAATTAAAATGCACGCGAAAATTCCTCGTTTTACAGTACCCTCCTCATTGTCATTATGACATTGTCATCGCTATGCTACCGTTTCCAACCTGTTATGGTTGCTATGCAGTCTTCTTCATTTTGTAGTCATCGCTGCTATGTATTTATAATTCAAATCGTCATAGTAATGCTATTTCTATTAACTCTTTATGTGCCATGGTGGAAACCCCCTGTGTGCCACGTTATTCTGAGACACGAAGGAGACATGCTTTGAGAAAGAATTCTGTTTTTCCAATTTGTATAATTTCTACAAATTTCTGTTAAGCTGGACATAATAGTGAGCAAAGTTTAGAGGAATGTCAAACTTTGCTTCGATATAAATTGTATGACAAATCTATTTTCAATGTTTCTTTTGAACGACACATGACTGTGAAGGCATAACTTTTGCACATAGAACTGTGACAGACACTTAGAATGTACACGCAAATCTAGTTGGAAACACCGCTTGATAGTCAATCACCACATAGAATGCAAGCCGTATGTGAGAGGAACAAAAGCGCGAGAAACGCTTTGATTGTACCGCGGGATTAGTGATTTATTGATCGGTTTTGGCGGCTTTGTTTGTTGAGGAGAATATGCGAAGTTGGCACGCCGTCGACTGAGCCGGACGTGCGAACGTGGCACATAAAGAGTTAAATGGTCTATACTGTGCACTCTCCATCACAGTTGTGCTATTTGTTGTTGTGTCACTCTTTCCATTCATGGTGTAATGATGTTGTCTGTTGCTATGCAACCGTCTCCACCAGCCGTGAGTTCTCCCTGTGCCAGACGGACCAGGAGAAGCTGCAGGTGTTGCAGAGGAAGGACAAGCAGCTGGTTCAGCTGGAGCAACTCCTCCAGGAGATGAGGAATGACAGGGACAGCTTTAAGAGCCAGCTGGGGTAAGACAGGACCGGGTGGTGGGGGGGGGATGTTTCATAATACGGTATCAATGGGGTAAAATACTTCATTTTTGGGGTGTGGCTCGATCCTGGCGTGCTCCGGGGGTGTTTCATAAAGCTGTTCTTAAAGTTACGAATTAGTTATGAGTGACTGGTGACCAGTTCTTGTGCTCAATTATTGAAATTCTGATAAGTACAGCTGTATAGCACATCACAACTGATCACCAGTCGCTCCTACAAATAGGTTGTTCGTAACTTTAAGAACAGCTTTATGAAACACCCCCCCGGGTCATGCCAGGATCGAGCAACACCCCAAAAACTCTTTACCCCATTTATACCGTATGTCTCCCCCCCCCCCAAAAAAAAAAAAAAATAAAAAAATAAAAAATAAATAAAATAAAATAGAATAAAATAAATAAAATAAATAAAATAAAATAAATAAATAAATAAATAAATAAATAAATAAATAGATAAATAAATAAATAAAAATGAAATAAAAATAAAATAAAAATAAAAATATAGAAATTCCAACGGGACCTTTGGCAAGGATAACTTTAAAGATAGTGAATCAATCCAAATACAATTTCAGGGTGAGACATTATAACTAATAACCCACATCTTACGGAAAACTCCATGCAATGTTCTGCAGGGGTCAAAGAGAAATGAGGATTTTTGTTTAGCATGTAAGGAATCCCTTCCCTCCAAGTTCTGTCCATTGTGTTCACACATTAATATGTAGGTCCAAGAACATCCGGGTGCTAAACTCGGAAGAAGCAGACCCATGACATGCTATTTAATGATCCACATTTCTCTGTGACTGCTTAACCCAGTCAAATGGGGTTTTCTGCAAAATATAGGTAAGATGTTATGTTTTTAGACCATGAAATAGCACTCAGAAAGTTTAATCATATTGAAAGTTATCAATTCAGAAATCTGATTGTATTTTTTTTCCTTTGACATACTGACTGTACATAGTTAGGCACAGAAATACTCCGGAAACACTTTGTCATGCCCCTGTGAGCTTGTTCATACAGAGTCACTGATCCCCTCCCCCCTTCCCACAACTCAACTTTACTTCAAATTTGAATATGTTTGTATCAAGACCTGTCTATTGTACCGTGATTGTATCGTGTTTCAACAGGCTGTTGTGCAGTGAAATGTCAAATTTTAGTAGAGGCCGTGTTCATAGATGCTTCTTTTTTTTTTTTTTCAATGGAGATTGATATGATTAACTCTGTTTGGCCAGAACCTTTTGCAGGCATTGTCTGAACACTTGCTTGTTGGTATTAAAGAAGACATACAAACTGAATTATCAAGAATGATAAACCAATTTGAAAACAAACTGAAACACGTAGGACCTACTCTTGCATGTGTGTGCTTTGGAGCATTTAACCGGTTGAGGACGTTTTGGTTTTGCCACAACACATATTTTCCATAGACACTTGCCAGAGTATACTCAACGGGTTAAAATGAAATTTATGTGTTTCTTTTCCTGGCTCATGACCATCCCAGAAAGAGCCTACTTGACAAATGAGCCTCTGTCAATATATCATCTATTTAATAGTGTAAAAACCATGTCACATTGTGTGAATTTACCACATTTACCAGTGAGTAAAATTTGCCCTCCAGTTGCCAAAAGTATGTTTTTACATTTCCCAACCTCATTTCTTGGTTTGTTTGTTTGTTGTTGTTTTTTTTTCCAGATCTTGTGAAAAAGAAGTGCAAGAATTAAAGGAGCAAATCAACATGTTTCAAGACCTGATACAGGCAAAGGATGAAATTGTTGTGTCTCTTACTATGAGGGTGAGTCTCTTAGACTTTGTTTAACAGTCTTCAAGAAAAGGAGTACTAGTAGCAGCTTAACCATTACCCTTGTTTACCCTTTATGTCCATCAACAGATGTGAGTCATGCAGTGAGTTAATATACCATTGCAAATTTTGGTTATCCATGTAATATTTTCTGATAGACCAGTTTGTAGTTAGTGATGGTTCAAATTACCTTGAATTTAAACCATAAAAACAATGAAGATGCAAGTCTTGACATCTCCCACTAACAAAATCCCACTTGCTCTTATACTAGCAAGCTTCCAGGAATGCTCAGAATGTTCTTGTATGGCAATGTGTAAAGAAACCATTCAGGGGCTGTCATTCAATCCTTATAGGCACTCAGTCGTGGCGAGTGGTTTGTGCGGCATGGAGACGAACGCAACATGCTGCCTCCCCCATTCTGTATCGAATGTAGTGACCCCGAATGAGAATAGCGCTGGCTCAATGGGTCAGCGAACAACACTCAAGACTACAAGAGTTTTGTGCTACAAATCTCCTGCCCCAAAATGGCTGTACGAGCGAGCCACGAGAGCTTCCGAATGGATGCACACTCTCAGTGCGCATGTGCATGGAGAGAGGCCAAAAGAGCCACGCGTCGTCTGGCCTCTCTCCTCCAATCACCGCAGCTCGCGGTCACAATGTTTGTGTATGATGCGTACACACACACACACACACACACACACATGTCTCAGTGGCAGCATTGTCCCACATGTTTATGGATATAGCACCGAGTGTGGCATTGCGCAATTGCATGCACAAACTTTGGTCGTTCGGGAGTGTACGTACCATTAGGGATGACGATCATCCGACTTTAACTGTAAGTTCGGCTAACCTCCAGGATACAGCTGTAAGCTCTTGCCCCCTTAACTTTGACACGACGAAGCTTATCATCGATGTAAGCTTATAATCGATGATAAGCTCTTGCCCCCATGTAACTAAGAGTGAGTCCCACTCAATGAGAAATCCACAGAGAAGGAAATTTGCGAAAAGAGGTACTGTATATATTTTTGGGAGGTTAACTTGAAAGCTAAAGGAAATGAGGAGTTCATGGAGAGGTCATGCTTACCTTCAAGTTGTGTCTACATGATGCTTATCAACGAGTGAGAACCCCTTGCGGCTCTTGGATATAGTTTTAACCCTGAGAAATCCTGTGGTGCTTATCATTGAGTGAACTTCAAGTTAGCTTACCTTTGATTGCATCCTACACTACTTAATTAACTATGAGCGTTGTCCTTGAAGTTAACTTAACCTCAAAGTTAAGGATCATCATCTGAGTTAACTGCAGGGCCGGCGCAGCCGTGGGGGCCGTGGGGGCTCGGGCCCCCACACTTTTTGTGCACCATACAAAGGAGAATACATAAGGTGTCATCACTTTGGGCCCCCACACTTTTTTCAACCCGGAAGTACGTAAGTGGTACTAAAATGGGAGTGGAAAGAATGAGCTGAGGACCTTTTTTTTTTTTTTTTTTTGCTTGTTAGCTGAAGAAACCTGGAAGTGGATGGGAACGGGGAGAGATGAGCTGAGGACCTTTTTTTTTTTTTTTTTTTTGCTTGTTAGCTCATGAAACCCGGAACTGGGCCCCGACACTTTTGAAACACTGCGCCGGCCCTGCTATTAATTGCTTCTTACCATTCCATGTCTAATTCTCTTGCATTTCTCAGTCGATCGTTATCTACTCGTGCCCACAATGTAGCCTGGAACTTGCTTCAATACGATATAATGCTTGTCTCCCCTCTGTTCCACTTGAAGGTGAACGAACTTGAGAAGGCGGAGCCTCTGGTTATCAAGACGGCAACAGACTCCGCCCCCACCACGCAAACTCCTGAAGTAGAGGGCAACACAAACCTGGCTGGGAACACCCCCGCTGATGTAATGGAACCTGCCCTGCCCAACTCACCGACATATGTGGACCCCATGGAATACGAACTACTGAAGGTAGAACATTGTTGGTCAATATGGAGGATGGCAACAAATTATATTCATTTCTGGTCAGTTTCCTTCTGTTTGCGTTTTTTATGCCTCCGCCACGAAGTGGTGCCGGAGGCATTATGTTTTCGGGTTGTCCGTCCATCCGTCCGTCCTTCCGTCCGTCCTTCCGTCCGTCCGTAATGAATTTTGTGGACAAGGTAACTATCAAAACCTGTTGAGGTATCCTAATGAAACTTGGCATGTATGTGTATTAGGGGGTGAAGTTGCGCCTATCAACTTTTGGGTGCACATGCCCAAGGTCAAAGGTCAAAAGGTCAAGGTCAAATACATAAAATTTCACTATTTCCACCATATCAATGCAATGCCTGAAGATATTTTCTTGAAAATTAGTGTATACATGTATTACCCAATTAAGATTCTCTGGTGAAAGTTTGGGTCATGAGGTCAAAGGTCAAAAGGTCAAGTAAAAATATCAAAACTTCTTTTTTTTTCTCCGTACCTTGGAAAATTGTTCAAGGTATCTCCATGGAACACAGTTTATACATGTACTGACTGGCAGTGATTATCTAGAGAATGTAGGGTTCATGGGGTCAAAGGTCAAGTGCAACAATTCAAAATTTTACTATTTCCCTCATGTTTATGCAATGCCAGCAGGATTACTTTTTTTTTTACACTTGGTGTATGAATGTGTAACCTAATAGAAATTCTCTGGAAAGTTTTTTTTTTTTTCTTTTTTTTTGCCTCAAAGGTCAAAGATCAAGTGTGACCGTGCACCTCAAAACGAACATAAAGTCGCACACACTGATTTTGCATGAGGACTGAAAATAAGTGAAATGGGTCAACCTAGCCGAGCTTGATTTTTTCATATTTTCTGAAAGAACGGGTCTTCTTTTATATTATGCTAAAATTTGGTATCATAAAACGGGCAGGAAAGTGTGTTTTTTTAGCAGTTTATCTCGAGCATTTTTGGTAGAATAGTGTGATTAGGTGTTTCTTTAGAATCCCTTTTTCATTTCTGATAAACCCTGTCCACAGTCTTCACTTTCAACTCTAATAACTTTTGAAAAGATAGTGCTACTGCTTTGAAAGTTGGCATTAATTATGGACAGAATGTGTTAATGAGGCATGCTAAATTTCAGTTTAATCTGATAATCCCTTCATTGTTGTCACTCTGGTGGTTTACTTCCTGTTTTTTGTTCCATTCATCGCACAGCCAGCACGGTTTGGTAAAGATTAAGCGCTTGAATAGTCACTGTACTTCAGAGCCTCTTTTCTCAGTTCACACTTTTCCTGAGTTTGTGCTTTCTTTCCAATATTTAGATAGGTTAGGAGAGTCCATTTGATTTGAGTTATACATCATTTTAAAGCGTAAAGTCTGCTCTTTCAGAATATGGTCTTAACTAAAAATTCATGTCTGGCGACTTTTTGTTTGTTTTGAGGTGCAGTGTCACAAGTGAAAGTGCTGAACTAACTTTTTCCTCCATATCGGGGAAGTGGCTCAAGTTATCTTGAAACTTACTACATATTTATGCATGTTCTACCTGAAAGTGATTATCTTATGAATTTTAGAGTCAAAGGCCAGATGAAAATGGTAACAATTTACTATTCAATACAGAAATTGCACTTTTTCTCCATACCGGTACCTTGAAAATTACTCAATGCATAAATATATGAATGGGTCAAAGTCAAGTTAAAGTCCTTAAATCCCCAAATACATGCTCTCCTATTCATCCAATTAAACCTAGGTCAAGGAAGGTGAACATTCAACACATTTGTGACAAACTTGTCATTTCAATATTTTGCCAATTTTGTGAAAATGTAATCACACATTGTCCACATGTACTATCTAGACCTATTAGGAGAATCATGCATTATGGCGGAGGCATACCAGTCGCCATAGCGACATTTCTAGTTACATACTCAAATAGCTGCATCACTTCAGTGATCCCTCGCATTTATCCCCAATTTGAATTATCCTTCAGGTTTATGTCAGGTTCAAATGTGTGCATGTGTGTCAAACACCAATACACTGCTATAGCTTCTGACCATCCAAGCATTGAGAATTTAGGGTTTCTGGGAGGAACACTGTACTAGGGCTTTGTAAAACTCAGTGGGTAGAGCACATGGCTGGCAGCTAGAGGTCTCCGTTTCCCAATCCCGAAGGAATTCCATTTCCATTGCTCATTTTTTCACTATTCTTTTCCTATTAAAAAAGTCTGAGTGAAAATAGCTATACACTCGTATTTCCCTGTGATTTGCCAGGACTCAGCGAGGGCGTTTGAGATGCAGAACAAGTTCCTGAACAAGGAGATCTTGGAGCTGAACCAGCTGAGAAATGACGCAGTTGTCCGGGAAAAGTTTTTATCTGAGTGAGTGCCAGTGCCAAGTGTGGCAATTTAAATCTTTTTTTTGCTTGATTTTTCTTGTGGTTTGGGTTGTTGTTGTTGTTTGTGTGTGTGTGTGTGTGTGTGTGCTGTGTGTGTGTCTGTTTATGTATGTGTGTTTTGTTTTGCTGTTAATGGTTTTTTTTTCTTATTTAGAAATTTTTATTGGTTTTCCTAAAACTTGTAACATTACATGAGAAGTACATAAATGTAATTACAATAATATCAAAGTGACAACCATGGGAAATGGAGAAAAGAAAAATGTGATGTACTTGTACCTGTAAAACAACATTGCTGATTCTAGTATTAAAAAAAAAAAAACACAATTCTGAACAGGTACATTTTGTAAAATGGATTCTCAACAGGGTACCATTTTCTGTAGTGAATGTTTTTCTTTCAGTGGCATATGTTTGTTTGTTTGTTTGTTTGTTTGTTAGTTTTTGTATTTGTTTGTTTCTAAGGGGAGGGTAAGAGGAGAGGGAGGGGGAAGAAAGGAAAGGGGGGGGGGGGGACTGGATAAGGGTTGGTGTGGCAGGTGTGGGTTTTGAGTACACATACACAGAGACTCCAACTCTCCCGTTTCCGACGGGAGATCTCCCGCCGAAAACCCATTTTTGCAAAATCTCCCGTTCTCCCGCTTGAGAGTTGATTTCTCCCGCCCTGGCTCTGTGTCTCCCGGTGGAAAGGATTTTTTACTTATTGCTATCGTATGTTGAAAAAATAAGCCTTAGATAGCACCAGAGAGCATCTAGAAACCTAGGAACTTCGCACTTCGCACACATCAACTTGGAGTCTCCCGTTTGCGAGGGGTTTCGGGCGGGAGAATCTCCAGATCAGAAGGTGCTTGGGGTTGGGGTCTCTGCATACATGTACTGTATCAAATGCAACCGCCCCCATTTGGCAATGAAATCCAAACAAGTAATGTACATCTTGTTCGGAAAGTGGTAAAGTTTGCAACTATTGTGAACCATCTTGTTTCTTAACAAAATTATCATGTTTGCTGTTTTCTCGACTCTAATTTCTTATTACATGTAGCTATAAGTGTAAGATGGTGACATATCACATAGTTTTGTATGAGTTGGCATGAAAATTGGTTAATAGTTGTGAGAAATTCTGACTGACTATAAGCTCAGTTCCACTTATAGAATCTTATGTTGGGTCAAGAGATACCATGGGGCAGCGCTTTAACCCCACAAGGAAAAGCTGACCAATTGTATGCTAAGTCCCACTTATGAAAGTTTTTGTTGAGTCACAAGATACTATGGAGCAGTGATTTAAACCGCACAAGGAAATGCTGACCAGCTGCATGTTCAGTCCCACTTAAAGTTTTTGTTTGGTGTGGAGATACTAAGGGGCAGTGCTTTAACCCTAACTAGGCCGGGCTATTTAGGTAGATGACAGGCTGGGAGGGGGGCCGCCTACTGCGCAATCGTGACGAAAATCGGCACACACATTGCCTATGATGAAATCTAAAGTACATGTACCATGAAGTTAGTTTAAAAAAAAAATGTAATTTATGCTAAATTAGGCTAATTTATGCATAATGATGCATGAAATCAGACAATTTGGTATAAATCACAAAATAAAGCTCAAAACAAGCACATTTTTTGTGTAAATATTCTTTTTAGTGTCCTTAGCAAATGTAAGAGAAAGAAATTGTGCCATCAGCAAAAATTTCTGAAGTATTTAATTGTTTTTTTGAATTTCTTATGTATTTCTTTGCTTTTTATACTTCGTTTTTCTTTTTTTTTCAATAGAATTTGTCTGTGACATTGTTTCGAATAAGAAAATATGCTATTATTTGATTTTTATCAATAAAACCCCCAAATAATCAAGCTTTTATGAAATTTGCCTGTAAGCACAGTTTGCATTGAAATTGTACACGAATTCACGTTTTTGAGCAATTTTTGGTCTGACATGCACGTTCATATTCATGCGCAACTTCAGAACCACATGCCCGGGGAATCGCAAATTTGCTGTCAAAAGATGCGGGAGACTCTAAAGATAAAAGTCATGAAACATCGTGGCGATAGCTTTTCGCGATAGCGATACATCGCGCGAAACGTTGAGGGGGGGGGCCTCTTACATTTGCTCAGGACACTAAAAAGAATATTTACACAAAAAAATGTGCTTGTTTTGAGCCCCTTCTTTGCCACGTTTCTTTCCACAGAAAGTACATTGACCTGGAAGCAGAGTATTGTAGGACGGAGAGCAAGTATCTCCTCCTCCTGAATGAAATGAGAGGACCACAGAGAGGTGAGGCAGAACAGTAGAGGATAATATGTGACCCTGCACCACAAAACAAACAAAAAGTCGCCAGACATGGATTTTTAGCTAAGACCATATTCTGAAAGAGCAGACTCTAAGCTTTAAAATGATGTATAACTCAAATCAAATGATCTGAATATTGGAAAGAAAGCACAAACTCAGGAAAAGTACAAACTGAGAAAAGAGGCTCTGAAGTACAGTGTCTATTCAAGCGCTTAATCTTTACCAAACTGTGCTAGCTGCGCGATGAATGGGACAAAAAACAGGAAGTAAACCACCAGAGTAACAACAATGAAGGGATTATCAGATTAAACTGAAATTAAAGATGCCTCATTAACACATTCTGGCCATAATTAATGCCAACTTTCAAAGCAGTAGCGATATCCTTTCATAAGTTATTAGAGTTGAAAGTGAAGAGTGTGTACAAGGTTTTTCAGAAATTAAAAAGGGACTCTAAAGACACACCTAATCACACTATTCTACCAAAAATGTTCGAGATTAACTGCTGAAAAACACACTTTCCCGCTCGTTTTATGACCCCAAATTTTAGCATAATGTAAAAGAAGACCCGCTCTTTCAGAAAATATGAAAAAGTCAAGATCGGCTAGGTTGGCCCATTTCACTTATTTTCAGTTCTCACACAAAATCAGTGTGTGCGACTTTTTGTTTGTTTTGTGATGCACGGTCACATATACTCATTGCCTGTAGAGGGCAGACTTTATAAAATGCCTGTGACCACATTGATGTTTTGCATACCCTACTCCGTAATGGTGGCTTTTGCCCCGCGAGCTCACAGAAAAATTGTACAGGGCACCACTCCTTGGCTGCTACTTGGCTGCTGGTATGCTAGCAAAGGAGCACTGTCTGCAGTGAGGGTGAAAGGGGACCTCCGGATGTTTTTCAGACTTTTACTTTTGAACGACTATAAATTAGTTAAACTAAGTACAGAGTTTCAGAAGTTATAGTGATTGGGATGAGGAAAGAGAATGTTTTAAAAATTTATAACAAATTGCAATGAACAAGGATGATGACATGGCAGCCTCACCATAAGAATTCATGAGTTGGGGCTCAAAGAAGCAGAACAAAAGAAGAAGGTATGCATAGATTCTTCACGGATGAACTTGTTAAGCAAGCGGTATTGGAATGGAATTACTCTGCTACATTTCTGAAATATATGAGGCTCTAATGTCATCAACACTGTTCAGTGTAATTTGTTTAAGATTTTCAATTGATTGGTTTCTCTGCTCAAGGACTACAATAAATTCCATGAATCTATACACGGAGCTGTCGAATTATGTACAACATGATGTAAAATTATGAAAATCGTCTGGAATGCCCCTTTAAGCCTAGCGCCTCTCTCCAAGCACTCACAGACAACGGACAAATCACCAGGGCAGTGTTATACTGTGAATAAGCACTCTAGTACATGTAGGTCTTCTTACAACTGCTTTGGGCAACATTCAATCATTATCTGACCCAAATTGGCAACAGTGGTGAAGGCTAAAACTACCGTGCTCAATGTTTCCTACAGACAGTCAGCATTGGAAGAAACCATTCGTTCAAGGGTATTGTAGCATGTTGATACTTGTTAATAGATCTTCTCTTGATAGTGAGTGCACACTTTGCGAAATGTTTGTGCTGTGGAATGATTTGTCGTGCATTTAAATGTCATCATTCTACTCAGTCAGCATGGATAACAATTTCTTTACTTGGTCCATCCAAAATCCTAATAGATTGTTTATGTTTAGAAGATGGCAATGATTTCAGTTTTATTGGAAAAAAATATATAAACGTATATTTATTGCATTCCAGATGAAAAAAGAAACGCATAGATTTAAGGTGTTAATTTATTATTGTGGCATTGCTTCTCTTTTTTTTCCTTCTTCTTCTTCTAGGTGATCGGTCGGACCGAGGAGCCACCGATTCTGATGACATCGTGTCCAAACTTCTGGCTGAAGCCATGGATTCCGAGGTGAAAGCTGACAAGATTAAGTCCTACTCACAGAGTTCAAGGTAGAGTGTGCTCTCAGTATGCATTCTAAACTCACCCTCGCCTTAGGGTGTGTTTATGCTCAATTTGCGAAGGCAGAATCAGCGTATGGAAATGCTGATTCAAAACGCCGTTCATGGGAGCACTGTTTACGCTCACTTTCTTCGAGCCTTGGAAAGAGCGTTTAATTGCGATTGCTTCGCTGACCTCAGCAGAGGCAGGTCAAATTGGGGCACGTGCTGCGATTGGTGGCCTGGCCTGGGAGAGCAGCTGGGAAAGACATGCGTATACACAGTACATGTACCCTGGCCGGGCGTGCGCTTTTTCACATGAACCGGAAAGGCGTTTAGATGACGTCACTCTAAACACGTTTAGAAACGCTGTTGCGTTTATGCTTCCCTGTCAAACGTGATTAGTCAGAAACGCCGATCGTAAACGCACCTTTTTGTGCGTATTGGATCGGCGTTTTGAATCAGCGTTTCTATCGAAGTGAGCATGAACGCAACAGCGTTTTGCACTAATCACGTTTCAAAACGCTGATTCTGGCCCGAAAAGGGGAAGCATAAACACGGCCTTAGTTGAATCTATTTGGACTGAATAGATAGCTTCAACTATAGAAAGAAAATTTCACTTATGAGGGACTAAGTCAATAGAATATAAAGATAAGATGAATTGAAAAGACCTCCAACTTTAACTCTTAATGTGCCAGGCCCAAAACCCCTAACGTGCCAGAGGTTTTTACCTAACGCCAGAACGTTTCGATACTGCACTGACAATGAAATTTAAAACCGCCATATCTCTGAAACTATTGACTGTTTTGAATTGAGTTCTACACAACATATATCAAGAAATGTTTGTTCTTTCATGTCATGTAGTCAGTTTGGCATAATATCTATCTGAACCTGAAATATTGCAGAAATAATTGATACATCAGAAAAATTATTAGCAATTTCTGTGTAGTATGGAAAAAAAAGAGTCAATCATGTTTTTTCTTCAATAGAACGCTCCCTTGACTCTGTGAGAAAGTTTTAGAGCAACATCTCCTCTTTCAAATGATAACAAAGTTGCGTTCTAGAATTGTATGATTCCAAAGATACTAGCTGTTTATTTTGTCTCAACAATTTCTCTTTCTGCCTCAGTAATTCATTCCCAAATCTGAGTCCTTTAGTCCCAGATCGTGTATTTCAAACTAAAGTGATTGTCCCGGGCCCTGGAAGAGTGTCTTTTGTCCACTTGAGAAGGAAGAGCCCACTAATCCTTCTTTTGTCTAAGCGGACCACGGGCGCAGGTACTCTATTGAAATCGGCAGGTCTTTGTCCGCGCGCAATTCCTATGCTAGCGTGGGGACGATTAGTGACGTTCACCAAAACAAAAGGATGAAAGACTTGACCGACGACCCTCTTTGAGGGACAAAATCAAAAGAGCTTCCCGCAGGACAGCGTCCAAGCGGAACAATGCGACTGGAACCGCATAGACAATACACGCAGAATCAATAGCATACACATCTCGCAGAGGGTGCGCTCGCTGCGGATTTTCCCGACACGAAAACAATACATCTAGCTGAAAAATCGTGTAATTACTCAAAATTTTCTAATGTAAGCATGCTCACATTTTTAGTGGAAACGATGGCTATGCTAATCAGCTACCACTACATATCATTGGCAGTTTCTTGGTGTAACACATTACTGTACCAGAAGAACTTAAATGATCAATGTTTTTCTCGCTCTTCTTAGTCGGCGACCATGGCACGTCAGGACTAAGGTCGCCGTTCGGCGACCATGGCACGTTAATAGTTAATAGTTGATTCCTGTAAAACATGATATATTCGCGGCATGAATTTTTCGCGAATTGGAACCGGCAGCCTTTTTCGTGGCATGAAATTTTCGCGAAGTGCCACTGGTGTTCAGTGCATAATAGTGTAAACAAGGACTTTCGCGTGCATTTTAATTTCGCGAATCTTGGCGCTCACGAAATTCGCAAAATTAAAGTGCACGCGAAAATTCCTCGTTTTACAGTATTTGGCTTAAAGACCTAATAAAATGCTTGCAAAATGTTTTGATATGCAAAAGAAATGTAAAATATATGTCATGATTATCAATGTAAATATGTTGTCAGTGTCGTTCCGGTTTTTATCGCTTCTAGAAACTCCCCCAAATATCACGTTTTTGGAGGACCATGTTGCAGCTTTTGCGAAAAAGATAGTCACGTGACCAACACCCCTGAACCGATTGATGACGTATAAGCACGGAGTTGTGCTCAGTTAGCAGACGCCGCTCAGCACAAGCACTCAGATTACTAGCTTGGTACACGCGCGTACACGATAGCTAGCGCTAGCCCGGCCAGGCCCGGGCCCCGCGGGATGTGCGCTCCCGGTCGATCCACTGACTGTCGACATGTACGCATTATACCACGTACATTATCACTAAGTTAGCTTGCACAGATACCTGGTACCTCGAGCATAATGTCTTCCCCTATATGGGTAAACTTCGACATTGATGATGATGATGAAGACTGCAGCTCTGACGATAGCGGAGAAGAAGAGGAGGCACATGAAGTTGAAGGGGAAGATGGGGAGGGAGAGGCAGCCGATGAACCAGAACGTTATCGTGGGGCTGCACCTTACCGATATGAACCAGCTGCATCTCCCCCGCTGCCAGTGCAAGAGCGTATGAACATGGCACCAAGCCCGAGAATAGACCTCACGGAAACGATCGCCTGGGAAATACAGAGTGGTATGTCTGGTATGCCCCCATATAGTTTAACGTTAGAAAGGATATACAACCTGTATTCTACATGATTGACATTGTAAGTTGTAACTGTTTGTCTAGTACGTAAGTAGATTAGAAGAACAGGCCCAGCTCGCTCACAAAGTGAGCGGCTACTCCGGCCGCAGCAAGCAAGCGGGAGCGTCCCGGCCGTGGCTAGCTGGCCCGTCGGCCGGCGCTTACAAGTTAAACTACCAGTAGTAGTCTAGTAGTAGATCTAGTAACAGTCTACTAGTAGTTATAGTAGTCTACTAGCAGTAGTAGTCTACTAGTACTACTACTAGTAGTAGTGCTATTACCACTACGGCACTAGGTCTAGTAGACTAGTGAGTAGTAATAGCAGAATCTTTGGTAGTAGTACAGAGGCTACACTCTAACGCCTAACGGTTTATAGGGGGATATCAACAGGGTGGGTCGTGGCTCAAAAAAAAAAAAAAAAGAAGGCCTAACCAGTTTCCCGTAGTCAGTTTCTGCAACATTTGTTATCAGTAATTTAGATGCGCCATTTTCTAAGAAAAACGATACCAAGAATTATCGTCAATTTTGGTCGAGTAGTGTTTGTTTTATGCTAAAAATCATACTGTGGAAGGAAGCCCAAACGCCGTGCTTATCTACCGATGAATGCCACGGTGGGGCTGGATTCACGAGTAGGTCTAGGCCTATAAAGCAGGCGAGTCGCCGTAGTATTAGTACAGACACGCAGTGGTGGTGGGGCTATCGTGAAATAGGCCCCACCGCAGTGCGCGTGCACCGTACCCGTGCGTTTATAGCAAGCAAGGGTAGGTCCTCCTAGGGTTTAGGGTTAGGTAGGGTTGTATTTATGGTTAAATTGGCCGTTAAATTAGTCGAGGGCCATATTATGAAGTCATTTTCGCCGCATTCACGAGTATTCACTGTGGAAGGCAGCCCCACCGCCGTGCTTACCTACCGAGATGAACGCCACACGGTGGGGCTGAAACAAGCGAGTCGCCGTAGTATTACTATTAGTACAGACACGCAGTGGTAGGGCCTATTTCACGAGTTTGCCGAAAATAATGGATATCCAAGCGTACCACAGTTGTAATCTGTATTATTGGCAGTATTAAATCCGATACAGTTCATTAAATATTCTTTTGTCTAAAGGCTTAGCCAATGGCAATAGTGCAGCGCAGCACCTGCTATGCGCTCGCTAGCTCGCTCCCCCGCCAGCGCTAGCGTAGCCAGTGCAGCCGCCGGCCGGCTGTCGCTGCGCTGCGCTAGCATAGCCTTGCCAGCTCGCTGGCTACGGCTAGACTGGTCGTGAACAACTCCGTTCTTAGACGTCATCACAATTTAGAAGTGATAGTGCGCCGCATGCGGCGAAAGTATAGCAAGTTTTCCAAAACCGAGGAAATTGCATCCATTATGTTAACAAATATAGAACAAAATTCAGAACAGTAAAAAAACCCGCACAACCATAGAATTACTTAGAATTTAACATTTGATATTATTACATCATTGAGAAAAAAATGCCTAAACCATTTTATTAGGTCTTTAAGCAAGGTCAACTATATCAAGGTTGACTGTATTGGCTAAGCTCTCCTCTGTATGTGTGTGTGTATGCACAAGGCAAGTGATTGATTGATTTGAATTTATTTCCACTTTGCGTTCACAAAAAAAAGAAAAGAAAATTAAGAAGCCAACAACAACTGAATTACAATCATGGTTTTTATGGTGTGGAACATTATCTTAAATAATTCCTACTCAAAAGTGAAATCTGTTATGCAAGACATATAAGTACAATGCTACTCCATGTTTGGATTTCATAATGTGTTATTAAAGCGATCATTATCTTCAGATAAATGGTACTTCCAATGATTCTGTACCTTTCACATTCATGGTCAATTATGAGTTAGCATCAGCTGTTTCATTCTATTTGTCTAATTTTACTCTACTTGCTATTACAATTTCCCATCATTTCTTGGCGTCTCCTGTTTTGCAGGGAGCAGCTTTACGACAAGTACGGCTTCATCAGCGATGAAAAGAGCGGACAGGAGGATGACAACTCTCTCGTTACCCAGGCAACCAAACTTCAGAAGCGGTCCGAAGAAATCAAGGTGAGCGCTGGAGAGGCTGGTATCTTAAGAATTCAGAAGAGTTTCTTTAGTTTCATTGAAATGCAGATCAATCCATAGGGATGTTTTCCGAAGACAAAGTTCAAATACCCCTTCGATATTCTTCCATCTCATTTCGAAGCCCAATACTTGCTTCTGGGCCCCGTTTTATCAAAAGATAAATTTAATGTTAAGTCAAGATAATCCACGATTAACTTCTCATATCAACTCTAAGTCCACTTTAAAGTTAAAGTCCGTATTATCAAGACACCCACAGTTGGAAAAAAAATTAACTTCCTCCAAAATCAATTATAAGTTTTCTCAACCGCTCCAAATCCATGATTAACTTAACAGTTAATAAATATCAACTTTAAGTAGAAACAGTCTAGGTAGACTCAATTGTAAGGCAATTTAAAGAAGAAAGATGACTGTCACACTTTCCTAGTCTAGCTGGGGTCTTGTCACAAATGTTTGTCTGTTAACTGCTCACTTTCTCTAACATTTAGTTGCGTTTCTTTTATGTAATTATGGTCTTTTCCTTGCTTGAAATTCACGATCGGCACGCATTGCTTACGCGACTGCTGCACGCAAACACCCTAGACAGCAGTCTTAGTCCCAGCCTGCGCGCCCGGCGCCTCGGCCCGCCCGCCCGCCTGCCAATCAAGCCATCGCCAGCAAGAAGGGCAAGTAACCGAATACGGTACTGTAACGGGAACTGCGTCTGTGTGCAATGCATATCTTGCCAAAGAACCCATATGCGAGAAAACCAGTGATTTCTGACGTGCGTAGGCCTACGTAGAGCTAGTTCGTCAATAGATACTAATTTAGTAGGCCTGTACAGAAAATAAAGAGTTTAATTCTATAGCAACGAGTACGACAGTAACTTGAGATCTAAGTTAGGCTAACCAGTAATAGGCTTAACGTTAGGCCTAAGTAACGTTATGTTCAGCGAGTCGTTTGTACTTACCGTATAACACGTACCGTAGAGTCTACTGCAGATTATAATAGAGCGTCTAAGTCTACAACGTTAGAATTTCGACATGTAGACTCGCGATCTATTCTTTACAAAGCCGATCTGCGCCGTAGAGGTAAAAACAAGCTACTGTAGTCACCACACTCTCACAAGTTTCCATAATCCTACACGTAGTAAACACACAGGACTTCAGCCTATTGAATTTAAGACTTGAAACAATGCATAGGCCTACACGACCTTCACCTCGAGCTCAGACAGTCAGTTACTGTACGTTTAGATCCATGTCAGTGTCAATGAATACTACTGAGTGATTTACTGAGATCCTACCATAGAGATGTATACTGACTGTATACACTGTACATTGTAATTAAAATATCTGTATGGATCCTACGTAGTGTGCGGAATCTTTACGGTACGCGCGTACGCAGATTTTCGTTGAGCTCGGGATGTGCTAGATCTATCGACCTACTTTTTTCAATACAACGCAAAACGGCGTATTTTGCAGTTTTGTTGCAAACTTATATTACTTCTAATTCAGCGGCTGTAGCGCTAATAATACTGCGTCGCACTAGCAGACTACGATTCCGTGGCCATGGCAAACAATCATGTTTTTGTTGTTTGTTTTGCTTAATGTATTGTTTTGTGTTTAAGCAGACAGTACCGGAAACCAGCCTCGTCCCGTGTTTTTTGTTTTGACTAAATCAATAATGAAGTCATGGTGATGAGCTATAACTATAATCGACTATTAAGGCTCTTCGTAAAATGGAAACTTGCAGTTGATTTAAAGTTATAGCAGACTTCAAGTTGGATAAAGTTAGCGTTGATTTCACGATCAACGCTAACTTTATCTTGATAAAACAGGGCCCTGATCAGCTAAATGTAAAGTTGAAGATGTATAAAATTGCAGCTCCTCAGTTTTAGAGATTTTTTGTCCGTGCAGACTCAGCTCTGTGGTGATGTTCAGATGTATGAACATAAACAATAAAGCATTAAATGGTTTGGAGAATTTCATAACCTGAGATGTATGAACAAATATCACCATGCTCATAAACTGTTGACTGAATGGTTTATTATAATGCTGCCGTCTCTTGAAAATCTTCCGTAGGGGATATTAGGTTTCTGGAAAATTTTCACTTTTTTTTTTCTTTGAAGTGTTTGTCAATTTTTTTCAACCCAGACATTTTCTTGGCTTAATAGTCATGCACAATATCACAGAATATGGTAACATGTAGGACTGTGTATATTCCATTTTCAAGATGGCAACATTGTTAAACAGCACCCTGTCTGATTTTATCACAGTCTTCTCAGAGAGTAATCATACATGTACTATCATCTCATGATGAGCTTTCTTTTGTAATTTTTTAACTCTTTATGTGCCATGGTGGAAACCCCCTGTGTGCCACGTTATTCTGAGACACGAATGTACATGTAGTCATGCTTTGAGAAAGAATTCGGTTTTTCCTATTTGTATAACTTCTACAAATTTCTGTTAAGCTGGACATAATAGTGAGCAAAGTTAAAGAGGAATGCGAAACTTTGCTTTCATATACAATGTATGACAATTCTACTTTCAAATTTTCTTTTGAATTACCAGTTGCTATACATTACTGTAAAGGCATGACTTTTGCACCTAAAATAGTGCCAGAAACTTAGAATGTACACACAAATTTAGTTGGGAACACCGCTTGATAGTCAATCACCACATAGAATGCAAACCGTATGTGAGAGGAACAAAAGCGCGAGAAACGCTTTGATTGTACCGTGGGATTAGCGATTTATCAATCGGTTTTGGCGGCTTTGTTTGTTGAGCAGAATATGCGAAGTTGGCACGCCGTCGACTGAGTCGGACGTGTGAATGGGGCACATAAAGAGTTAAACAGCACCCTGTCTGACTTTATCACAGTCTTGTCAGAGAGTAATCATACATGTACTATCATCTCATGATGAGCTTTCTTTTGTAATTTTTTAAAAGGAATGGTAAAGTTTTGGAAGGGACCTAGCTTCAGGTTTCATTTTCTTTTAAATGAAATAATGAGAAACCTCTTACAAAATATGAAAGAGCAATAGCCATGTAATTCTAAGAGGAATTCAACATTTATTTGATAAAAAAAAGTGGCTGAGATAGCCAAACAAAGCGATCCTAATAAAAGATTAGACCTACCTTTTATTGGGATCACTTTGTTTTACTTTATTTTTGGATATCTTAGCCATTTTAAATTAACTAATTTTCGTCGTGTAAACTTTGAATTCCTCTAAGAATGGTATGCTGTGTAATATTTTATAAATGGTGTCTCAGTAAATTACAAAAAGGTCAAAGTTCAATGCTCATCTCCACCAATACTGTGCCATCCTTTTTGAGACTTTCTCCCCATCCTTGCTTGTATTGATACCAGTCAAAGCGCTCAACGGCAGAGGTTTCCCGGGGAGTGAAGTGGGAGAATTATCTCGTAGCACACCCTGAGAAGGACCTCGCCATGACGGTGAGTCATATGATCTTTGAAACGTCATGAAAACTTTAAAGGCACTCATTAGGCACTTTCATGTAGGCCCAATGTTTCAAAATAATGCATCCGTAGAATCTCTTGCTTAGATTTTCATAACACAATGACAAAATATCGTGTTATTTGACATTATGATTTATAATTTATAATAATGATAATTTATAAGAATAACTTATAATATTTGACATTATAAGACATTAGTGCGATGGATCCCGTCTTTGCCCTGTGAATGTGACCCGATCGATTGTGGCAACCTGCGCACAAATCGTATGTGATATTTTGAAGTCATGTGGTCTACCGAAGTCATAAGCTATGGCATTAAAAAAAAAAAAAAAATAGGCTGATGTGAAAAGGCCTTTGTGTTTCGATGATGGAGGTGGATGCATCATGTATTAATCTGTCAGATATCAGTGTCATCTTTTCATGACTTGTCATCTTCTGTGTTTCAAATTTCATGAAATTCTTCTGTCGAGTTCTTCCATGTGTCTTTTATTGCAATTGAGTGACATATTGCTCTACGTGGATGTAAATAAGCAAGAAATTGATCAGCTCTCAAAATTCTCTAAGTTTATAATGTTGAATAGTTTGTCCAATTCTTCAGTTACTTTTTCAAAGCTTTTCACTAATCTTCCTGCATTTTGTTGTGCAGAATTCACCTACATAATGTTGTAGGGAACCTCTTCCTTTATACTTTGTTTTCTCTTTGCTGCTCCCCACCCCTTTTTCTTCCCCATTCCAGCCAGAGCTAAAGACTCTGATTCGTGGAGGTATCCCCCATGAGTACAGGGCTAGGATCTGGAAATGGTACGTAGCTAGTGACATCATGGAGGGGATTTTACTCTTTCTTGTCAACTTTGGTACTATTCTTTAAAGGGACTGTACAGTACTGGTTGAGGTAGGGATTCATGTTTTGAACATTCGTAAGTGAGATAATGAAAAGCCTTTTATAAAATATGAAAGAGCATGTAATTTTAAGAAGGATTCAACTTTATTTGATGAAAATTGGTTTTCAAATGGCTGAGATATCCAAAAAAGTGCTAATAATAAAAGCCACAACTTTATTAGGATATCTTTGTTTCACCTTGTTTTTGGATATTTCAGCCATTTCAAAACCGATTTTCATCGAATAAACTTTTGATACCCCTGAGAACTGCATGCTCTTTTACATCTCATAGAGTAGTTTCTGTATATCTCACAAAACGTTAAAAGCTAAATCCTCACCTCAACCAGAACTGTACACACCCTTTTAAATAAAATACCGACAAATCTGCTGAACTTTGTTTTATGAATGCACATGATTATATGACAAGCTGGTACAGAAAGATTTAATTGGTTGGACGAAGACATTTGGACATGAGGTTGTAGATGCTAAATTGATTAGAATGATTGTATGCTTATGATTTGTGATTTACCTTTAATATCTTTGTCATAATAAATCTGTACTTTGATGAAACTGCAACCATTCTGAGTGACTGAATATGCCTGTTAACAGGAATATGGTGGGGGAACACTAATTTATAGTACCAGAGTTGTAAAGAATGCATTCATTTCCATGTTGTAGGTCCAGATTTTGGCCATTGATATGGTGGATATGAAGTTATTGGATAGCAGATGACCAATACCAACCCCCTTTTCATGGGGGAATAATCTTCCAACTCGAATTTGATCAGCAATATCAGCTTATGAATAATATTTTAAATGGTATCCTGTGCACTTCTGTGGAAGAAAAAAGTACAACACTAAAGATAGTTTGTGTGGCAGTGGTGTCAAATATGCACAGGAAATTGTGAACAATACATGCACCAAGAAAATAATTTCTTTTCGAGCCGATTCTCAATGCTATCATCTGACTATCCCAAGTCATGTACTCTCCTAACACCGATCTCCTTGTCTTGTATGATTATATCTTCCCCCAGGTGTGTTGATATGCGAGTACGTAAGGACAAGGAAACGACTGGAATGGGATACTATCAGAAGTTACTAGACAGCAAGGTAGCAATTCATCAGTCACCAATCTTTATTTTTCTTTCAAAAAAAGTTGTCTTTGGACATGCTCTTGGTATACAATTAGAGTGATACATTTCTTTATTTCTTCTGTTTGTTTTTCTTTTTTTTGGCATGTCCACCTCAGTTGCTAAATTCTCAAACTGTTAGTGCCCAAATGTTTTAAACAACAAATTTTAATCTGGTGAAATTGTGTGTATAAAACAATGGAGAGCTTCTCAACACCTACATGTAACCTTACCACCCAACACGTTGTGTTACTAACCCCATCAAATGCTATATTTATGAATCATGTGACATGAATTCATTTTGAGTTCATAAGTTGGGGGTGGGGGAACAATAAAACTTATGATAACATAATGTAGCTGTGGTCTTATCTTCATCCTTAATACATGTATTTCTTTACTCATCCACGGCAGAGTTTCAGGTCCAGTCCGGCCACCAAACAGATTGAGTTGGACCTCCTGCGGACATTGCCTACCAACCGTCACTATGACAACCTGGAGTCACAAGGCGTGAGTTCATCCTCTCTTTAATACCACCTGTCATCTGACTCATCTTGTGCTGGCTTTTAAAACCTCTTTTAGGCTGAATTAAGACTACACTAACTAACTTGTTACCTGCAACTCACAGACACGTTGACTGTGATTTTGTGAATATTGTACAACAGCAATTTTTCTGTGACATACTGTGTACTCCCAATATTTGGCAAGTCAGGTTCTATTTGCAAATTAAAAAACACGCAAAAATATTTCTAACTCTGATCTCGACATGAATATGGTGTACTTGCACACATTTCTCAGTTCATGACTGTACTCTACTATCACAAATTTTACCACTTGTGAAATTGTCGTCAAGTCCTAATTCACATAAAATTAGACGCACTATTTGCGTATAGAGTATTTAGTTGAATGTTTTTCAAATATTTGTGAAAATTTCCTGGAGTTAGCATGGATACACAAGAGGACATGATAAGATCCCATCTCCATGGAGAGTACTTTGTGTGTAAGTCTACGTATCACTTCTTAAAGGGATGGTATAGTTTCGGTCGAGATGGGCCTCAGGTTTCCAACGCTTTTTGAAGATAATGAGACACCTCTTATGAAATATGAAAGAGCATACAATTCTGAGAGGAATTTGAAGATTATTTGATGAAAATTGGTTTTGAAATGGCTTAGATATCCAAAACAAAGTGATCCTAATAAAAGGTGGGACCCACCTTGTGTTAGGGTTGCTTTGTTTTACTTTGTTTTTGGATATCTTAGCCATTTCAAAACTGATTTTCATCAAATTAACTTTGAATTTCTGATTTGATGTAATTGTTTGCTCTTAGACATTTGATGAAGTGGTTTCTAAGTATCTCACAAAAAGTTAAAAACTGAATCATCATGTCATCCAATTCTATACCATCCCTTTAATCTTAGAGTGATTTTGGCAACGTTGCTACACAGTGGGAGCTGAAAAAGTAGAGAGGGTGTCATCAGATACCCATACTAGTAAGGCTAGAATTCATAACAGTCCCATGTATTGACTGTAAAGTTGGTAGAACTAGTGAATGGATGCAAGGATGTGTCTTCTTGGTTATAACTGATTATGTTGTGTTTGGGAACTGTTTTACAGAATGGTTGATTGATTTGTCTGGCTGCTTTTGTCTCCTAGATTCCCAAGCTTAGGCGAGTTCTTCTGGCTTACAGTGTACACAACCCAGCTATTGGCTACTGTCAGGTAAGTCTTCCATGATTCTTTTTCACCTCAGTTTGATTGTCTAGTAATCCTCTATTAACAGAGCTGCCAAGTTTTCCCTGATCTTCGCAAACGCTCCTTGCTATAATATTAGCTATCTCCTCACACTTTGATCAGGGAATATAAGATCTCCTAGATTTTTGGAAATATTTTCATTTATATTTTGGATCAGAAATGTAAATTCTGTTGGTTGTTTGAAAGATTTCCACATGATTATGTAAAGTACATCATGTATTTCCAACTATTTCAGAAATCAGAATATTGGCATGCTTGACGCTCCATGTTATACTATTTTGAAAATGATGCCACTTTTTATGACATTTTCCAAATAGTTCTCTACCTGTGAGATGATGTCACAAAGCAAGTGTGACATCACCGCACATCCCTCCACAACATCGCATCCACCACCTGATATATCTCGCCTCATTTGTTTTTGTTTTTGTTTTTTCTTCTTTGTTTTTTGTTTTTTGAAATTTGTAATCCACAATGAGAAACAAATGTACTCTGTCTAGTTTTGGAATTCTGGTTAAAACTATTTGCAGCTGCAGTGCTTCTAATACCTTTTGTTTAACCCTAACTTACCTGGGCTATTTAGCAAGCTTGAATACCTGGGGGGGGGGGGGGCATTATGGCCCCCCTTCAGATCTCGGCCGTTGATCGCGCGATCGCCGCAAAATTTTGCTTGAACATAAAGCCGGATGTAATCTACAAGACTATGAAGTGATATCTTCAAAAAAATTGCATTTTCTATTTTAAATCAATTAATTAGGCAAATATATATCAAAAAAACCTCATTTTCGTCTGTAATTGGCTTATAAAAGCTTATGGAATGCTAATTTTTCGTGTAAATATTCCTAGTGACATTCCAAACATTTATTCTTAAAAGAAATTTCAGTATCAAATTTCATTTCTTATGTTTTTTATTGTTTATCAATTTTTTATGTGTTTCCTTGTTTTTTCAAACTTTTGTTTTTGTTGTTTTTTCGGCAGAAAATGTCACACACATTTTTTGAAGCATGATTATACTAAAATAAATTGATTTCCGCCATCAAAATTAAAAAAAAGAATCTTTATATGAATTAACTGGAAAAACACAATTTGTATTGACTTTGTACACAAAATCACGTTTTTGAGCAATTTTGGGGTTGACGAAAATTTTTTGAAGGGGTGTGGCTTTGGAACGGTATGCCCTGGTGCGACAAATTTGGTCTCAAAAGTTGCGCAAGACTTGAAAGTAAAAAGTCAACGAACGGCGCAGTCAAAAAAATTTGCGCGCCGGAATGGTCACGGAATTCACCAAGGGGGGGGGGGGGGGGGGGGGGGGGGGGCATTATGCCCCCCCCCAGGTAAGTTAGGGTTAAGTATAAGGTTTGATATACTGTAAAACCGAAAATGTTTGCGTGCATTTTGATTTTGCGAATTCCACGAGAGCCAAGATTTGCGAAATGAAAATGATTTGTGAAAGTTCTTGTCTATTAGATATGCATTGAATGGCAGTGGTAATTCGCAGAAATCTCATGCCTCTAAAAAGGCCATCGGCTCTAATTCGTGCCAATTTTTATGCCACGAAAATATCTTGCTTTACAGCATGCTAATCTATAATTGCATTATTTTCCTTCTTCTATTTCAGGGCCTGAATCGTGTAGCTGCCATTGCCCTCTTGTATCTGGAAGAAGAAGATGCATTTTGGTAAATATTAGAAAATCTGACCGATTAATTAATCCATCCAGCCATGTGGTAAATTATGCCAAAAAACTGTAAAATCGTCTTGTCCTCTCTAAGCTAGCAATTCTGAATTTTACTGCATACCCTATATTTGAGAAATATGGGGTGGAACTGTTTACTTCATTGACTCTGTACAGAAACCTGCATGAAATTTTCAATTTTCGTTGATTCTATGCCAAGAAAAATCAAGAGGGAACTTTAATAAATCAAAGTAAAGAAATGAAGAGTTTATTCGCAAAATGAACTAAGCGCCATTTTTAGACATTTTAAGGTAAGTCCATCATCAGAGCAAAATTTGATAATTCCAGCGATAACTCTCTTGTTGCATATCCAGGAATATTCTTGAAGTTTGTTAATATGATTAAAGATATCCCATATATCTTATCATTTCATCTTTGTTTTGGCAGGTTTGCTGGAAAATATTTCAAATTGATGATAATGGAGTTAACACATTTTGAAATCAAACTCTTCAAATATTTGTTTCTGGAATATGACAATGTGAGGCAACTTTTCTTGAACAGTTACATGTTGTACCTTATCAACTTGTCTTGAGAACAGCAAGAACATGCTTGCTGAAACATTGAGAATAGATAGGCCCTTTCAAGGGCCACATACATACCCAAGGAAGAATATGTGGTGCACCATTAAGCCTTCTACCATCCATCGTAACTTTTCCTCCACAACAGGTGTCTGATAGCCATTGTGGAGTACATCATGCCGGTGGACTATTACAGCAAGACGCTGATTGGTTCCCAGACGGACCAGAGAGTGTTCCGAGAGCTACTGGCCGAGAAGATTCCCAGACTCAACACCCACTTTGAGGAGTATTCGTAGGTTTCATTGCTTTTCTTTATGCCATTCCATAGAATTTGCCTTTATTTCCATACGGTTGTAAATGCCAGTGATTATTTCTTGGTTTTCTCTTCACAGAAATCAGTCATGCTATAGATATATCATTGACATACATTTGTATGTTCTTTTTTTGTTTCATTTGATATGTGCATTTTTCATTGATATGTCTTTTTAACCTTTTTTAAGACGAGTCCCGAGTATACTTGAGCTGGGGTCTATGGGAAATGCGTGTTGTAGTGAAATCTGCCCGTTCTCAACGGGTTAAAACAAAAATAGACAAACCAAAGTCCGCCCTCAGTTATTATTTAACCCATTGTGGTCGAGCTGATTTTGTTATAACACACATTTCACATTGACACCTGCCAGAGTATACTTGAACTAGTTTTCAACTGGTTAAGGAAAACATCCATGCATATCATAATCAATAGAGATTAGCATGATTTTGTATGATTTAGTATGAATGAATATCCCGTTTATTAAGGTCTAGAGACACCATTGGTTGGTGCAACTGTGGCTGGAGGTGACCCATACAATGAAGATGTGGAGACTCTTAGTATTAAATGGTAGATTTAACTCTTTATGTGCCATGTTCGCTCGTCCGACTCGGTCGACGGCGTGCCAACTTTGCATGATATTCTGCTCAAATGCACAGTCCCACCAAAACCGATCAATAAATCACCAAATGCCACGGTACATCAAAAGTGTTATGTGCGATTCCATTCTGGTCACATGTAGCTTGCTTTTTTTTTTCTTTTTTTTTGTGGTGATCAACCATTAGGGGTGTTTCTTACTGGATTTGCGAGTAAATTCTAAGTTTCTGTCACTGTTTTGTTTTCAAAAGTCATGCCTTTATAGTTATTTAGCTACTGGTCATTTCAAAGAAAAACAATCATCAATTTGACATACATTTTACATCAATTCAAAGCTTGGCATTTTCTCTACAACTTTGCTCACTACATATCCAGCTTAACAGAAATCTATAGAAGTTACATACAAGTGTAGATTTGAAAAACAGAATGTTTGTTTCGAAGCATGACTATGTTCACTTGGTGTCTCAGAATAATGTGCCGCACAAGGGGTTTCCACCATGGAGCATACAATGTACTTTGAGTTTGATAAAAAAAGATTATATTCTGCATGGATTGTGGGTGTCAGTAGAAAATTTAAATGTCTGATACTGTGACCTTTTTCAGAATTGACCTCTCTCTTGTGACCTTCAACTGGTTTGTGACCTGCTTCTGTGACAACATTCCAGCAGAGGTAAGGTCAAAGGTTCTGACCTCTTTCCTGTCAGCATGAACCCGTTGGGGAAATATCCAATTTTATTTTGAATACCTAACACAAGTCAACCGTTCTCATGCCTAATGCATGGGGTAATCAATCAACGGCGGCTGGATACTGCTGTCATTAGCTACTCCAGTGTGTTGATAGAAGTAAAGAAGGTTTCTTCAAATGGGCAATTACAGTACTCTCCGCGTAATCGGGTATCGCTTAAACGGGTACTCCGTTTAATTGGGTAGTAATGTGAAAATCAGTTCCAATGCACATTAAAATTACCTGATAATCGGGTTGCCTCTCCGCATTTATGGGTAAATAATGATTAAACATGAAAACACATGTACCAGTACCGACTTGCCACACGTAAACGAACATTACACATGTGTATATATAGCTGGCACTCACAATTGAATAGACAAACTGGAGCTAAACACACTTGCGCTCCTCCCTTGCTCCGCAACAACATTCACAATATGAAAAGGTTGCACCGAAAATCAGGCCATGCACCAGCTCTATTTTTTTCTACTCCCCAGTCACTTCTCGAAAAATAACCCAACGTTCTATGTGACTAGTGCACTCAAAGAGACGTGTTCATTTCGGAAAACGCCTGCTTTTTAGCGAGGAGTTTATAGTCAAAGACATATTGGTCCATAAAACGAGTGTAAATTATTGCTCGTGACTGAGAAAGTGTACGGTATGTACTGTATAATGTAGTGTAGGTGTTTGGTGCAGTGTACAATCAATGAACATACATATTGTGTGTGTCAATTGTAAATGAGACTTGTTCTTCTGATAATCGGGTACTCCGCTTAATCGGGTAAGAAACGCTCTGCTCGAGCCTACCCGATTATGCGGAGAGTACCGTGCTGTAAAAGCTGTTCAATATGTTTGTGAAAAGGTATTTACCTCCGCCAAGGGAGGAGGTTATGTTTTCAATACTGTTTGTTTGTTTGTTTGTGTGTGTGTGCGTGATCTAATTTCTGGTCGTGTCTATTCACAATATGTTCATGTGTCATTAGATTTGTTTGGGAAAATACTGGTTGCCATGGTAAATGCAGTACTGTAAAACATGAAATTTCGCGAAGTGGAGCAGACGGCCTTTTTCGTGGCATGAAATTTCGTGAATTGCCACTGGTGCTCCATGCATATAGTGTAGACAAGAACATTCGTGTGCATTTTAATTTTGCGAATCTTGGCACTCGCGAAATTCGCAAAATTAAAATGTATGTGAATATTCCTCAGTTTACAGTATGTGACATTACATTAATTGGGACATATATGTTTGCAAACATGTTTACATCGATATGTTCTCTTTGAGTAAATAAAATGATGAAAGAATGTTCAGTTTATAAATATACTGAGAAGACACACAGATAGTATAACGTGTGAATGAGCTGAGTGAGCTGTACATTGCTATGGCAACCACGATCGACTATTTTCAAATATTACAGAGCAATTTCTGCAATTCTATTTTGTTTGATTTTTTTTTTTCAAATTTCTTTAGTGATGAATGTCATTGGAATCAGATTTTTTTTTTTTTTTTCCCAGACCATGCTGCGAATCTGGGATACGGTCCTATCAGAAGGCAACAAGGTTCTCTTCCGCTACTCCCTGGCCGCTTTCAAGCTCTTCGAGGACGAGATCCTCAAACTCAATGACTACCTCAAGATCTTCGCCTTCCTGAGACGGCTGCCAGAGATGCTTACTGACATCCAGCGCCTCTCCCAGGTTTGTGTGCACCATCTCCTCTTTTTCTCCCATTTTCTAATAGTCTTTCTAGCCTCCGTGAAAGACACCAGAATGGTCAGATGGTCAGATATTAAGTGTTTAAGTTTACAGTGATAAACGAAGACATGCTTGTGGGCATGTTGCATTCATAGCTAGATCAGGGTGAATATTTTTGTGTAAGTTGTTAAATTCACAAAATTTAATACAATGTACATGTAGCATCGAACTCATGATATTTGCGGAAATAAAAACCTCATGAAATAATACAGGATATATAGTAATGCATTGTGTTTTCTCTTATTTTCAACTTCTTCGACCAGATCGCATTTGATGAGCTGAATCCATTCCCTAAGAGGCACATCAACAACAAGAGAGCGATCCACAAGGCTCACGTAAAGGTAATTTTAATTGCATTTGTCTTGTTACTCTCGCAAACTTGGCAGGCGTATTCCGTAACGATAAAATTTCCTCCAAAAGATACCCTCTTCTTTTGACATTGATTCTATATCTGGCTTACAGACTAGATTACATCAAAATTATTCTCTTTAGTTGAATGAAGACTTTTATCTTTTAAGGGAATGATTATGTAATTCATAATAAAAAAACATAAAATGCACCAAAGGATGAAAATGCAAGCTCAGTCTCAAGCGAACGATTAAAAAAATCACATTCCAGAAGTCTTTGCTGTATCTTTTTATTATGATTTTGACTATCAATACATGTACTTAATAGGGTAGAATAAATAATCTCTTTTATATGAGCCTTTTCATTGCTCATGGGCAGTTGTTTGTGATGTGTGCAGTATTTGCAAACCCTCAAAGTCAAACAAGACTATGTTTAATATAAAACACTGTGATAATAGTGTCTCAGTTTTTGTTTTGCACATTGTCAGTGGAATGTCTTGCTGGCATCAAAGTAGACGTACTCTTATTGTGACTTTTTTATTGCTCATCTCTACTTTAGACTGACTCAGGCTTTTGTTTATCTGGATTATCTTTCTATTTACTTGACTCTCATTTTTGTGTCACTTGACTAATTTCTGTTTTGAATGACTTGTTCTGATTCACTTGACTTTCCTACTTGACTAATTTCTGTTTCGAAAGACTTGTTCTGATTCACTTGACTCTCCTACTTGACTAATTTCTGTTTCAAATGACTTGTTCTGATTCACTTGACTCTCCTACTTGACTAATTTCTGTTTCGAATGACTTGTTCTGATTCACTTGACTTTCCTACTTGACTAATTTCTGTTTCGAAAGACTTGTTCTGATTCACTTGACTCTCCTACTTGACTAATTTCTGTTTCGAATTACTTGTTCTGATTCACTTGACTCTCCTACTTGACAAACTTCTGTTTCGAATTACTTGTTCTGATTCACTTGACTCCCCTACTTGACTAATTTCTGTTTCAAATGACTTGTTTTGATTCACTTGACTCTCCTACTTGACTAATTTCTGTTTCGAATTACTTGTTCTGATTCACTTGACTCTCCTACTTGACTAATTTCTGTTTCAAATGACTTGTTCTGATTCACGTGACTCTCCTACTTGACAAACTTCTGTTTCGAATTACTTGTTCTGATTCACTTGACTCCCCTACTTGACTAATTTCTGTTTCAAATGACTTGTTTTGATTCACTTGACTCTCCTACTTGACTAATTTCTGTTTCGAATGACTTGTTCTGATTCACTTGACTCTCCTACTTGACTTATTTCTATTTCGAATGACCTGTTCTGATTCACTTGACTCTCCTACTTGACTAATTTCTGTTTCGAATGACTTGTTCTGATTCACTTGACTCTCCTTTCTGTTTCACACAACTTGTTTCTGCTTTACGTGACTCTCAATTCTAAAGTTCAGTTGTTTCTGTATCACTTGACTCCGTTTCCATTTCACTCGATTCATGTGACTCTTTTTTTGCTTTCACTTGACTCTCATTTCTGTTTTAGTAACTTTTTTTTTCTATTTCCCTTTCAAGCAACAACTGGACAAGCTGGAGACAATAAAGGCCCACAATTTCACATGATTCTTGTATCTGTTTCACTTGACTCTTGATTCTTTTTAACTTGACTCGTTCACTTGACTATTATTTGCATTTCATATGACTCGTTTCTGTTTCACTTGACTCTCAGTTCAGTTTCACTTGATACTCATTTCTGTTTCATGTGACTCTTATTTCTGTTTCGCTGAACTCTTAATTATTCTGTTTCATGTGACTTTTGTGTCGCCTTCACTAGACTCACATTTCTGTTTTACATGACTTTTGCTTCTATTTCACTTGACTCTTTTCTCTGTTTCCCTTTCAAGCAACAACTGGACGAGCTGGAGGCGATAAGGGCGGAGTTTGTACCTCGCCACTCCCACAACGGCGACCAGATGGCCAGTGATGGGGAAGAGGAATACGACACGATCGAAGCCTTAGGAACGACGTCCTAGTGTGGGCCTTTGTCGAAGCAGTGCGCAGTCAGTTATTCAGGAATATTGACAAAACTATTTTTATGTTTGTGTTTTGGAAAACATTTCACGATTAAATCCAGTATGCGCGGTTTCCACGCTTGCAGTGAGGTGGCAACCAATCAGCTGAGAGCATTTTGAGTGTTGCTTTGGTTACTGTAGCTTTGAGTGTTGAAGCTTTGAGTGTTGCAGCTTACATGATGTGGAAATTTCTGTGATATGAATTGTTTCATGCCAGTTAAATCAGAACAATTTGACATGAAGGCATTAATGCAGTGATAGGGTCAGTCTTCTGTCTATGAGGAAAAAGAGAGTATAACAGAAAAGGTTATATGAATGTATGATTGATGTCTTTTAGTGTTATAGCTTTGTGCTCACTCAATGCACATTCTTATCAAAATGCAGTCTTCCTAGAGTTCAGCATCAGTGATGTTCTGGGACCCACCCCAGAGACTCCAACCCCAAGCACCTTCTGATCTGGAGATTCTCCCGCCCGAAACCCCTAGCAAATGGGAGACTCCAAGTTGATGTGTGCGAAGCGCGAAGTTCCTAGGGTTCTAGATGTCCTTTGGTGCTATCTAAGGCTTATTTTTAGCTCACCTGAGCCAAAGGCTCAAGTGAGCTATTGCGATCGCCCTTCGTCCGGCGTCCGTCGTGCGTCGTGCGTCGTCCGTCGTCCGTCGTCCGTCGTCCGTCGTCCGTCGTCCGTCGTCCGTCGTGCGTCGTCCGTCGTGCGTCGTGCGTAAACTTTTTACATTTTCATCTTCTTCTTGAAAACCCCAAGACCGATTTTCATCAAACTTGGCAGGTAGCATCCCTAGGGGGTTAGGAACTCAATTTGTTAAAATGGGCACCATGCCCCACCCAGGGGGCCCCCAGGGGGGCCCAAACCCCCCAAAATTAAGGAATCTGTAAAAATCTTCTTCTCTAGAACCAGAAGTGATAGAGCTAAGTTAATACTATGAGTTAGTACATTGATGACTGTAGTTTCAAGTTTGTTCATGGCAGAATCAGGGGTGCCCCCCTTGGGACCCAGGGGAGGGGGGTGGGGAAGGGTTCTAATGGGGCCTAAATTGTACATTTTCATCTTCTTCTTGAGAACCCCATGACCCATTTTCACCAAACTTGGCAGGTAGCATCCCTAGGGGGTTAGGAACTCAATTTGTTAAAATGGGCACCATGCCCCACCCAGGGGGCCCTCAGGGGGCCCAAGCCCCCCAAAATTAAGGATTCTGCAAAAATCTTCTTCTCTAGAACCAGAAGTGATAGTGCTTAGTTAATACTATGAGTTAGTACATTGATGACTGTAGTTTCAAGTTTGTTCATGGCAGAATCAGGGGTGCCCCCCTTGGGACCCAGGGGAGGGGGTGAGGAGGGGTCCTAATGGGGCCTAAATTGTACATTTTTATCGTCTTCTTGAGAACCCCATGACCCATTTTCACCAAACTTGGCAGGTAGCATCCCTAGGGGGTTAGGATCTCAATTTGTTAAAATGGGCACCATGCCCCACCCAGGGGGCCCCCAGGGGTCCCAAACCCCCCAAATGAAGGAATCTTTATAAATCTTCTCTAGAATCAGAAGTTATAGAGCTGAGATAATACTATGAGTGATTACATTAATGACTGTAGTTTCAAGTTTGTTCATAGGAGATCCAGGGGTGCCCCTCTTGGGTAGGGGGGGGGGGGGGTGGTTGGAAGGGTCCAAATGGGGGCCTGAATTGTACATTTTCATCTTCTTCCTGAAAACCTCATGATGGATTTTTGTCAAACTTGGCAGGTAGCATCCCTAGGGGGTCAGGATCTCAATTTATCAAAATGGGCACCATGCCCCACCCAGAGGGCCCCAGGGGGCCCCAATCCCCCCAAATTAAGGAATCTTAAAAAAAATTGGGCCTTTATTGTACATTTTCATCTTCTACTTGAGAATGCCTGGTCAAATTTTGGTAGAGCTGTGAATAATTTAGGTTAGTGACTGCGTGAAAGGTGAACTTGCGATACTCAGGTGAGCGCTAGACCCGCGGGTCTCTTGTTTCAACATACGATAGCAACAAGTAAGAAATCCTTTCCACCGGGAGACACAGAGCCAGGGCGGGAGAAATCAAATCTCTAGCGGGAGAACGGGAGATTTTGCAAAAATGGGCTTTCGGCGGGAGATCTCCCGTCGAAAACGGGAGAGTTGGAGTCTCTGCAACCTCATTTTGTTCAGCTGTGGCCTTGATGGTGATGCAGCTGAGTTGAGACGGACCAAAGTCTGCTTTTTGAAGCAGTTTTTCCTCTTAATTCCTCCTTTTAGTCCCCTGAGGCGAGAAGTCATCAAAACATTCAGTCTCTCTGTGACACAATCAGGCAATACATTCCTCTCTGTGTGCGAATTTTGTGAGGAAAAGGAAGTCACGTTCAATATGTGACTGTGCATCACAAAACGAACAAAAAGTTGCACGCAGTGAATTTGTGTGAGGACTGAAAATAGTGAAATGGGTCAACCTAGCCAATCTTGAGTTTTTCATATTTTCTAAAAGAGCAAGTCTTCTTCTACATTATGTTAAAGATTGGGATCATAAAACAAACAGGAAACTGTGTTTTTAGCAGTTTTTCTCAAAGACTTTATTGTAGAACAGTGTGATTAGATGTTTCCAGTAGAGTCCACTTTTCATTTCTTAAAAATCCTGTACACACTCTTCACTTTCAACTCTAATAACTTTTGAAAGGATAATGCTACTGCTTTAAAAGTTGTCATTAATCATGAACAAAAGGTGTTAATAAAGCACGCATAATTTAAGCTTATTCTAATAGTCCCTTCATTGTTATCGCTCCAGTGGTTAACACCCTTTGTTTTTTGTCCCTTTCATGGCACAGCTAGCGTGGCTTGGAAAAAAATTAGGCGCGTGAATAGACTCTTTTCTTCAGAGCCTCTTTTCTCAGTTCACACTTTTCCAGAGTTTGTGCTTTCTTTCCATCATTTAGATAGGTTAGGAGAGTCCATTTGATTTGAGTTATACATCATTTTAAAGCTTAAAGTCTGCTCTTTTAGAATCTGCCCCTAACTAAAAATCCATGTTTGGCGACTTTTTGTTTGTTTTGTGGTGCACGGTCACATATGTCTTCACTTTTGCAATGACTGTGGCAGTACGACAATCTTAAATCATAAATAGGGAAGGTTTGAAATAGGGATCCTGTATTTGATGTGACACTGTCTTGTTTATGGAAAGCCATCTTGTTCAAATTTTTATTTTTATAAGCCTGACTGGTTGTGGAGTACAGCTGCAATTGTTATCGATTATTGTTACTGGTATAATGATGATCTCAACTCAACCCATTTCTACCCAGAGCAGGTGTACCATGTATTACCCCTATGGGGAATCACATTGTCTGGGAGGAGAAAGGTTAAACACTATCGAGATATGTCTTCAATGCTAACAGAGTAACGCCATCACAGACATTGCAAGTGATTAATAAACTGCCCTCCTTGGATGTAAATGAATTCCAATTATTTAGTGATTTTGAGTAATAGCCGTGATAAAAAGAAAAGATTTGGGAATACATACTTGGGTGGTTTATCATGGATATAACTCTAAAACACTGAATAATCAGTATTAAGGACGATTTGTCACTTGCCATTATAAAGGAATTCGATGCAAGAATCATTGATTTGAACATTGTAGGTATGTTACAGATTTGACATGTACTGACAATGATCAATGCAAATTCATTAATAACTTATCTTAAGTTTATAGAAAGTTCTAGAGACATGATAAAAAGTCGACATGCTATAAAAAAACAAATGTAGAATAAAAATCTGTATCTGGTTTTGATAACCTAATAGTGGACGTTGGAAGTGAGGACAAACTGACGCAGACCACGTGCAGAAAACTACAGTCATTGCTTTTATCAACTCATGCACTGCCTTCTTTGTCTAAATCTTGTCAAAGTTCATGGGAGAATGAACTCACCTCTTGTGCTTTTTACATTAACCCTAAAAAGACTGGGCTATTTTGGTAGCTCGAAAGACTGGGGGGGGGGGGGGCCTAAAGGGCCCCCCCTTAAGATCTCGGCCGTGGATCGCGCGATCGCCGTGGAAATTTGCACAATGGTAGTGTGCGATGTAATCTACAAGATCGTATATTTAAATTTTCCAAAATAGTCTTCTTTTATTTTATTTTGATTAATTATGCTAATTTATGCGAAAAATCAGACTTTTTTATCTAAATCAGTAAATAAAGCTCCAAAAGTGCTCTTTTTTGGTCTAGATATTCTTTGTAGCATTCTTAGCAAATGTACTTGAAAAAAAATTCGGTATCAAAATTGATTTCTTATTTATTTTATTGTTTTATGAATTTCTTATGTATTTCGTTGTTTTTCGACCTTTTGTTTTTGTTGTTTTTTTCAGCAAAATTTGTGGCAGACCCTTTTTGAAGCATAATACTACTAAAACAAATTGATTTTAGCCATTGAGAGTAAAAATAAGCATATTTATATGAACCATGTGATAAAACTCAATTTGTATTGACTTTGTACACAAAATCACATTTTTGAGCCATTTTCGGTCTCACGTGCATGTACAAAAAGTTATGTAACTTCAGAACCGTACCCCCGGGCGTCACAAATTTGGTGTCAAAATGTGCGGGAAACTCGAAAGAAAAAAGTCATAGAGCATCGCGGCGAGAGCATTGCGTGTTGCTGAGTAATCACGCGAAATGTCGAGGGGGGGGGCCTTTTAGGCCCCCCCCCAGTCTTTTTAGGGTTAAACTTGCCTCATTAGAAATACCATCAAATTTTCTGACAACTCAGAGGCCTGTAGCTTCCATTTGGATTATTTTTTCATAATATCCTTTCATTTTTTTAAAGCTTTTTTTAAACCATCTCAGCATTACAAGTTCAAAATTCCGTATTCAGTGAATAAGATGTAATGCAAGGAAAATGTTTTTCCATGCATGCTCTCAAACAATGTCCCAAACAAAACAACTGCATCAGTGGTATTGGACAAATGCTAAAACACAAATTTATAAAAGGTTGTTTGGTGCATGATGCACATTTTAGATGCTCTGCACCTCTAGGGAGCAGTGTCTTGTCATTTAATTGGGATGTATTTTATGTTTCTTGTCTCTTGCTTTCTGAGTTAAACATCAGTAAATTCGCATTTCCTACAAGGAGTGTATACGTTGAAACACCGTGTGTTATAACAAGCTTGCTTTACAACAAGGTGAAGCCAGAGTACCAGCGATCTCGTAATGATGGGATTCTGTGTAGTACAGAAGGCTAAACGAATATGACAGTATTTTGGTATAGCTACAAACATTACGGATCGATTTTCATTAGCAAGAAAGTTGATCCTTATCTAAATTCAAGAACAAAAATATTGCAGCCTTTGTGCTTATGCAAAGAATTTCTTCATTTTCAATGTTTATTTATTTGTGTTGTTTTTTTTCAGTATGCATGCATTTGTTGTGCATATCTGCAGTGTAATGCATTTTGTTGTTGCTTTTCCAAGTATACCGTAATTACAGAATTTGCGTTGAAACTTGGGTGTTTTGTTGTGTCAGTACAATGTCATTTGCTTGTGATGTCATATCGGTGCCGTTCTGATATATGCATTACCATTTTGGGTCCCCATCGAGTTGCCCTTTGTAATGTCAATGACACATTAAAACTGTCCCGATGCCGATTCGATATCGAGACGCTTTGTTGGAGAGGCCCTAGGGCCATAGTTAGTTTTTGATTGCTTTTTTTCAACACACCAACTTAGGGAAGCACATCAGGGAAACCCGGACATCTTGTACCCTTGTATTACACTACTTATTTTGTTTGTTTGTCTGTTGTTTGATCATTCACTTGTATTGTCTTACAAATGCCAAATAGATAAAGATAATAAGAAGAATAATAACACCAAACAGAAATGCAGCTGGAGATTTGAATTTCATAAGACTATGCAAGTTTTCCCAAACCTTTGCTTAGCTGATTCATTTCCCTCCCCTCCCCCACCCTGGCCCTCCCCCCAACCCCCCTCCCCACCAAAAAAAAGAGAAAGCATGGGTAAAGAGAGTACTTACTCTAACAATTCCGATGCCACTAGGGTCATATAAAATTATGCATTATCAGATCAATGTCAGCTCGTATCTCTGGTTATCACATTGACCTTGAAACATATAAACAATTTTTGTGTTGTTGCTTTGTTTGTGTTGTTTTTGTTTTTTGTTTTCGTTTGTTTGTTTGTTTGGTTTTTTTTGCGGGGCATGTTGCTCATATGATAAATTTGCCATACTCTTTTACCATCATGCTACAGTGATGTACATTTGTAAGTGCTCCTCCCCTTCTTAGATTCACACTAATTTGTTGTGCCCATTGCAACGTAAGAACCCATGCTCGACCTGTATACAGTGGACTCCAATTATAACAAAGTCCTCCGGGACTGGCAGTTTTCTTTCGTGATATTGAAGCGTCGTTATAACCGAACAAACAAACAATAAGAATACATAGAGCCGATAAGGTTGCGGCCATAATTTTCATTTTGTTGTAACCGGAATTTCATTATAAACGCGTTCGTCAGTATGGGAGTGCACTGCATCAAAATTTCTTTATAACTGAACAAATAAAGACATAGAGCCGATAATGTTGCGGCCTGAATTTTTATTTGGTTGTAACTGGAATTTTGTTATAACCGTGTTCGTTATAACGCGAGTGCACTGTAGTTGAATGAACTTTCAATACTCCTGTATCCAGGCGAAGGCAGTAATTCATCCAGAAATTGTGTCTGAGAAACATCATACCTGTATGTAGTTGCCCAGAGAGCTCGACATTGTGGTTCGAATGAAGAATTTGTTTGCAAAGTGGGCTTAGCGCCAGCATTTTTAAAGTATGTCCATCATTAGATTGATCAAATTGAAACTTTCTTGAAATGCTTTACCAGTCACTTGGTACATAACAAGGAAATATTCCTGAAGTTATGATAAGAAATATCTCATATCCAAGAATTTTCCTCTTTTTTTTAAAGCAGTTTTAATCACAAATACTTGAACTTTACAAAAATGGAGTTAACTTCTTTTACAATCAAAGTTTTTGAATACTGATGAGAAAATAATGCTAACTTCTTGCCGAAAATTTTCAGAGCTGTCTTTTGCATGTAATACAGTAGAAACTTTGTATCATTAATGTTACAGGGATTCTAAAAGTGCGTTTATTATGTCACAAATTGTACAACTTTGGCATTCTTTTTCAGTTTCAAACATATTTAAGAGTGTGACCGTAGGGAGGAGCTGATGTCCGGGGTCAGTTTCATAAAGGTCTTATGAGAGCATTTTTTCACTCATAAGACACACACTAATGGAGAAACTTCATTAAATCTATTTTACCTCTCTACATAGCTACATATGAGCAACTTTGGATATTCTGAGATTTACGTTAAGACTTTTATGCAATGATTACATGTAATGGACCCCTGGATTTTAATAGTTTTGCGGGTAAAGTAAAGGCTACACCCCCTTTCATTAATTACTTCTGTCAACTGTCAGCAGGACAAAGGAGGGAAGATTGACTAAGTGTTATTGTAGAAAAAGATTTTTTTTTTCTTTTTTTACCCCGTCCATATCGTAGCACCAGGACAGTGACAATCATGATTTTATTTCTGTTATTGTATTGATGTGATTTCAGCTATGGCGATGATTTTATTCCAACTTGATTAGAAATCTGATGACTTTTCAGGGCCCCACTTCATTTAAAAAAAAGAAAAAAATATATATATATACATATACATATATATATATATATATATATATATATATATATATATATATATATATATATATATATAATATATAAATAAAAACCTTGCTTTGATAGCACCTCTTGCTGGAATGGCAATTGTCATGGTAATGACAAGAATCCAGCCTCCTGATTGGCTGTTGCAACGGGAAATTGCTATTCCAGTAAGTATTGCCATCCTAAGATCTTCTATAAAACGGGGCCCAGGTTAATATGTCATGTGACTTTAAAGGTCAAAAGCTGTCTGATTTTAGAATGCAAATTATAAGGTCTTTCTTGTAGTCAGACAGAAACACAAAAAAGATTTTTGAAGAGCAAGAGTATCATTAAGAAGGTAGGAACGTGGAATCTCCATTTGGGAAATGCTGAAGAAAGAATACGAGCAACAATGTATCTGTTGCGGGGAGCATGTGGTGTTGTGTTCATGTATCAAAAAGTCGTCTCGTCACATACTCATCTGCATATTACTGTATATCTCTTGTCTGAAATTTCTAATGATTGACTCAAATCATTCCTTCAAACTGTAGAATATGTGATATGCTATAATATTGTGAACAAAGCAATTGATTACTTGGCAGATTGTGAATACTATGTAGGCCTGATGTGATAAACGGAGACATATTATACATTCTTCATAACTGACGTCTTTGATACAATATTAAGCAGAAAAAGTATATTTTTAGCCGCTATTTTGTCCTCAAAAGAAAAAAAAATCAACAATATTGTTCAAGTATTAGAATTGTGTGCACAGTTCATATAGACCCTGTGTCAAGCCATTCTCCATTATATATATGTATATTTGAATTATATATGCATTGAGAGCAAATATATAACATGATATGTTTATGCCAATAACATTCAGAGAACTATGCAATAAATGTCTAAAGAAACTCAAATACATTTCGTCTGTTCCTGTCATTCTATTCAAGATAGCTGACGTCTGACACTTGTTATATTAACCGGGAGAAAGCGTGTTATATTTCCCTGGAAAAGAAAATCTCATTTATGAGGACCCTTGGCAATATAAGCTAGATCATACTTACAATCTGAGCATGTCCAGATAAAGGTCAAAATGTAGACCTTCTCTTAAAATTGGCTATAACGTAGATATCTAAAAACTTTGATTTAAAGTCTTCATGAAAACAATTATAAGAGTACTACTATTCATAATTACAAAAACAGGTGCATATTGGAATTTCCACCAAATGCTACAGAGTATGAATAATCATGTTTGAAAGAGGTGCATATTGGAATGTAGTGCGGGTGAATGTGTTTTTATTTCTACCAAATGTTACAGAGTATGAATGTTCATGTTTGAAACAGGTGCATATTAGAAAGTAGTGCAGGTGAATGTGTTTTCACTCCCACCAAATGTTAAGAGTATGAATATTCATGTTTGAAACAGGTGCATATTGGAATGTTTTGCAGGTAGTACAGGTGAATGTGTTTTCAGTTTCACCAAATTAACAGAAGACTTTTAATGCAGCAATTGAATATACGTTACAATACATGAAGTTACTTTCTGCTCGTTTGTTTTTAGCCGCTCTTCTAAAATATTTTTCCATGTTTTGTAAGTCTGCTTTATGCTTTGTGCGAAGGGGAAGTGTCAAGTGTTATATCGATCGAGGCGCCGCACGGCAGGTCGATATGGTATTCAGTGTATAACTACGGGGACAACACCATGAAGAATTCACGAATGCCTGCATTAGCTACACGATCATGAGAATTTGCCTGAACATGAGAACCGTCGTCGTGATTATTCGACGGGGATCGAAAGCGTTCGTGGTTGAGCTCCCTCCTGTACCTTATCGAAAATTGATTTAGGATTTGGTAATAAAATTTTGGCGATGGGAAATGCAACCAATCGACTCCAGTTTTCGAGTTGTAAGTGTATCTACAATGTATAGTCCTATTGTACGGCATACAGACCACAAAATTCAAGAATGAAGGCTTATTAGAGGTACATGTATACCGTGTGGGGTCACTGGACGAGAGCCAAAGCAACTGAACAAGACACATATCCATCAAAGCCAAAGCCAAACAAAACAAAACAAAGAAAAGCAAAACAAAACTTGAAACGAGCCCCCCCCCCCTCAAAAAATAATAATAATACAAATACAAATAAAACAGAAAAAGTGTCAATTTTCCGTACAGAACGCTAAGACGAGGTAAATGGTCGTCTGCACGTAAAACCCGGGAGGTTGTGTCGTCTTAGCGTTCACGTCACAAAGCAATTACAGCCAATACGCTTTTCATGTGGATACGTTTGTGTATTCATTACGCCTGTGTTTCACATTTTAAGGTATATATCACACTGCACATTTACAACAGCGTCACTATACATAGTCGGGTACCTAAGGGGGGGGGGGGGGGGGGTCACCGTGCATTCCCCCCCCCCCCCCCCCAGGACTCCTCGAAACTTACATTTTCAGGATCCTCATGACATACCAAAACATAATCAAGATGTTAACAGGAACGAAAAGTGGCTGTTCTAGGTGAAATTTAATGTATTCTATTGTTTTTCATAATTTCTTATGTATTTCTTTGTTTTTCAACTTTTTCAACTTTTGCTTTTTCTTTGTTTTTCTATCAGAAATTGTCACTGACCACTTTTCTACCATAATTAGCACAAAACTAATCAATGAAAGTGATTACTGTAAAATAATCAGGTTTTTATGACCTTCATGACAGAGCATCTGTTTTCCATAGGAAATGTACACAAAGGCTTCTTGACTTTGTTTGTTCAAGTCTCGCACAACTTTTGAGACCAAATTTGCAACATCCGCGTATACTTTTGCGAAGTTACGCCCATTATTGTAACGGAATGTCCCCCAAAACGGGCACAATTTTGAGATTTTGTGTATATTTCCTATGGAAAACAGGTGCTCTGTCATGAAGGTCATGAAAACCTGATTATTTTTACAATTAATCACTTTCATTGATTAGTTTTGTGCTAATTATGGTAGAAAAGTGGTCAGTGACAATTTCCAATAGAAAAACAAAGAAAAAACAAAAGCTGAAAAAGTTGAAAAACGAAGAAATACATAAGAAATTATGAAAAACGATAGAATACATTAAATTTCACCTAGAACAGCCACTTTTCGTTCCTGTTTACATCTTGATTATGTTTTGGTATGTCATGAGGATCCTGGAAATGTAAGTTTCGAGGAGTCCTGGGGGGATGCACGGTGACCCCCCTCCCCCCCCCCCCCCCCCTTAGGTACCTGACTAACATGGCATTATGTCACGTTTCACTATCTTTATCTGAAGCATCAACATTTTCGATAGAAGTACAATAATTATTAATAAAAAATGATCGAAATGACATTTTTCCCCTTGCCAATTTAATAGTGAATTTACTGAACAGGTCTACCAGTACCGCTTAATCGTGTTACGAATATAATGCATCATCATTAAAGGTTTAATGACATACAAAATAATGCATGTTGATTTGTATTGATTCGTGATACCCTCAACATCATTTCTTCCAAACCAAGATACTGGCTGTGACCTAATTCTGTCAATCATTACTAAAGTATTAATATGATTAACAAAAGACATTGGAATGCACCCTTCCCGAGACCGAACATAACTCGTTCTGTACGGGAACCTAGTGGCCTGCGTATTAAGTCTATGGGCATTTCAGAATTCAGTATGGAACGGGACAACTTGCATGTTCCCTCGCCATGTCTTTTGTAGTCACCTTGATATCACAGAAACATGCAAGTTATGCTGAGTCGAGGAGAAGGTGCATTCTGATGTCTTTTGTTAAACATCTGATCAGTACTGACTTATTTATTCAATTATTTTCGTTCTCTGCATATGGATATAATAATTGCCTGGCATTCAGGCCTACTGGGTCTGGAAAGCAGTGTGCAAACATTTGATTCTGAAACTTTAAAACCTGAAGTTTAGTAACTATATTGGAATTGAATAAGCAGATATAAACGAAGACACGCATTCCACTACTACTACATTGATCATATGCAATTATATAGTGCGAGCTAACGACAATACATTAGTGGTCTGTTGGAAGTGACGAGACTTGTGTGAAAATCATACGCCACACGGCAATACACATTTACGACGTTTAAATCAATTTTGCTCTACACAATTAGCACATCAATTTTGTTCTTTTGAAGGGGGATCAAAGTGTTATTTTTTTTTCTAGTTTTTACGATAAACATATTCGAGATGAAGTTGCGACGAAGAAAATGTTGGTGAGGATGGTATTCAAAGCCTTTTACTACAAGTGTATACAATAATTATGCCACAACCTAATACAACCTACGACTCAAATTACTGATAATATTCCAGACAATAACATATATGACCCTTCTTACGCGTTGATAATTATAATAAGAAATTGTCCACATTGAATATGATCTACATATTGTCCGTTTTGCACTAAGTGCTAAGTCATACGGCCCATGAGTCATACAGCCCACGAGTTATACAGCCCAAGAATCAAACAGTCCATGAGTTCGGAGAAACAAAAACATCGAGACCGACATATTTAGCCCCCTTTAAGACACCTCTAAAAGGCCCCTGAAATCTAAATGCATGTTGATTTGTGTTGATTTATGATACCCTCAACATCACTTTTGCGGTGAACCGAATTATCTAAAAACATTCCATATGTTTTTAACGATCTTTTTTCCTTCTATTTTTCTTCACATTACTTGGGAACGCCTACAAAAAAAGCATTCCAAACCAATATTTCCCTTGTGACCTCATCATTCTGTCTATCATTGCTGAGGTACTGAAATGTAGGAAGACATTGGAATGTACCTTCCCCTCGACGCAGCATAACTTGCATGATTCTGTGATATCAACGTGACAAACAAAAGACATTGCGAGGGAACATGCAAGTTATGCTCAGTCGAGGGGAAGGTGCATTCCAATGTCTTTTGTTAAACATTTCAGTACTCTATATAGTAATGATCGACAGATGAGGTCATAATAAAAATATTGGTTTAGCAGGGTTTTTGTGGGCGTTCCCAAGCAATCTGAAGAAAAATAGAAGAAAAAAAAATCGTTACAAATATATGGAATGTTTCTAGATGTTCGTTTCACCGTAAAAGTGATGTTGAGGGTATCATAAATCAACACAAATCAACATGCATTTGGATTTCAGAGGCCCTTTATGACACCTTATAGTGTCGAACTCATCGGCCTTATTTGCCTGGCGTCGAACTCTCGGGCGATATGACTACGAATCACGGACCTCTTTTCCAATGTCGAACTCACGGGCTGTTTATGACTCGTTGGTGTCAATCTCTTGGGATGACCCCGGTGGATCGAGTCGGAAGGGGGTGGTCACTGTCACGAAGTATACACCTCAATAAAGGTCCTCCACACATACAAAACCCTTGAGCTGATCCTTAGAGTCGATTATAAACTCTACATCTTTTCCGGAGGGAGCGGACCTCACCGCCAGAACCCTCCCATCAGGATTTAGGGGAAAATCTGCGAACAAAAAGATGCAGCGAAGAAAAGAAAAGATGTTATTGTAGCGTTGGGTGAAAAAAAAAAAGAAAAAAGCTTCGAACCAAATAACTGTAGTGAAGTCCCAAGTATATTCAGAAACACTCCTGTAAAGAATTGATTTGTTTTGATTATATACATTCAGTCGAGCGTATGGCGCAATGTGCATGATTGATACCGTTTGCTTAAAGGGACATTTCAGACGATTTTCATAATTTCACTTTATGTAGTACATAAATGGACAACTCCATGTATAGATTTGTGGAATTTATTGTGGTTCTTGAGCAGAGAAACAATAGTTTGAAAAATCTTAAAACAAATTACCCTGAACAAGGATGATGACATAGGAGGTTCACATATTTCAGAAAAGTAGCAGTGTAATTCCATTACAACACCGCTTGCTTGCGAGTTCACCTGTGTATAATCTATGCATGCCTTCTTCTTTTGTTCTGCTTCCTTGACCCCCAACTCCTGCATTCTTATGGTGACTCTGCCATGTCATCATCCTTGTTCATAGGAATTTGTTCTAAACTTTGAAAATATTCTTATTCTTCATCCCAATTATCACAAATTCTGAAACTCTGTCCTCAGTATAACTAATTTGTAGTTGTTCAAATGTAAAAATCTGAAAATCATCCGGAGGTCTCCTTTAATATTGCTAGTCACCCGGGGCGAACCACGAGCAGGCAGTGGGGTCGGCATCGTATTGCCGTTTTCTCCTGTGAATGGAAAGGGGGACTTCACTCACCGGGGTCCCGTTTCATAAAACTTGTTATTAATATAACAACTGCCACACTTCTATGACAACTTTGCTCCCGGCCAGCCAGATGCAAGGGTTTCAGTAGCATATAACAACTATCGTAACTTGTTATTAATAACAGGTTTTATGAAACGGAGCCCGGGTAAACACCCTGCTCTATGCGATGAATGAATGAAGTGGGATCTTTTACGTGACTGAGCCATATAATAAAATATACGAAACCCCTGCCTCCAAAGTAGCTGGATGACAGGCGGTTTGAATTAATTTGATTTGATTTTTCAAACAATTATATCAGCATTATTACAATGAGAAAGAAATGGTGCTTGAAATCTTATCATAGTAACAGCATGAGTCAATATTCTTTTTCATAGAAACGATATTTAAATTTGAAATCATAAAAACAACTAGAAAACATGCTCTGTACAATGCTGTAGGGACAAACTATTTCGAAATGGACAACTAAAGCATAAATGCAGGAGACCAAACACTCATATAACTGACTTTCGTGGAGGCCCCGTTCACTGTACATACAGTCCGACATCTCCTATCCGGCCTCCCTTTATCCAGATCTCTCTATTATCCGGACGGAATCTCACCGTGATTTTTTTTTTTAAACCAGTCTAATAATTATCGGGGTGGGGGTGGGGGAGGGGACTCAAAACTCAGAGAAAAATTCCTGCACAAACTCACATGAATTCCAAACGTAATTAGCATACATTCACATCAAATTTTGATCTAATAACATGCATTCAGACATTCACTGATACCTGTAAACCACAGCAAGGATATGGACAGAAAATGTTTCCTTAAATCAGGGCACGATCATTCATTGAGCAAACTATCAGAAAATGCTCCACGCAGACCATCTGACGAGGACGTGACACAGGGGCCGCGGAACGTTTTTCAGTTTTTTTCTTTTCTTTTTTTTTGGAGGGGGTATCAAGGTCAACCAACCCCACCTCGCGTAGCCTGGATAATGATCTTCTGATCTTGGGAGGGCGGCGGTTAGGCCTACTATGCGAGGGAGCCAAGCGACCGAGCCCGAGCGAGCGGAGGAAAGTGGGGGGGGGGGGGGGGGGGGGGGGAGGGTGTGGGAGGGGGGTGTTCCCCCTCCGACGGTGAGAACTTTTTGCATTTTTATGTTGTAAATGGTGCAATTTGATACATGTTTTCCGTCTTTTATCGACTTGAAACGGCCCCACTTGTTTAAGGTAGCAGGATATTTTAATGTGGATTATTATTGAACAATTTGCCTATAAAGACTTGAAACCCCCGCTTACACGAACCGGCGTAGCCTGTGTAATGATCTTGTGATATTGGGAGGGCGGTGGTTACTATGCCAGGGAGCGAAGCGACCGAGCCCGAGCGAGCTTAACGGGGGAAGGGTGTGGGAGGGGGGTGTTCCCCCTCCGACGGTGAAAACTTTTTGCATTTTTATGTTGTAAATGGTGCAATTTGATGCATGTTTTCCGTCTTTTATCGACTTGAAACGGCCCCACTTGTTTAAGGTATAGCAGGATATTTTGGTGTGGATTATTATTGAACAATTTGCCTATAAAGTGGTAGCATGAATTTCATGAATGTTGTCTATCAAGCAATCAAACAGAAAAGGCATGCTCACGAGCGTGTATACAAAAGGGATATTTCTCCTCCAACACGAAGGGGATTTTACATTTTCAGACCTGAAATTCAGCGATCTGGTGCAAACTTTTGGTTCAATACTTGGATTTTTTTCTAGCTCCCCCAGCCCCCCTCCCTAAAAAAAAAAAAAAAAAAAAAAAAAAAAAAAAAATATATATATATATATATATATATATATATATATTGTAACCAATGAAGAATTGGTAGATTAGTGAAAATTAGCCCGATATTGAAAGTTTCGTGGTCGAATATATAATCGATCGATTATTTTAGCAATCGATCATGAATCGATCAGTTACAAGGAAACTGACGATTATGGATTGTTTTGTTAGAAATTTTAGAGGGGTAATAATTGGTGGAGATGCGATCATGTTCAGTAATAATCTTTCATACAATTATTGCTTCGTTATCTAATCATTTCCGTATGATGAGGAAGGTTAATAAGCGTTAGTATTTGAGGAAAAGGTCAGTAAGTAAAATGCGTAACTGTTTCGGAAATATAGCGGTCGGAGAATAAAAAGAGGTCGAATATGTATCGAAACAGCTGGGTGGGCCTAAATACAGGCCAAGACAGCTGGGTGGGCCCGGATACAGGCCAAAGAGCTGGGTGGGCCTGGATACAGGCCAAAGTGAGGACGATTAGTGTTGTTGAGTGTTAATAAAGCGTTGATTGAAGTGGACACTACTGCCTGGACCGTTTGCTTTGAAGTCTGCTGCAGTATAACATAAGTATCGGTGAGTAGTGCAATGCAATTACGGTGCTGCTTAAATAATATGCGAGTGAACTGGTGGTATCTGATATTGGTATCTGCATTGGATGAGCTGCACTGGTATTGGTATCTGCGATTGGATGAGCTGCTCTGGTACTGGTATCTTCGTTGGATGAATTGTGACTGGTAGTAAGCAAGTAATGGGAATAGACTGGTAGTAAGTAACCCAGCAATATGGTACATTTCAAAGCCGTTCTCCACGCCTGGTTGTATATTTCAACCAAACGGACCCCAGCCTAGCTCGGACCATCCTGACCCTTCTCCAGCTAGTTGCCGGGGCCGGATGGCACACACCGTATAACAACATATACACTAGCGAACAGAGGAGAGAAGGCTACAATATATTTATGGAAATAATTTGTGTGTTTTTTTTTTCAGGAAAGTCTTAATACTGAATAGCAAAATCACTGCATTTAGCTCTTATTCCGCGTGTGCATCATCTGTGTGTATGTACAAAGTCCAATGAGGTAGAGGGGGAGGGTGTGGGAGGGGGATGCCCCCTTCCCAATCGACGGAGCTTTTGTTTTTTTTTGAAATCAAGATAAAGCGATCTGAAGCACACTTTTTGTGAGAAATTCGGGTAATGTGATTTTCCCCCGATTTTTCCCCTTTCTTTCTTTTTTTTTCTTTGATTTTTTTTTTCACGATCTAAAAGTGTGTGGGAGGGGGGCTGCAGCCCCCCCCCCCCCGCTTCCGCGGCCCCTGTGACATGTTTACGCAAATTGATACATGCCGTAGCTACCATTGGGGCATAGGCAGACTCGTGTATTAACCATTGAGTCTCCCATATCCGGCCAAATCCCTTATCCGGATGAGTGCCGGTCCCGACATGTCCGGATAGGAGAGGTAGGACTGTACAAGGGAATCTCCCAGGAAATCGAGAAAAGCATGAGGAATGCAAAAGAAACATGGATCGAAGAGCAATGCAAGAGTTTAGACAGCTGTTTGGAGAAGAACAACAGTAAAAAAAAATATACCGTCTGGTAAAGGAACTGATCAACAACGAGCAACAAAGATCCACAGCAATACAAGATAAAGAGGGGAAAACTCTGTCGGAAGAGCAGGAAATTCTTGGCAGGTGGACAGAGTACTGTTCTGACCTTTACAGTGGACTCCCGTTATAACGAAGTCCTCGGGACGGGCAGTTTCCTTTCGTTTCGTTATAACCGAACAACTATACAATAAAAAGCATATAGAGTGGATAATGTTACCGTCTGAATTTTTACTTCGTTGTAACCGGAATTTCGCTATAATCGTGTTCGTTATACCGGTAGTGCACTGTATCAGCATAGCTAGAGCCAACAGAGGCCCAGAAGTGCTTGACGTTCCCCGACAAAATGAGTAGTAAATAGTAGGCCTAAATGAGTAATAAAATACGTGAAAAACGCTGACTAACAATAATATTACACCACATCCTTGATTAGGGATAAGTAAAGGCAGCTGTGAAATCGTTAAAGAAGGGAAGTCACCAGGAGTTGACACATTCCAGCTGAACTTGTTCATGCCGGCAGAGAAGACATGGTAAAATAAATGGGGCAGAAAAGTTGAAAACTGACTATTTGTGGACGATTGTAACGACACTTCGATATAACGAAAGAAAACTGCCGTTCCCGAGGACTTTGTTATAATGGGAGTACATTGTATTTATTAGAGTAATGATAGGATAAATGCTCACTCGGAAGTTCGTCCTTGTAGAGAGAAGTCAGAAGACGGGTTTTATGCGGGTTAGATGTAGGAAAAGAACACACCCAGTCTCCGGCCTTAGTCCGATCCCTCCAGGTCCACGTGGTTTGATTCGCTTGCCAGCAGCAGATACAATCTATCCAGATTTCGTCGAAGCCACACGTACGTTTAACCATCGCGAGCAGATCGAGAAGGTAGGATTTGCTTCGCGGCAATGCTAGAGTCCCCCCAGAGAAAGACCTGCAGGTGGAAAATGCTTCCCAGCGGTCCTTGAGTTCGCAGGGACCATGAGGGAATGCTGCAGGAGGGTTGAAATCGGGAGTATAAAAATGACTTAAATAAAAAGACACAATTCCCGATGAACAAATTTTTGTTATATCGAGCAAGATTTTGGCAATTTGCAACATCACATTATCAAAATAAATGAGCCATTTGCAAAAAGCGTGGCTTTAAGGGTTACATCTATAATCCTCTAATATCGGCGGTATACCCATCCGGAAGTCCCGGATTTTAATCCCTATGGAACCCCAATGTAATCCGATTTTCTTGTTCAACATTTTTTTATACTCTGTCTGTCTGTCTGTCTCTCTTTCTCGCTCTCTCTCCCTGTCTATATACATATAAAGAGTTTGTTCGCAAAAACCGATAAGTCCATTTTTGAAGATTTTGAAGTACGGTCTCTGTCATAAAGTACAAAATAATACCTTTCAAATGATATATTGGTCACTACAATATAAAAGTACATTTTTGAAGTTATGGTCAAAAAAAGCGAAATTTTTTTTACTATTCTCCTTATTTTTCTTGACCTTTAATCGCAAATATCTCCATTTGGCAAATATGGACTTATCGGTTTTTGCAAACAAACCCTTCATATATATATATATATATATATATATATATATATATATTGCTCATTTTGAACTACTAAGAACATAAAGGCATGCATGGATAATACATACTTGTTCGACATTTAATTTTCTTTCCAGTTACATCCCGAGAAACGCAGCGGCATTGATACCCGTCCAGAGTTTCAGTACACTTCTGTCCATAAGGGCATGGGTTGGACATGCAAGCTGTAATGGAGAGGAGATAGTCGAAAGGTCACATGAGTGCTTGCATCATCCTCCCCCCCCCCCCTCCACACGAACACACACACACACACACACACACACACACACTTAAAAGAACAGGCTCGCAATCTTTACTAACTTAAATAACATGAAGTCATGCTATTGGTTGATATATCGAAATTGGAATGTGTTTAGTTAATGATCGTATGATTTCATCTCTAATGTGGTTTTCTATTGTTCATACATGTTTAAATACCTGAGGAGATCTTGTGGTGCAACCTTGCCCACTAGGGTCCTCTACTGATGTCTGGTTATTCAGGGGCGGATCCAGGAATTCCGTACAGGGGTGGTGCCTTTACAAAGTCAAATGGGGGCGCGCGCACGCGCCGCTTGTTTTCATTGTATTTCTTTTGTTTTAACAAAGAAAAAAGAGGGGGCGCGCGCCCGGTGCGCCCCCTCTGGATCCTCCACTGGTCTTAGCAGGCCACAAAACTCAGGAAAGCTTCGGGGTATACTCCAGGTGAGAAAGAAACTCTGCCCACTTGTTTCCACAGCATTCCTGTCTCCCTGAATACAGTTTTGTTTTGTTTTGCTTGTTCTGTTTTTTTAAGGAAAATATCATTGTGATTGCATTTTGCATGTTTCTTACAGACCACAGAGACTCTTTTACAGTGTCCCCCAACAACTCAACAATTATGACTTCTGTCTCACAGACAAGGCCATGCATATCCAAGAGTTAATGAAAATAAACAGCGCTCATGTAACGCATAACACATAGTGCATTGTTCCCTATGCGTTGAAGAAAAAAGAAGTATTTTACAAGAATGAATAATCAATTTCGATTATAATGTTTGTACAGAGATTCATGTTTGTCAAATTCTTTTTTTTTAGTAATTGTTATTGACATTGCTAGTTTGTCTTTAAATTTTGGGGCAATAATGAAATGAAATTTTTTCATGTTTCTTAAAAGAAGTTCATGTTTCGTTAAACAATTTGATCACTCCTCACAGCAGAGTTTTGGATAGCTTATAATTTCCAAATCTGTTTGAAAGGCACTCTACAATGCAACCCGTGACAAAAATCAATATGGTACATGACGAAAGTATGAACTTAACTTTCCGTGTGTGTTTGTCAATGAAATCTCAATTTTTTCCAATTTTGTGTGATGCGAATGAAGCAGAGAGACATTCTAGCGGCAAACATGTTTTTTTCTAGAGGAATTGGATCAGTCAAAGTAACGCTTGAACTTCTGCAAATACGTTCTGCATCAACTAGGGCAGTACCATCGACATCAAGAGACTCTGTGTACTGTGCTTCTCGAAAATCCGAAGAGATGTGGAGAAATTCACTATTAATTGATTTTAGCCCATTGGACGACAATTCCTTAATTACTTTGATACTGATACACTCTATAGGACATATACTCGTGACTTCAGATTTTATAAAAGCTACATACAACAGGGTATCACCAACATAAACCATATCAACAAAGAATGAATCTATTAACGTTTCCAAAGGGTATATAGTGAAAAGAGGACTGGACCCAGTAGAAGTCATTTTTGAGAAATCGCATGTTACTTTAACTATGGTCAGTAGACTCATTTCCCCCTATAATCATTGCTAACATTTCATATCTAGGCCAATGTTTTAATCAAGTTTTAATCAAATCGAAAGAATGAAAAGTTTTAGATCGCGGAGTCTTCGCGATGTTTTATTACTGTTCTGTCTGTCTTCCAGGTCACACTGGCAAAAGATCGAGACGTTTGGCGCTGATGGCATACGGGGAAACATACCTAGTTTGAGTGGTAAGTTTCACTGGAAGTTACATGAATCTTCAAGATCGCGATCTTTATTAACTTCTTGATCTTTTGCCAGTCCGACCGCGACTACAAACGATTATCATTATTGATATAATACCTTCATGTGTGGTTTGGAGAAGAAAAACAGTAACAACAAGTATACCTGGATGGGCACAATAGAAGTTTGTCTTTCCTCTGGCCTCACGTGGAACCAATACGTCATAGTTCGGATGATCACGTGGGACGTATTTAGGAGTAAGCCTGACATGTTCGCCCGTTGTTTTAGATGTGATATACGGACACATGCCTTCGAGCTCTGGGGCCGTGTTTGGGCACATTTCATCATGTGCATAACACATTTCTGCCGAACGAAAGAAAAAAAATGCAACGTAAGCAACCCAATTCCTGCTGGAAAAAAAATAAGTCTCCCTCAGTTTGAAACACTATATGAAACACAGTGTGAAACACTATATGAAACACAGTGTGAAACAATATTCAATTTCAATTCAATTCAATTCAATTCAATTCAATTTATTTCACATCTTTCAAAAAAAAACCCCACAATGATAGACATACATATATGTATAAAATGTACAGAACAGAACACAGAAATATACACATAACAAAGCATAAGCAGTACAAGGACAGTTTCAATGAAGTATAAACGCAGTAAAAACAGTAAGATCTGCAGCAGATGTGTGGGAATGACAAAAGGCCATTGGCCTGTCAAAGGTGATACCCTTGATGGACTGCATCTTACAAGTTTGCATTTTAAAAATTGTGTTTAAATCACAGAACATAAACGGAGACAAAAAGAAAGACAGTAGAGAACATGGCAAGAATAAGATAGAGAGAAGCAATGACAAGATTTACATGTACTAAACTCAAAAGACGAATACAAACAAGCTAATGAGCTACAACAACAATAACAAACAATATATGAACAAACAACAGGCAATCAGTAAAACTTAAAGATACCTCATGATATATTGCATATTATTTCTTCTGTAATAAATAAAATTTATACTTCCTTTTAAAATCGCTTAAAGTGGAACACTGTTTAAACTTATCTAACATATAATTCCATAGTACAGGACCTTTATAAGAAATCACTGTTCTTGAGAATTTATATCTATAAAAAGGAATATACATTTTATGGGAATTTCTGTTTGTTTAGTAACATACATATTCACATGAAAATTATAAATGAAATAATCATTAAAAGCATAAGGTAATAACTCGTTGGTGAAGGAATACATAAAAGAAGCAATCTGAAATTCATTAATACTATAAATATGCAATAATTGCAACTTTAAAAATAACTCTTTAGTGTGTGCCAAATAATGTGTTTTAGTTATTGTACGTATTGCACGTTTTTGAAGTTTTAAAAGTTTCTGCGTTAAATACGTTGCACAATTACCCCATACAATATTACAATATGATAAATGTGATAAAATCATACTATTATATGTGACCGTGCACCTCAAAACGAACATAAAGTCGCACACACTGATTTTGCGTGAGGACTGAAAATAAGTGAAATGGGTCAACTTAGCCGAACCTGACTTTTTCATATTTTCTGAAAGAGCGGATCTTCTTGTACATTATGCTAAAATTTGGTATCATAAAACAGGCAGGAAAGTGTGTTTTTCTAGCAGTTTATCTCGAACATTTTTGGTAGAATAGTGTGATTAGGTGTGTCTTTAGAATCCCTTTTTCATTTCTGAAAAACCTTGTCCACACTCTTCACTTTCAACTCTAATAACTTTTGAAAGGATAGTGCTACTGCTTTGAAAGTTGGCATCAATTATGGACAGAATGTGTTAATGAGGCATGCTTAATTTCAATTCAAGCTGATAATCCCTTCATTGTTGTTACTCTGGTGGTTTACTTCCTGTTTTTTGTCCCATTCATAGCACAGCTAGCACGGTTTGGTAAAGATTAAGCGCTTGAATAGACACTGTACTTCAGAGCCTCTTTTCTCAGTTCACACTTTTCCTGAGTTTGTGCTTTCTTTCCAATATTTAGATAGGTTAGGAGAGTCCATTTTATTTGAGTTATACATCATTTTGAAGCTTAAAGTCTGCTCTGTCAGAATATGGTCTTAACTAAAAATTCATGTCTGGCGACTTTTTGTTTGTTTTGAGGTGCAGGGTCACATATATATTCACTAAAATTTTCAAAGGCAATATATGCTTCAAATTATGCAGTACTCCAATTACTCTTGATGTTTTAAAAGAAATATGATTAATATGATCTTTCCAACTTAAGCATTCATCAATAATAACACCCAAAAATCTAATACTTTTGACTCTCTCAATCTCAACATTATTAATCGTAATATTGATTGAATTCACATCAACATTTACATTCCGAGATTTAAAAATCATATAATTTTTCTTTGTATAATTAATCTGTAATTTGTTGGCTAAAAACCATGATTGCACTTTTTGCATTTCAGTATTGATAAGCTCATTAATCGTTACAACATCTTTTCCAGGTAAAAGCAGGCTGGTGTCATCAGCAAATAAGATTACAGATAAAATAGCACTTACATATCGCAAATCATTAATATACATTAAAAATAGTAGTGGTCCAAGATTTGATCCTTGTGGCACACCAACTGGAATATCTCTAAAATGTGAATTAACATTGGTTATACAAACATATTGCTTTCTCTCACTTAGATAACTCTGTAACCATTTCATTGCTATACCCCGTATACCATAAAAACTAAGCTTATCAAATAAAATAGAATGATCTATACAATCAAAAGCTTTTGATAAATCTAAAAACACTCCAACTACTATTGCTTTATCTTCAAAAGCCTTGGCAAGTTTATCTACTAAGTCATTTATTGCATGTGATGTACTGCACCCTTTTCTAAAACCAAACTGTATCCGATATAAAATGTCATGTTTTTGTATAAAACAGATCATTTTTTCATAATATTTTACTAAAAATTGATAAAATAGAAACAGGTCTGTAATTATTTACAAACATTTCATTACCATTCTTAAAAACTGGTATCACTTTGGCGATCTCTAATGCACTTGGAAAAATACCTTGTTCAATAGACGCATTAAAAATATTGCACAAAGGTGACACAATTGCATCAATAGAAGTTTTTACTACTTTTGTGTTAAATCCATCATAACCTGCATTTTATTTACATCTAATTTAAAAACTACATTTAGAACATCTGAAACTGATGTAAATTCTTCTCATTCATCCAGTCGAAGTACAAGATCAAAGATTAGTTGAATCAAGAAACTGGAAATAAACTCACTGTTGCGACGTTTCGCCAATAATCAATTGGCTTCTTCGGGCGAATGAAGCTCCCGATGATGGAATGGCCCTTAAATAGTGCGAGATTGTGCAGAGCGCACTGGACCTTGTCCAGCGCGCGAAAGACGGCTTGGGAAACGTCGCAACAGTGAGTTTATTTCCAGTTTCTTGATTCAACTAATCTTTGATCTTGTACTTCGACTGGATGAATGAGAAGAATTTACATCAGTCTATCCGACACGAATTCGGTCAGGAATGTGTGAGATTGTGCAGAAACAGCGAAAAGACGGCTAGGAAAAATCGCGAATTTCCGTAATCACCTGCGGTTCAATCTACGTTGTCTACACGACAACATTATACCCACCAGCGTTCAGCTAAAGAGTAATGTTCGAGGTCATAAAGCACTGAACATCTTGAAGAACGCCGAGAGGAAATTACTCAACGAAAGGGTCAGACAAATCAATCACAAGTTAGATAATTTGAAAGCACATCAAAATTGCTTGGAAAAGAAGATAGGAGAGCAGTTTCCAGCCGAGGTTGTCCGACAAATCAACGATTACACTACACATGCGCAGTTGGCACAACACGAGCTCACCAAACGGCGCCATATTGGAAAATTCTCGAAGCTCCGTGATACATGTGAATCACGAGCGGATTTGGATCATAACTGGAGACGTAGCAAGCCTACATGTGTGTCATCCACTGTCCCATCGAGTTGGGTGAGAAATCTGTCATCTAGGGAATTATCACATGAGGAAAAATCTCTCTTAGGAAAAGGTCTAAATTTTGCGACATCACCTACACAACTACCCGTATCGGAACTGATTACCGCTACTGAGTCTGCCATCCGACTATGTAACATCAAACCTGATGCTGCAGAGGAGTTACGGCATGACGTGAGTACCCTATTATGTCACTCTGAATTACCGAAACCGAACATCACAGAAAAAGAACGACGTGCTTTGGAAGAGTTAGCAGGGGATAAGAACATTGTTATTGTACCAGCAGATAAAGGGAGGTGTGTAGTTGTGCTTGACAAAGACAAGTACACTGACAAATGTTTAGATTTGTTGGACGATAAGAAGACCTATAAGACCATAGGTTACAACCCTACCAATGGATATAGGAAGACAGTAACTGGTGTCATTAACAAGATCCACAAGGAAGGTGGTTTCAGCGATAGACAAAAACAGTTCTTGACTCCACCTACAGAACCTACAGTACCAGGATTTTATGGCCTGCCAAAGGTACATAAACCTGATCCCATTCCAGTGAGACCTATTGTAAGCTGCATTGGCTCGGTGACTTACAGCCTTGCCAAACACCTTGCCAACATTCTAAGTCCCTTAGTAGGGAAGTCCCCTCACCACGTGAAAAACAGCCAAGACTTCGTTGAGAAGATTTCACACATCAAACTAGCGGATAATGAAACATTAGTATCATATGATGTAAGTGCCTTATTTACATCGATTCCCTCATCAGAAGCAGTTTATGCGGTTAGGACATGTCTTAGTCGGGATGACAGCTGGAAGGATCGTACTTCACTTTCCATAGATCAGATTGTTGAAGCGTTAGGGGTTTGTTTGAGTACAACCTATTTCTCTTTCAACGGCAAGCACTACATACAACAACATGGATGTGCTATGGGTTCACCAGTTTCTCCCATAGTGGCCAACATCTACATGCAAGAGTTTGAGGCCACAGCACTGAGTACCTACTCTGGACACAAACCACGTATCTGGCTCCGCTACGTGGATGACACTTTTGTCATCCTCCATGACGAAGAGAGTGCGTCTTTCTTTGGTCATATCAACTCCTTGGACAAGCACATTTCCTTTACACAAGAAACATGCAAGGATGGACATCTGGCATTCCTAGATGTTGAGGTCCACGTCGATTCAAATGGTACCCTCTCCACTTCAGTGTACAGGAAACCGACCCATACGGACCAGTATCTTAATTTCCAGTCACATCACCCCTTGGTTCACAAACTTGCAGTCATCAGGACCCTCTTCCACAGAGCAGACACCATAGTTCACAGTCCACCGGAGGTTGAAAAAGAAAAGACCAACATCAAAAACGCCCTGGCTGGATGTGGATACCCAGACTGGGCATTCTCTAAAGCAGACACCCCGAAACGACAAAGCAAGAACACACAGAGAACCTATGGTACACAGGGACGGAAAGTCACCATCACTATCCCGTACGTGCATGATCTGTCGGACAAGATCAAAAGGCTGTTTCAGAAACAGGGCATCACTACTGCCTTCAAGCCCCGCAACACATTAAGGCAGAGATTAGTTCACGTCAAGGACCGAGTCGCCAAAGAAAAACAGAGAAACGTAGTCTATGGCATCCGATGCGCCCAGGAGGATTGCCATGATTTCTACATAGGGGAGACACAACAATCACTAAAAGCTCGCATGAACCAACACAGAAGACCCAGCAACTCAGAAAGCATCCCGGATTCAGCAGTATACACACACATCAATGCCAGCAAACATTCGTTCAACACCAATCAAGTGATTATTCTGGATAGAGAATCCAAGTGGTTTGAGAGGGGCGTCAAGGAAGCCATTTGGGAACGTGTGGAGAGACCTACACTTAACAAGAGAGGAGGTCTCCGCTTCAATTTATCGCACGCGTGGGACCGGGCCGTTCGCAAGATCCCAAGCCGTCTTTCGCGCGCTGGACAAGGTCCAGTGCGCTCTGCACAATCTCGCACTATTTAAGGGCCATTCCATCATCGGGAGCTTCATTCGCCCGAAGAAGCCAATTGATAATTGGCGAAACGTCGCAACAGTGAGTTTATTTCCAGTTTCTTGATTCAACTAATCTTTGATCTAACATCTGAAACTGTTATAGGACTAAAAAACAAAGAATCAGTGACCTTTCCACACATACATTCTTTAAAAGAATCATTTTCAGATATGCTTAACTGTGCATTATCATGAATTTCTTTTCCAATTTTACTAAAAATTCATTAAACACATTGCATATATCATTTTTATTTGTGATTACCTTACCATCAAACTCAATTTCATTTATCGACGCTTTCTCTTTTTTCTTACTCAATATCTCATTTATAAGTCTCCAAGTGGTTTTTGCATCATTCATAGCGTGCTTGAATTTCAGATCACAATAATTTAGTTTTGCAGTTCTTATCATGTATTAACTTTATTTCTATATTGTTTCTACATTTTCCTTCTACTACCTATTGGGTTTCTTAAATATTTCTTGAACAAAACATATTTTCGTTTACACAATTCTTTTATTTCTGCAGTTAACCATGGCTTTCTTTGCATATGTTTTCGTTGTCTTACCTCTATTTCAGGAAAACATTCATTATGTAATTCAGAATAAATGTCTTTAAACCGGCTATATTTCTCATTTACATCATGTATATCATATAAAAATGTCCAATCAACTGCGTGTAATTTTGAACAAAATGTATAGGCCCTACATTCTTTCATCATCAATTTCTCTTTTTTTTATATTCAGCATCAAAATCATTCATAACTGCCTTAGAATTAATCAAAATAAATGGTGTAAGATGATCACTGACATCAGTTAGAATTATTCCACTCTTTTCTATTTTTTCAGAATGATTATAAAATATGTTATCCAATATAGTAGCTGAATGAGAAGTTATTCTAGTTGGTTTGAATATTTGAGGTAAATATGAATACGAAGTGAAATTATCTATAAAATCATTCACAGACTGACAAACATTTATTTTCATTAAATCCACATTGAAATCTCCCATTATGATATTTTCTTTCCTCTCATTTGATATGGTATTTAAAGCTTGGATATTTTCTACAAAATTTTCAACTGTCTGCTGAGGAGGTTTGTACATCACTCCAACAATATAATTTTTTATCTTATCATATACCTCAATAAAAATACTTTCAACGACATCATTGCATATATCTAAATCTGTTCTTCTTTTGAATTTGATATTGTTTTGAATAAAAATTCCAGCTCCTCCTCCTCTTTTTCCCTGTCTAGCATTACCAACAAAAGTATACTGTGGGAGAGAAATAAGCTCTTCCTCACCATCTCTCAACCATGTTTCAGTTACTCCTATGATTGACATAGGCATATTTAACATTTCTAACACAGTGACAAAAATTATCAAAATTGCGTTTTAAACTACGACAATTGAAATGAAACAAAGATAACATATTTGAATTCTCAGTTGATTTAACATAATCACAAAATTCGCTGGGAGTATGATAAGCATTATGAAGAGCAACTTCATTATCAAAATCAGATATATGTGAGTCATATTGTTGAATGTTTCTGTTACAAAGAAAACAATTATCACAATTTATGTTAGAATTTTGCCTGTTACACAAAACACAAACACAAGAAATCAACATTTAATATTCAAACCAGGATATGTATACATAAAACAAAAAAACCTTTAGTTCAATATAAAAAGGTAAGTTGTACACCAGGTAATGATCAAATATGAAATATAATGAGTGTTTCTGAATCACATTACAATATTTGTGATGGGGTTATGGATTTACAGTCTTTGCAAGTCAGTAACTGAATGTATCCTCTTTTTCACAGTGCCCCTATTCGTCGCTTTGAGCAGCACCAGGATCCTTCCGTCCGTCGACCAAGCTGCGATCACATTGCTGTTTGTTTTGACTAACTCATTTGCTTTTTGTAGCAGATTCCTGTTTGTTGCTGTCAGGTCCTCCTCGATGCCAATATGCTTCCCTTTCAGTCGCTTCCTGTTCCTGATGACAAGATGGCGAACACGGTAGGTAGCAAACTTGACAATGATTGGTCTAGGGGGCTTTGTCTTCTCTCCTCTCTTGACAGGACGTGGAGGACAAATGCGATGGGACCTGTCGATGTCCTCAGGCTTCAACTTCACATTCAGCTCTTTGCTGGCTAGGTCGAGCATCACTTCATCGGTGTCTTCATGATCCGACTCGGGAATGCCGTACAGCCACAAGCAGTTCCTGCGCGAGTATTGCTCTGCATCGTTCAAGGTGCGCTGCAGATTGGTGATTTCGTCTTTGTTACATTCCTGTTCTTTCTGCATCGAAGATATGATGGTGGCTTTTGTCTTGATCTCATTTTCAAGGTCCATGACTCTACTCTCTGTCTGTTCGAATTGGTAGCGGAGAGTTTGCAACTCCTTATGAAACACAGTGTGGAATCTTTTCACATTATTTAGATAAAAACATAAAAACATGAATTCTGTACTTAGCATATGAAACAGAACATTAACTCTCTATGTGCCACGTTCGCAAGTCGGACTCAGTCGACGGCGTGCCAACATCACATATTCTGCTCAACAAACAAAGCCGCCAAAACCGATCGATAAATCGCTAATCCCGCGGTACAATCAAAGCGTTTCTCGCGCTTATGTTCCTCTCACATACGGCTTGCATTCTATGTGGTGAATGACTATCAAGCGGTGTTCCCAACTAGATTTTGAATGTACACTTTACGTTTCTGTCACTATTTTATGTGCAAAAGTCATTCCTTTACAGTAATGTAGCAACTGGTAATTCAAAAGAAAAAATTGAAAATAGAATTGTTATACATTGTATACGGAAGCAAAGGTTGGCATTCCTCTTTAACTTTGCTCCCTATTATGTCCAGCTTAACAGAAATTTGTAGAAGTTATACAGATTGGAAAAATAGAATTCTTTCTCTAAGCATGACTATGTCCGTGTCTCAGAATAACGTGGTACACAGGGGGTTTCCACCATGGCACATAAAGAGTTAATTATTAATTAATCTGTGAAAACCAGGCTGCAGTGTAAAATCATCGTCACACTTCCAATTCGAGGGTTTTTCCCATAGTTGACTATGTGAACACATCATGAACATACTGTGAAACACCATTCTTTCAAGCAGATATAGGTTGCTCTACCAATATTGTATTGCAGGAAAATCTTTCGAACATAACGAGCGGACCCTTTGTAAATCAGTTAGACTAACCGCGGATAGTATTAGCACATGTGTAATCTTATCAGCACACGTGTCGAATTCGCATTTAATCTAAAGACATAAAAAGACGGACTACTAGTAATGGGTTCAAACAGTAACCTGGTGCAAACTTTGGTGAAATATTAGAGATGTTTGTATTCAAACAGTGAGAAATCTAAATTTCGAATGGAAAAATATATTTGGTTAAATCTCACTATACGCAACCTCATTGTTCAGCGTGTGCGTCATCACCTGGTAGGTCCTACGGAGTGTATGGGGGTGGAATGGGGGGGGGGGGGGTGTCAGAGGGGGATATCTTCCGCACCACGGATTTTTTTTTTTCGCTTTAAAATATCTGCTCCACGTCTTTTGTGGAATACTCGGAAACTTGCACACATAGGTGCCTACTCGTACACCTCCACGAAACAGACGGGTACAGAATACGAAGTAACACATTCATTATGAGATCTGGGCCCCGTTGCTAGAAACTTAAATTGCGTTTAAACGCAACTTCACATCCAACGCAAATATCGCCCGCAAATTGCATTTGATTCTTGCGTTCAGTTGCTAGAAGAGACTTGCATTTGATTGCAATTTGCGTTTGATTCCCGTTAATTATTCAGATGTAAATGGTGTATGCATCGCAACAGGGGACGGGGTAAGTATATAATCTAAAATAAGTAAATGTGTGTCAAATACCTTGAATAGTGAAGATTTACAGAATGCTACTTTATGATTAGAATGGCTAGGATACCTCAATATGGACAATTTTTTTTTAGTTCAATTTGAAGGAATGAACTAACGTTCATGCCGACTTCAATCCTAGAAAAGCACATACTGCGATATGATGTTAAAATCAATAAGTGGGACTATGAGATCATCTAAAGCTGTGAGGAGTTCATTTAAATAGCTAGGAGTTTTTGCGATCGCTTATATCGGAGCGTGTATAGTTTACATTGTGAATAATTCCTGACAATTGTGAAGTACGAGATCTTTATTACATGAGTTCGATCGTAAAATACTGCACTGCAGTGGGGAAGAAAATATCTAATTATGATAGCAAGTGTATGCTTTCAATTTCGCAGGGTTGTTATCGCAAGATCGGCTACATGCGGCATTATTTTTTGTTGTAGCTATAGCTACAGGTAAAACGTACAAAGGCATGAATACGTACGTGTATGCTATCTTTGTTATCCGACGATCAAGGGGTGGGGGTGCTTTAGCTTCCGAACTGCAGATAATGTAGGCTTAGGGCTAGCTTAAAATTGATGAAAACTAACCATCATATACATTTCTGCAGTGTTTTAGGGATTTATTTTACTTTGCACAATTAGATAACGCTTTGTTGAACACATTACTGGTGATAACAATGCATTTTTTTTTTTTTGCTACAACGTAGGTAATGTTACTGGCCATTTTGAATGCAACACAACTTTGCATTTGATCTGAACCAAACGCAGAATTGCTTTTGATTTTGTCATGCACCAACAGAATACCCGTCAGCACCGACATAACATCTGTCATACACCGACAAAACATTCTTGGATCAGCACCGAATGAATACAGCTGTTCACGCCATGTTTGCCAACTCCAACTCTCATGTCCCGGATGGACACTTTTATTCCACCCCACCCTGGTTTCACCAAGGCACATCACGGTTCTCCGTCACAATTTGAAAGGACTTGCGTTTAAACGCAAGTTCTTTCAGTAACAGACTTGCGTTTTGTAATAAACGCAACTTCGCGTTTATACGCAAGTTCTTTCAGCAACAGACTTGCGTTTTAACGCAAAGTTGCATGAGATTTGGAGAACTTGCATTTGATTTTTGGAGTTGCGTTTAAACGCAAAGTTGCTAGCAACGGGGCCCTGATTTGACCTGGATATACTTTCAAAATTGTAACAAAGTACCCTACGAGGTGTCACAACTTAGTCCAAGAGCGGTGGAAGTCGTTACAGGATTTTACGTTTTCAATTCTGTGATATAGTTGTGTTATTCATGTTTGCTGGACTTTATTAGTTTATTACTAAATTATTCTCACAGAGAAAGTGAAACAAATGTCTCTGTTTGTTTGCTCAATAAACCTCAAATTGTAGAATTTGTAACAACTGGACCCGGTTTCCCCAATCATAGGACCAACAGACTGTATATATGACAGGGAATGTAAGAAAAACTGATTAACAGTACATAATATTGTGTATGTCGGCTGGTAAGTCATCCAGTTTAATATTAAGGACTGCTACTGCAATAGTTCATGATGTATTTAAAGTGTATGAAAAACTGATCACCCGCTCTCAACAGCATAATTGAAGGGGTCAGTACAATATAGTGCTAACCCACGCAATAGTCATTTTGAGATAATCGGTGTTGAATGTTTGGAAAGTCCACACATTGTACATTAATAAAATATGAATGCATGCATTTTTACCATCTTATTGGTTGAATTCAAATATGATATTTTCACGGACGTTAGAGTGAAGGATAAGGATCATGAAAAAGCATGTAAATCAGTTTAAATAACTGTGTGGGTTAGCACTATAATGCACCGACCCCTTCAATTATAATATCGATGTTGGCTGGTAAGTCATCCAGTTTAATATGTAGAAATGCTACTGTAATAGTTCATAATGCATTTGAAAGTACATGTGTTTTGTCAATATTATTATCATATTACTAATCCCCGCTGTGTGTCTACGTACTTGTGTCAGTACCACTGTCATTCCTTTGTCTGATAATCGCTCAAAATCATTGATTGATTCAGAGATTACGATGATGTTTTACCTTGCCGGTCAATCAATAACAGGAGAAATATGGTCCAATGGCCTCGAAAAACCTGCAAGCATAATAAATGACGGAACAATCATACACAGAAAAAGCAAACAAACAAGCAAACAAAGAACAAAACACACACAAACAAAAAACATATGTATAGCCACTTACTAATCCTTATCTATTATTATGCAAAGTATATTGATAAACACTACGTAATATAAACCTGATATATCCCACATGACCTGTTTCCAATTTGATGAGTTTGAACGTTCTATGTTCTATGCAATTCAGCAGTTCGAACCTTTCATTTTCTTCTTTCGAATTGATTGATTAATCACTATAGACTCTAAAATTACCAAAGACATAATGATTAATCAGGGAAGAGTAAACTACTATGATGGGAAAATTTGGTATATTCATAAATGTATATACTCGAGCTTCGCTGTGAATTGTTGATACGTGTCGTCACTTTCCGAAACTTCCCGTATGTTTTCAATGGAAGTCGAATTTTAAAGCCTTGTCGCATTCACATTATCACTCCTCTGTCAAAAGTGTTAGAGCAACTGCTTTATAATGTGTAACATGTGGTTACTTGTTCTCATTTCATTGTATTTGAGGAGAATCTTCTATACCCCGAGTATTAATAGGTATTAAAAGCCATGCAAGTGACCGTGCATCTCAAAACGAACATAAAGTCGCACACACTGATTTTGCGTGAGGACCGAAAATAAGTGAAATGGGTCAACCTTGCCGAACTTGATTTTTTTCATGTTTTCTGAAAGAGCGGGTCTTCTTTTACATTATGCTAAAATTTGGTATCATAAAACGGGCAGGAAAGTGTGTTTTTTCTAGCAGTTTATCTCGAACATTTTTGGTAGAATAGTGTGATAAGTTGTGTCTTTAGAATCCCTTTTTCATTTCTGAAAAACCTTGTCCACACTCTTCACTTTCAACTCTAATAACTTTTGAAAGGATAGTGCTACTGATTTGAAAGATGGGATTGATTATGGACAAAATGTGTTAATGAGGCATGCTTAATTTCAGTTTAATCTGATAATCTCTTCATTGTTGTTACTCTGGTGGTTTACTTCCTGTTTTTTGTCCCATTCATCGCACAGCCAGCACGGTTTGGTAAAGATTAAGCGCTTGAACAGACACTGCACTTCAGAGCCTATTTTCTCAGTTCACACTTTTCCTGAGTTTGTGCTTTCTTTCCAATATTTAGATAGGTTAGGAGAGTCCATTTGATTTGAGTTATACACCATTTTAAAGCTTAAAGTCTGCTCTTTCAGAATATGGTCTTAACTAAAAATTCATGTCTGGCGACTTTTTGTTTGTTTTGAGGTGCAGGGTCACATATATATGTAATATATATATATATATATATATATATATATATATATATGTTATACATATATATATATATATATATATATATATATATATATATTATTTTGTACCCATGGTCCTTATCCTGTTCTTCACAACAGGCTTTGTTGGGACCTATACTCAACAAGCTTTGCGTTTTAGAAGGTTCCATCGTATTTCTCTATGGCATTCTTTTACTTTGATTAAAAATGTCCCATCGACCGCTTTGTACTATGTTGTATTATATATATATATATATATATATATATATATATATATATATAATATATATATATATATATATATATATATATATATATAATACAACCAAGCTGGACATTATGTATTATCACATTATGTTATATTTTATGCATTGTCCATCGAGAACTACTAAAATAAAATTGAAATTGAAATTGAAATCGAATCTGCTTTTCAAGAACTTATTCCCGGATCATTTTATGAGTACAACCTTTTAATGTTGCCCTGAACTTTCAAAGGTAATTCCACAGTAAACAGCTATCAAGTGTGTCAAAGGACACTGAAGGATAACCGTATATGGAATCTCTTCCATCTATAGTTATTATGTATGCAGCGTCTTTCAAAGTAAAGGAATGGTGCAGTTTTGCTTGAGATATGGATTCACTTTTTAACTTTTTTTCTGGCTTATTCATTGAAAATCACTTACATGAAGTATTAAGGAGTATACAATTCTAAAAGGAATTAAAAGTTTATTTGATCAAAATTTGTTATGGAATAGTTGAGATGTCAAAAGCAAAGAAATCCTAAAAAAAGGTGGCACCCACTTTTCATTAGGACCACTTTATGCATATATATCTTTGGTGTTTTTTTTTCTTCTTCTGCCATTTCAAACCCAATTTTCACCAAATAAACTTTTATTTCCTCTTTTGTGTTATTCATATATCGTGTAAAGGGATTCTAATTACCCCGCAAAAAGTAAAAATTGAACTCCCATCTCTAGTAAAAAAAGAAAAAGAAATGCCACCCTTATAATGTTAAACTTCGTTCTGATCTCACGGTAGTTCTTATACTATTCGCACTCACTTTACAGAACCTAAATTGTGGAATGATTAGGATGGCAAAATAATCCAATCTCAGTCTCTTAATTCATCTATGCATAAACTTAAAGTAGTTTCTCTGAATATACTCTACGGTCTCTAGCTATTTCTTTGTTCATACTTTGTATTTCTGTCATTGTTTCTAACACGTCAAGTGCCTCGCTCGAGATTTCTTCTATCTTCTGGACTAATTTCTTTGTACATACTTTCTGTTTCTGTCATTGCACACTGTATCTGACTTGTACCTCGCTTTGGTGATTACGCGACTCTATTGAAGTGTTTTGTCGCGGACATTTTTTTTTCTCTCTTTTTATATTTTTTATATTCCTCGACGTCTATTTTTCCCTAATTCATAAAATTTAATTGTCATTCCTTTCAGTTATGAATATGAAGTAAGAATTTATCTCACATCAGCATCTGGGAATCTACACCCTATACAGAAGCAATGCTTTTATGCAGATTCCTCATAATTTATTTCACATGTTGAATTGTCTTCATTGCCTTATTTGACAATTCACCCTTGCATTGTTTATTGGTTATGTAATTGTTTATTTGTTGAAACGTGGGATATGGAACAATAAAAACAGACAAAAAACCAACAATGTGTTCCCGAGCATTTCGCTTGGTCCGTCTTTTCCTGATCCGAAAAGGGGACCCAGATTTTCGAAAATTCCAGTAGGTAGTTATTACATCTAGTGGATTTTTTATTACCACGTAACGAGTGACGTAGGACTATATTTCACCTACCTTATACATGCTTTACTTTCACCTAAAGCTTTCCAGACAGAAGAGTTGCAAGTGAAGTGTTAGTCGAGTAGTTTAAGGGCTACCGACGTACAAGGCAATTTTGTCTTCTTTTTTATGTCAGCACACTCCTCACCGTTGGCAGGTTTCTTTATTTCTTTCTTCCTTTGTTTAGTCACACACGCAAAAATCACAAAGAGAATGCGAGAAAACATTCAGTTCGAAGTAGGTAAATACGTTGCTGTATACTCTTTAATAGTCCCTGATCCAGTGCAATATCCAACGTTGCTTTGAGGGAAATGAAAACAAAAAACAAAAAGAAAGTCAAGAAAGCAAAACTGCACGACGGCATCTGCGACACCAATAGAAAAACAAACAATGGTTGTTACTAAGCGAATGTCACGTTACGAGCTGTGGTAAATTAACCGGGGAAAAGAGACTCTCTTTGTTTTCCTTTTTTTTTTTTAGCTATTGCGCAATTAATGTTGTCATTCAAATATCATGAACGACCCTCACTTTAGCAACAAAGTGCTCTGCTATATACTCTTCCTATAGTCACGTTTCACAGCACGGCATTATTCCCTTACAGATTGAAAGCGGAAAAAAAAAGAATAGCGTAGAATTGTCAATGACAGCGGCCGCTCCTTGATTTTTATACATTTACATCAAATTCCAATCTTCCCTTGTTTTTAAAGACTATGTTTTTTCCCCGCAAAGGACATTGAACCTAGCAAACTCTCTTATTGCATCAGTTACGTAGAAAGTTTATGCCTTTTACTTGTTTTAGTCTCTACGTCGGCCTAATGGACAGGGATCAAAAGAAAAGTATTGAAAATAACGAAGCTCTGGTGGTAATAAAAGAATAAACCTACAAAACCTGAAAGTGTACGAGCACTAAGGCCAACCTTTTAAAAAGGACTGCTTCCCCCCACTTTCGACACTTCCCCACCCTCTCTCTCACTCTCTTTCCAAAAAAAAAAAAGAAGAAAAAATGTCTCATGAAAAGAGGCTGCCATCTAATTGATAACCCCTTATTACAGGAGCCTACATTTCACACACTTATCTAAAGCACAAAGAAAAACCGTCCTAGTGACTATACGCTTAATTATACATGATGATCGGCGCCATTTTTAAACACAGCACATTTTCAACGTATCACTCGAAAATATCCGTTGCTAACAATGTACTTGTACCCCTCTCCCAAAAAAGCTGTTGTTCTTGCTGTTGTTGTTTGCTGTTTTGATTCCTTTTTAAGCTATCGTGGCAATCCAGTTTTCGCCGACAATTTCCATAGCTGGCGGTGTGTAGCTGGTAGTGTGCTGGTGGTGTGTAGCGTTGATGTGGCTAGTGGATAAAACTATGGGCTGACAATTGTTAGATCTCTGGTCCATTGTGATGGGCCCTTGATCGAAGCGGTTGTGCCCCCAGACGAAAAAAAAATGTTTTTGTTTTCGACTGATTTTGATTCCTGATACTTCCGGTGACAATATCCAATGATTTTCGATCGATTTTGACTAAAACCAAAGCAATACGCTTGCGTCAAAGTTCAAATTCCGCGCGCGCTTCTATGTGCATATAAATGGTGAAAAAACATGTCTGTTTATTTCGCCATAGCTCTTGAGATGTCAACCAACCCTTTGTTTTATTTGCATATTACAAAAGCATATGAATTGCAAGTAACATTTCAAGTATCAATATTCAATGAAAACTCTCTGATGTCATCAGATCGTCATCTGAAATAAAGAAAATGGAATTAAATTTTGAGGTACTGTTTCTGACATTCAGTTATGTGTATCTCGGTCATTTTGCTCATCCCCCCCCCCCCCCCACCCCACACAAAAAATTGATTTGTTGTACTTTTAACAATTTTCTTTTGAGTCGGCAATAATTGTTTTGCAATTTGATGACAGTATCATATTTAAAACTTTAATTAAATGCGAAGTATCCAAATTTGCCAAGTTTACGTGTTATGTCTATGGGAGGTGATTTTTTCCATTCATGCATTGACTTGACAACGTTCTGGAACGTGTACCTCAATTGATTTGACTCCAATTTCTCTGAAACTTTAAGTATATTGTGACACTGAACCGCAGTATTCATGCATTTATGCTTTTTATTATTATTTTTTTTTCAAATGTCCTCATCATGTTGACAATTTTGTAGCTTAAACCTAAAAATGAGAATGGAATCTGGATGAAGCGATTTCTGACTTTATATCTATGCAACTGTAGGGTCCTATCCTGATTCAACCGGGTGCTGTTCGTTATTCCGAAGGTTGGTTATTCCGAAGGTTCGTCAATCTGAAACACACAAATTTCCTGTACCTAAATGTTCGTTGATCCGAAAATGAAAAAGGGTTCGTCAATCCGAACATTTGTGGCGTTATTCCTCGGTTCGTTATTCCGAAGGATCGTTAATCCGAAAATGAAATAGGGTTCGCTAGTCTGAAGGTTCATTGACCCGAAGTGACATAGGGTCCGTAACAAACCTTCGGAATAACGAGCTTTGTTTAATTTTCGGATTAACATCCTTCGGAATAGTGAACTTTATTTCATTTTCGGTTCAATGAAGCTTCGGAATAACAAACCTGATCACATTTTTGGATTAACGAACCTTCGGAATAGCGAATCTTCGGAATACCGAACCTTCAAAATAACAAACCTTCGGACTAAAGAACCCTCGGAATAACGAACCTTCGAAATAACGAACTGTAACCGATTCAACCAACCCATTGCTGAAAACTGCATAGCGCCACCAGTCGTTACAAGGAAGTACATTGGGCCGAAAGCATAAAACAAGCAATTGCTAATTGCTTGTAAGTAATTGCTTCAAGCAAATGCACAAGCTCATCTAGAAAATGGTCTAGCTCACGCAATAGCTTAAATCCATATGCCTAACCTTTTGCTTGTGCCTATACCTTTTGCGTGTCCTCCTTAAGCAAGTGCTTGCGTTTTCAAGAAAAGGGACGTCACGCCTTTGCGAACACAAGAACAAAGGTGGGTGTGACAGCATGTATTAGAAAGGGCGTGTGTGTGCGGAAATATATCCCGACATAGCAAAGGAGCCATGAAATGACACTTATAAATGTACACACTGACGCAAACACACATCTACACACACTCACACGTACTGGCTAATTCCCATCACTGCTTATAGTAGCGCGGATCTGCCAGGTCGTACGTGGAAGTCAGACATCTTACCTGTTTTTCTTCACAGTTTTGAGTGCTGACCACTGGACATTCCCTTTGTTGAAACAAAAAGTTTCTTGCACTACTTAGGATTAATTTCTAGTTGATTTTTACCACACCTTTTATGAATGTGAAAATGATACTGAGAAGGGAACGTGCCAGTTAAGGAAAAGTTCAAGCTCATTTCACAGAGCTTGGAAAATCGTAAGAAATTGATAGAAACAGTAAGAGCAAGCAAAAGGTATGTTTTATGGACACGTTTTTAAGCGAATGCTTGGTCTCCAAGCAATTGCTTGTGCTTGCTAGCAAAAGCTTCTACTCGCAAGAAATTGCTTGTTTTTTATGCATACGGATTCAAGTAAAAGGCTAGCACAAGCAATCGTTATCGTTTATGCATCCGGCCCAGTGTATTGCCGTCTAGCAATACAATGCATTTTCACTCAAGGAGTGATTAAAGGTAAAGACGTAAAATCAGCTTAGTGTACGTGTTGTATCTATAGGGGGTGATTTTTTTTTTGTCCTTAAACCATGCATTGACTTGACAGCGTTCTGGCAGCTGTATCTCATTTCATTATGCTCTATTTTATTTGAATCTCACCTATACGTTGCACTTTTAAAACATCCGAGTAAGAACTGACCCGGAACTGGGTCCGTTGGGGTCATACACCGTTCCGGGTCAAAAATGACTTGGAATTTGGTTATGAAGACCCCGAATGGGGTCACCCCGACCCAATTCATGACTGTGAATGGGTCATATGTGACCCCATTCCTTGTCATTTCGGCCCCGGAACGGTGTATGACCCCAACGGACCCAGTTCCGGGTCAGTTCTGACTCGGATGTTTTAAGAGTGCATAACTCAGACAACAAATCCTTGTAATTTGGCATTGAAACACCGATCAGACATTCTAATCAGGGCAACAATTTCAATATCAAACTGAATTTGTAAATCATCATCAAAACACCTTAAAAAGGAATGGATTGGCGGCCATTTTGTTTACCCAAATTAGATGCTCTTAGACTCAAAAATCCGCTTGGGAACCGGAATTTTGGATTCAGTGTACTTGAATTGTACAAAATAGACCGGTTCCCAACTTTTACTAAAAATGCCTCTGACATTCATATTTTCCCAAAATCCCACTAGACTATTGATACACATTGTGGGGTACGATTGTATAAAGAAAATATATGAAAATAATGTCAAATCGAATGCAGATTGTACGATAAGGAACGAGACAAATTTGGTTTAAAGAATATACGTACAACATTGTATGAAATTAGATGTACAGAAAACTATTTTCATAAGCGGAGCTTGATTAGGGAGGCTTTGTCAGCAGCTGAAGACAAAATCATGAAAATAGTCATAGATGTATATCATTTTCAATAAGCATTCCTTGCAAGATTCTATTGGCAAGCTTGTGCTGGTTGTTTTTTTTTTTCGTTTTTTTTTTCATTTTCCATCGGACAGGATGGCTGGATAGCCCATAATCAGCTATACCAGCTGGGCTTCTGACGGGTTCTGTTGTATGTACCTATTGGATGGACCACTTCACTGGGTTATGCACCCCGCGGTATGTGTACGAATATTCTTCTTTGAACCAGGGGCATGTTGAAATCTAATGCAGGTGAATATGTATTATTTTCAACCAAAGAAAACGAAGATTTTACATATAAATCACCACTTTCTGCTTGCCTGTTTTCAGTTGCTCTTCATTAGTTAAAATTTGAGCATGATCAGATAAGAGGACACTGCAGACCTCTCGAAACTGACCTATAGTTTGGGAATTTTTAAAAGTCTTCATGACAACTATAATGCCACAGTGTATGAATATTCACTTTTGAACTTAGCGCATATTGGATTGTAATGCAGGTGAATTTGTATTCTTTTCCAGTAAATTAACTGAACATTTTTCACGCAGCACTTCATCATGTAAATTGCAACTTTCTGTTTGGCTATTTTGCACAAAATAAAAATTCTAAAAGATTGTTTTCGTTTCAAAGATTATTCCATGTTTTGTGAAGTGCATGTTTCATGTAAAGGTCACAGCACTGACTATTGCAATGACTATAGTGGTATAACATTGAACTGTTGTATGCAGCGGGGAAGTATACAGCGCGCTATGCGTTAAGTATATCGGTCGAGTCGCCTCACGGCAGGTTGATATGTTTCTAATAAAGTGCATAACAACAAGGACAACAACATCATTAATTTAAGAATACCTGCGTATAACTATACAGTGGAAACTCAGTATAACGAGATCCTTGGGACCGAGACAATTTGTTCTTTATATCAGATATTTTGTTTTATCGGTTTAGTCGATGAACAATACAGTGCATAGGAAATACATTCATTGGGACCAGAGATATCAGTTTGTTATATCAGGTATTTTGATATATTATATCTATTTATAACGAGTTTCCACTGTACAAACATGGAAACAGTCTGATATAGGCTACATTGTAACGCGATTTCAGACGGGGATCGAAAGGGTCGGTAGTTGAGCTTAATTCCCCCGATACATAAGTCAGGAAATTATAGTACGGCAAAGGAATAGAAACAAACAGACGGTCTTCATTTAGATGCGTTTGTGTTTTTATTACGCGTGTGTTTCATATTGAGGTAAACGTCACACTGTACATTACAATAGCGTCACATATACATCAAATGTGACCGTGCATCACAAAACAAACAAAAAGTCGCACCCCCTGATTTTATACGATGACTCACGAAAAGGTGAAGCAGGTCAGTCAAGTCAATCTTTACTTTTTCATTTTATCTGAAAGAGCTATTTTTCTTCTAGACCTACGTTATCCTTAAGTGTGGGATCATGAAATGAATTGGAAAGTGTGTTTTTAGCTGTGTTTCTACAACCCGTTTTTGTAGAGTAGTGTGATCAGGTATGTCTTATAGTGGTCCCTTTTCATATCCCTTGCTCACTCTTCACTTTCAACTCGAATAACTTTTGAAAGGATAATGCTACTGCTTTGGAAGGTGGCAATGATCATGGACAGAATGTGTAAATACAGTATGCTCAATTTAAGTTTAATAATTCCTTCATTGTTGTTGCTCATATGGTTTATATCCCGTTTTTGTCCCATTCATACCATAGCTAGCAAAGCTGTGTAAAGATTAAGCGCTTGAATAGATCCTGTACTTCAGAGCCTCTTTACTCTGTTCACACTTTCCAGAGTGTGTGCTTTCTTTCCATTGTTTAGGTAGGCTAGGAAAGTCCATTTGAATTGAGTTGTACATCATTTTAAAGCTTAGAGTCTGCTCTTTTAGAATCTGCCCTTAACTAGAATTCCATGTCTGGCGACTTTTTGTTGGTTTTGTGGTGCAGGGTCACAAATTATATCATGTTTCACTATCCGTATCTGAAGCGTTGACATTTTTCGTAAGAAGCGCGATTCAGCAACTTGAATGAAATGATATCATGTCAATTCGATATTGAAATTAGCTAGCAGGCCTGCCAGTATTAGTGTTACAAATAATTATAATGTGTTGTTATAACTTTCACTTTAATAATAATATTAATAATAATAATGATAATAATAATAGTAATAATTCTTATTGTTATTATTACTGCTACTACTACTACTACTACTACTACTACTATCATTGTTATTATTATTATTTTGAGTTAAGTTTTGTTTGCAGGTCAGTTGAAGTCAGGTTGGTCTATACTGTCCGCTCTATCTTATTCACTTCTTTTTCGCTCTGTACATATGAACTGCCTGACGTTTAGGCTTACTAGTTCTGGAGAGCATGTGCACATCTTTGATTTTAAAACTTTGAAACTTGTGCATTGTAATTTAGTAACTATTTATCCGGAGTGAAATAAGGGAATATAAGCGGGGATGCACACTCCGCTATAACAGCCGTATGAACAAAGTAGATAAGAGGCAACGACAATAATGTGTATAGTGAAGTGACGAGTGTGAAATCACACGTCATGGCATTACACACAGCGTTTAAATGAAGTTCGCTATTTCAAAATGAAATACCGATTCTATTCTTTTTAAGGGGGTCAATGTTTTTACTTGTTTCTTTTACTTTACATGACAACCAAACATTTTCGTAATGAAATCATGACGAAGAGAAGGTATAACATTCAGACAAAGATGGTAAACGTTTTTTTTTTATACTATACAATGATAATGACAGAACCTATTGTTATTCTGTACATCTAGATTGGAATTACTGGTAATTCCGCACAATTATATACAACACTCATTATACGCTGAGAGCTATCTCAAGAAATTTTCCACAGTATCAATTATATCATTGCCCATTTTGCTCAACCTGCTAATCTAAAATTCTAAACGATAAGCCACATAATCAATACCATTATTCGTTACCGTATATTGTCGAGTTGCTGCATATAATCACACACATCGTCGGCGGACAATCGAATCGTCGTATCACAGATATTAGGCGTAAAGTCAATGCGCCCCGATACGACAGATTGTTTGACCGCGTACACAAATGCTTGCAGTCATCCGAACCGTTGTATCGGGAAGAGGCCGGCATAAATATTACTTCGCGCATCTATGAGGACATGTTACCATTAGAACAAAATGAAAACATTCTAAAGAAGTGATAATTACAACAAAATGACATGAAATTAGAAACTAAGAGTTTCACAATATGCATAACGGAATGTCCTTCACCAAAATCATTGAAAATGTCAAAATCAAAAATTTGACCGAAAATCGGATGATACGATGGTTTTGATGACCGCCAACGAAATGGCGCTCATATTAATCCTTGATTTGGGTTCTTCATTTCGTAGATGTTTTGGATCAAACCTGTTCTATGCAAGGTTAATCTATATCTTTGAGGACCTGATTTTTAATTTAAATTTTCTCGATCTTTGACGTTCCGGGGGAAACAGTAAAATGTCTATATTTTAGTTTAATTATTTAAAACAATTTTCCAAAAATTTTGTTTTGACTACAACACTTATTGTTGAGCATGTTTTACCTGACCTGAATTCTGATGACAACTGAAGCTCCCCAGTATATGATAAAAACAAAAGGTAACTGCTACTAGATTTAGAAAGGACTTTGCAGTGAACAGGATGTAACAAGCCTGACACGTGACAATACCATTCTTAAGTTCAAAACTCGTTGTAGAAACAGACAACATTGACAAAATACACATAGAAAATTGGATAGAAAGTCATCATGCTTTCATAGTCCTCTCATTCGTTGGTAGTATACAAGAACATCATAAGTCTAAAGGTAAATAATATGCATAAACGCGTTAAATGCAAGTACATCATAATTACTGTCGATAATAAAGCAAGAGTGATTTTTAAAGAAGATGATTACTAAAAGGGAAGTTTTGCAAAAATTAAAGGGACGCAGTCCTCACGAAATAAAAAAAAAATATGTTGTTGTTGGTACCTCCAATGAACTACTTTCATCAAAAACAAACTTTCAAATCACCAAATAAGCTCGTACATTTCGGTTAAAAAAAGTGTGACTCTGCAAATGAGCAAGTCTTGGCGGAGAGTCATACGTCATCGATGCACAACTCTTTCCAGCGGTGTTCTGCTCGTCATCCCTAGTTATTTATAAATACATCTCTACTGTTTATTTTTATATTAATTGTATATATAAATAAGCTTGAAATATTTTGTTTGAAATAATAAAACCACATATTGTCACATTTTATGAAATGGTTTTCTGAGGCACGGCTGTCTACTTGAGAGTAGGGCATCAATGACGTTGCACCTTTTGGCAGGCTCTTACACGATCGCTTGCAGGAATTATTTTTTTAAAAATCGCGTACGGAGACAATTTTTGATGTCCACGCGTATAAATTGGTGAAAGGTTATATTTCTTACTCTTAATTATCAGTACAGTGAAAATCTCAGGACTGCTTCCCTTTAATGAAGTATTCATACATTGAGAGAGGGATATTTAGATGGCACCACTTTAATTGACATATCACTTATTGTGACCAAAATCAGTGTTTGTTTGTCGTTATTGTTTTTTCAGCAAGAGCATAATCTGTTTGATGGAGATGTGAAAATCCATTCGTATATTTTTCATTTTACTTTCGTTCTTCCTTCAATCATCTTTTGTCTGTGCACTGAGTCTGCTCTAAGTACATCTTAGGCTTCAACATTAAATGAATATTTTGCGATTTCTTTTAAGAGAACCAGAGGTAATAAGCAGTTCTGCTGTCACTAAAGGAGTTGTATCTCCCTTTCTTACTATTGATCTACTTTTCTTTTGTTCCCCGAAGGGTGCAAGACACAGGAAAGGTACAAAATAGTGGAAAAACACACAGGAAAAATTGAATGCAGTAGACAAGAAGTTTCAATGTTTGCAGGAGACCGACCGAAGGAGGTGAATTACCTCCCTGAGGAGACAGAATCTGACATATCATCACAATGTGGGTAGGGGGTGCACGGCAGTAGACCAACTCCCACGAGTCATGCAGCCCGCAAGTCATATGGCCCATCAGTCGATTACAGCCCGCGAGTTAATACAGCCCATTAGCTGACCATGAGTTATGCAGCCCACGAGTTCGAGCAAACAAGACCCACGAGACAGATAAGCCCCGCGTTGTAATTCAGAACTCGTGGGTTCCTGAGTGTCAAAATGCATGGACCTTATTGCCTGGCGTGGAACTCATGGGCTGCGTGACTCGTGGGCCGTATGACTCCTGGAAATCTCTTCCAATGTCGACCTCGTAAGCTAGGTAACTCGTGGGTGTCAATCTCGTGGGATGACGCCCTTGGATGGAGGGGGAAGGGGATGGTCACTGCCACGAAGTATACACCTCAATAAAGGTCCTCCCCACATATGAAACCCCTGAGTTGTTGACCATGAGAGTCAATAAACTCCACATCTTCCCCGGATGGAGCGGTCTTCACCGCCAGAACTCTCACACCAGGATCCAGCAGAAAATCTGCGAGCAAAACGATGCAGTGAAGAAAGAAGAGATTGATGTAATTTTGGGTGACACCCTTGAATGTCTTAATTGCCAAAGCTGAGAACCAAGTCACTGTTATGAAGTCTCAAGTAAAAAGGAAACACCTCCGTAGAGAGTTGTTTCGCCTTGATTTGATTTTTAGGCAAGTATATCAAAATTATTACGAATTGAAACATCATGAAGAAAGGAATGCAGTATGGAACCTTACATCACGGTAACAACATGAGTCAATATATTTTTCTTAAAAATGATACCGAAGTTTAAAGGGGATGGCTTGTAACTGATCTGTGGGAATCAGTGGGAATGGTGAGGGATGATTGTTCCAATCCTTGTGGGAGTCATTTAAGAGTACATTATATATCTAGGCCTACTGTTGTGTTGATAATCATAATGCATGCTGAAACATAAACATCGGAACAGCCGAAGTGACTTGCACACTTTATAGTATAGGTAAAGAGTACGATTATGGGTTACAGTGCATGATATAAAGGATAAGATGATTTTCCTCGTTTTTATTGTTTTCTGCAGAATAACCTCACAATGGACATTATTGTGAAAGAGTATCATCACTACTAATTAAAGCCTCTTTTTCATGTTAATGTCAAAATGTCACAGCTATATTTTCTCCAGATACCTTTCTAGATCTTCGATTAATCATTGAAAAATAACTGGATTTGTTGCACATATAATGATTCCACTTCTATTGATTACCTTGACAACGGTATACACGCGCTTAGGCATTTGCCATGCATTGATAATCTGGTATCATGCATTCAAAATCATGTAGGCACTAATCGCATAATGATAAGTAAGAGTAATGAAAGGCTAAATGCTTACTCGGAAGTTCTTCCCCGTAGAGTGACGTCAGAAGATGCCTTTTATTCGGGTCAGCTGTGGAGCACATCCAGTCTCCGATGTCCTTGCGATCCTCCCAGCTCCACGAGGTTTGATTGGCTTGCCAGCAGCAGGTACAATCCAGCCATATTTCGTCGAAGCCGCACGTGCGGCTGACAATCGCGAGCAGATCGAGAAGGTAGGTTCTGTTTAGCGGCAAGGGGATTGTTCCTCCGGAGAAAGATGTGCAATAGGAATTAGCTCTCCACCATCTCTTGAGTTCGCAAGGAGCATGAGGAAATGCTGCCGGAGGGTTGGAATCGGGCGTATAAAAATGACGACAAGATAAGACTTTATAGTCAAAATCAACACAATTCGCGATGCAAAGCTGTGCATTGGTCATTTTGAGCAAGGTTTTTGGAATTTGAATCGCCATCACTAGTCATATCAAACAAAAAAAAAATCGGAAAAAACATGATTTTTAGCTATTGAGGTATACGGGGAGCAGTAGAGAATGTTCGTCCCTGAATCTCATTGTTTTCATTGCTCGTCTGATCAGAAAATATAAACTTAAAGGACGAATTCACCTTCATAGACATGTGGGTCGAGTGAATGCAGCAATATTAGTAAAACACATCAGTGAGAGTTTGAAGAAAATCCAACAATCCGTTCAAAAGTTATGAATTTCTAAAGTTTCTGCTCAGTCATGGCTGGATGAGAAGACTACTATAGCTTGTGATGTCACATGAGTACAACGGTATAAAGAATGTATAAAGAAAATTCACCTTATTTTCACTTTTCTCGCATAACAAAAGAACACTCGACTTCTCTCTTTCAGAAGGCAAGGGGAATAATTTTTCCCTTAACATACATCAGTAACAAGTCCAAGAAATGTGCACTTTATTCAAAAAGTAAAATTTTGTGAAATTCTCTTTTTATTTTCCTTATATAGTTGTACGCATGTGACAGCACACACTGAGTGGTCTTCTCATCCAGCAGTAATTGCGCAGATACTAAAAAAAATTCAGAACGGATTGTCGGATTTTCCTCAAACTTTCACTGATGTGTTCTACTAATATTGTTGCATTCACTCAATCCACATGTACATGAAGGTCAACTTGTCCTTTAATACAAACTAACATAAGATCGCCGGTCTAGCAATCCTGAGGTCTCGGGTTTGATTCCCGATGAAAAATCCTATTTTCTTTGCTCAATGTTCATAAACATACTATTATATATGCTGCAAGCATATCCATTAATGAGTTACCCATTTTTATTTAAACAGCCTCTTCATTGCAAACATTTAAGAAACGTGGACGCCAACATCAGTCTTTTATTTGATGTGAACTTTTTGCACTAGCTATGCATTATTCAGATATCTACTTTCTCCGCTCGTTCTTTCTGAAATATAATACGTAATATATGCATACATATATACAGTATACATACATAAACATAAGAATATAATATTGTGGTCAGTTTTCATTTATTAAAAACATGTAAATTCATACATTCATGACTAACATATACCTTTTTGACATTCAATTCCAGTTTTGGACGGTGAAGCGCAGTGACACTGATACCCGTCCAGAGTCTCGCTACACGTCTGTCCATAAGGACAAGGGTTGGACATGCAAGCTGCAAAGGAGAGTAGATAGTTGAAAGGTCACATGAGGGCGATCATCCGCCAAACATACGCACGCACACACAAAAACTCACAAACACGTGGAAAGCACTGGCTCACACGATTTACTATTAACCTAAAATGACATGAAGTCATGTTTTTGGACAGCGGAAGTGCAATTCGTGTAGTTATAAATATATGTGACCGTGCACCACAAAACACACAAAAAGTCGCATCCCTTTATTTTACGTGAGGACTCAAAACAGGTGAAATGGGTCAGCTTTGTCAATCTTGAGTTTTCATATTTTCTGAAAGAGCTATCTTACTTCTGCATTATTCTTTAGTTTGGGATCATAACACGAATGGGAAAGTGTGTTTTCAGCAGTTTTTCTACAACCCCCTTTTTGGGGGGAGAGTATAGAATGTTCAGGTATGTATTAAAGGCCCCTCTTCATTTGTTGAAAGTCCTTTGTACATTCTTCACTTTCGAGTCTAATAACTTTTGAAAGGATAATGCTACTGCTTTTAAGTTGGCAGTAATATGGACAGGATGTGCTGATTGAAAATCTTCAATTTCAGCTTAATCTGACAATGCCATCATTGTTGTTGCTCCGGTGGTGGACATCCTGTGTTTTGTCTAATTCATTGCACAGCTAGCGCGGCTTGGTGAAAGATTTTACAAGCGCTTGAATAGACCGTGCACTTCAGAGCCTCTTTTGTCACACTTTTCCAGAGTGTGTGCTTTCTTTCCTGTAGTTAGGGAGGTTAGGGAGTTAAGTTATACATCATTTTAAAGCTTAGAGTCTGCTCTTTCAGATTCTGCCCTTAATTAAAAATCCATGTCTGGCGACTTTTTGTTGCTTTTGTGATGCAGAGTCACACATCGATCGTGTGATTTTCAGTCTCTGCTGTGTTCTTCTATTGTTCAAATATTTGAGATATTAAAGGAGGTCTTGTGGTGCAACCTGCCCACATGGGTCCTAAAGTAGTGCCCGACACCGCTTAACAGGCCACAAACCTCAGGGTATCCTCCGGGTATCCTCCGGGTATCCTCCAGGTAAGATTACAACCTTGCCTACTTGGACTTCTTTTCGACAGTCTTTCCCTCTCCCTGAGTGCTGCTTTATTTGCTTTTTTTGTTTTGTTTTTGTTTTTGTTTTTCTTTGAAGAAAATTTCATTGTGATTGCATATTGCGTGTGCGTTACGGAAAATAAAGCCTGGGTTATAATGAATCCCAGTAGATGGACGATTACTCCTATCTCACAGACGAGGGAAAGCATATCAAAGGTGTCCTTGACTTATACCCCGTCTAAACAGGCCACACAACACAGGTTAGCCTCCAGGTAGTGGTACCAGAGTAAGATTGTGCCTGTTAAAACGCAACACGTTGAACAGCCTACGGGTAGTTTCTGGTAGCCTCCGAGTAATCTCCCCTGCGATCGACCAGGGTAGACGGGAGGTATAGCCTCCGGCGGACATCCGGGTAAGGTGTCTGTTAAGACTCTCGCGGAAGGAATCTTACCCGGGTAGATGCCAGATTACATCATGTGACTAGCGTTGCGCCACATGAGTCCTAAGAACTCTTCTTATATAGGCATACACTCATCGAGTTTTGTTGGTTGAACGGTATCGTAATACAGTCGGGTTCTGATTGTAAAATATATTGCCGATTTCGTAAGCATTATTTATACTTTATTTAAAAGAAATATCCATATCAAAGAAAAGAGAAATAAAATGCGTTTGCACGGTGAATGTAGGTAAAACAGTAAAACGCCTCTGTTTATAGATAATACATTCCTCTATCAGTACAGAAGTGCACAGTATGCGGTAGTACACAATCATGTTTGCTACTGCAATGACATTGATGTGATCATGCTTCCACATCCATCTTAGAGCTATTATCTGTAAAGCCCACCGCACACTACACGATTTTGCCCCGATTCACCGGTCTTAAGACCTTAAGACTAGATGTGTGACGTCACAGTCTTGCCATTTTTTAGTCGTACGACTGGGTCTTAGCGCCAGTCGTAGAGATTTGACATGTTGAATTTCTACGACTGGTCGTAGGCTTTCAGCCATTCACAATGCAGTAAAATGCAAGCGCACGAAGGTCGTATAGTGTGCGGTGTCCGGTCGTACGACTGGTCTTAAGACCCAGCTTGGCTTAAGGCTTTAAGACCAGTCTGATCGTGTCGTGTGCTGTGGCCTTAACAAACTGGCTAAGGACATCTAATTCTCCACGGAGAAGGTTTTCGAGCGACGCCTGTAAAGACGGTGCACTCAGCGTTCATCCCATGTTCTGATAAGATCTGCAGAATGTTACCCGGTGATCATTACCCGGAGATCGCCGAAGATCGCCTGAGATTACAAGGAGGAAGCCTCCGGTTTGAGTATGGTAAAGCGGGACTTATTCATGTCGTCAATAGTTGGAGTTTATTGAGTGTAGATCTACTTTAAGTTGTGCATATCTAGTACTGCGGTGATTAGGATAACATAACATCATGCCTTAAGGCACTATAGGTACTTGTGACCTGAAGATCTACAGTTTGTTATAATAAATGTGCAATAGATTGCTCAATTCTTTTACATTTCGTATACTTGCCATTGTGTGTTATTTAAATCATTATCCATACAAACGTTAGAAAGAACAAGGCAAGCGCTTTTAATGTTTTTTTTTTTAGTTTCTTTGCAAGAACGGCCCACATTGTGCAAAACGTTGTCTTTTCAGTTAGTCCCTCCATTTGTTTCGCGCAATGCATAAATATTGCATTGATACATTACTTTAATCTTCAGTACTTATTACAATTCATCGTTCCTATAAGGTCTTACTCTGTTCAATACACATTGTCTTGTACATTATTGTACATTATTTCTGTCGCAAAAGAAAGTGTTATCTATTTTGTTATGCTACAGTCGAAAAATGGAAATACACTTGGCACTGGAAAAATGCTTTTGGGAATGATTATTTCAAGAGACGATACTAATTATTGCAGACTTCTCAAACGTTTGATAGATTAGGATAGAGTACGACTATCAGCATGTATGGTTTGGGTATAGAAGAAGAATAAATTACAACGGCAAAACAAAATGGCAACTTCTGAATAAATATATTGAATAATTCTTGTATACCTGGATGGGCGCAATAGAAGTTTGTCTTCCCCCTTGCCTCGCGTGGAACCAATACGTCATAGTTCGGATGGTCACGTGGGACGTATTTAACAGTAAGCCTGACATGTTCGCCAGTTGTTTTAGATGTGATGAACGGACACATGTCTTCTAACTCTGGGGTTGTGTTTGGGCACGTTTCATCTTTGCCATAACACATTTCTGCCGAATAGAAAAAAAAATATGCCAGACAAACAACTTTCACATAGAGATCACTGTTTTCTGAGACCCAATTCCTGCCAGAAAGAACCAAGTTTATTGTCCGTCAGCGTGGAACACTATGCAAAACACAGTGCATGTGTTATCTATTCACGTTGTTTGAATGAACACATTGTGAATCCTAAATTCACCGCCTCAATCAGAACATTACTTCGTGAAGAATCTGTGAAAACAACGCCACAGTGTAAAACCATCGTCACACTATCAATTCGAGAGTAAACCGCGTTTGTCACATAGCTGACTTTGTGTACACTTTGTGAACACACAGAGGGATAATGTGTTCTTTCAAGCAGGGCTGGGCTGCTCTGCCAACATTGTGTTGTAGGAAAAATCATTCGAACATAAACAAATTGCAGAATGATTAGATTAGCCGCGGTTCGTATTGACACATGTGTATTGTTACCGACACACATTTCAAAATTGGCTAAAATGTCAAGACGAATCTAGGATTTGCCTCTTCTTATGTTATACAAAAAATCCTCAAAAAAGATGGGCTAAGGGGTCATCATAACATCTTATAGTCTCCTCATCCAGCGGTTCCAACATCAAAATTTTAAAAATTCGTAACTTTTGCATAGATTGTCTGATTTTCCTCAAACTTTCACTATGTGTTCTACTAATGTTGCTGCTTTAACTCAATTCACAATTCCTTTTAGGTGTGGGTTACGTTTAACCTTACACATATGTGAAAAAGTCAATTAATCAAGCACACTAAGATGTTAAAAGGCTAAACGCCCACTGTATTCTTTCACTTATATCTATATGATTTGCATTTTTCGTGTTTGCTTGAATAAACAAATATCACTACTAAGCTTTTCTCACAGAGAGAGTTAAGTAAATTTCTTTGTGTGTCTGCTTAATCGCCACCTCAAGATATTAAATTTGATACAACGAGACCCCGTCTCTCCTATTCATACAGACAACTTTATTTGTATTACAGGAAGTGTATGGAAAAGTGATTAACAGCACCAAAATAATATCTAATACTAGTATTGTAAGTCATCACAGTCACTTAAGAATGCCACTATGTGCAATACTTCATGATAAAACTATAACCTTTCACTGTCTAGAAATATTACAAAAGCTAACTTTCCGTCTTTCTCGGGTAGTATCAGTATTTGTTCCATTATCATTTTTTTTATTATCAATTTCAGTAATAAAAGTATTACACAGATGTTGTGCCTTGCAGCTCAAACAACGACAGGAGAAATATGATCCAATGCCCTTGACAAACCTGCATGAAATAATAAATAACAAAACAATTATACACACAAAAATCAAAACAAAAACACCTATAGTCATATTCAATAATCTATCATTATAAGATTACATTGATAAAGCACTTTCATAATTCATATTCAATATTATCTACGTAATCCTACCAGAACTGTTTCCGGTTTAAAGCGTTTGAGCTGTACATTTTTTCCTTATCATTTAGCAGTTTGAACCTTTTTTTTTTCGTTTCGAATTGAGCACGGTTAATCATTAAGGACTATGGTATTATTAGAGTCCTATTAGGACAAATTTGGTAAAAATAAATTCGCTCTCATTGTATCAAGTAACTAATAAACTTGTATCTTCCTTTCAGCATCATTTGTTTTTCTCGGATAAATCTTGAGAGTTGTTAACAGTATTATGCTCGTTTCCTTTATTTTATTTTACCGAATATCGGTGACACTTTAAGTACGAATGATTATGCACTGGATTTTCCAATCTTAAATTATTTAAAATATGTTTAGCCATCATGGCTTTATTAATCACTGGTTCCAAGCAAAATCAAATCAACAAAGTTTACTTGCAGCGTTTCACATATACTTCAATGAAATAATATGTTCATCGAAACAAAGCAAATTTCAGAAATCAGTCAGAGAAGCTCTCACTTTATTAGGATGATGAGGTTAATACCCTCAGAGTAAATGAATATATATCGTTTTGCTTGAGATTGGGATTCAGTTTTTATGTATTTTGCAGGGTAGTTCATTGAGAACATATTTTACTTACAAATTAATTAATCAATTTATATATGTACTTATGAATTTATCTAGTAATTTGTTATTTATTCACTTGTTTATCAATTATCTATTTATTCATTCTTATAGTTCTTTCCGTTTTCTAAAAGCAGGGTAGCCCTTTCAGTTCACTCTGAACTGCTCTACTAAGGGACCTGGCATCAAATACAAAATACAATTTGACTTAAAAGCACACAAAACAGACATGGTAACAAAGAGAAAACACAAACACAAAAATATACAAATCTAAAGAACCATTGCAACTAACAAATAAACAAGAATGAATAAGATAAAACAGAAAGCAGGGAAAATTGAGAAAACAAAAACCGCACGCACAATTCCACCTCAATACCAGTGTACACACAAACACACACACACACACACACAAACACACCCATAGCATGCTTCCGAATAATATCTATAAAGTCTATCAATCAATCAATCTTAAAAGCATTATAAAATGCCTTTTAAATGAGTATACATTTGTAGATTTTCGAACGAAATCATGCAAATTGCAATATCTTTAGATTAATGATAATGGAAGGTTTTCTTATAATAGTCAATTCTTGGGAAATTGACATTACGAGGAGGGTTGATTGCAATATCTAGTTAGAAAAAAAGATATTTCGTTTTGGCAACATAGACTGTAAGTAAAACATTCAAAATTCAAAATTCAAACTTGAGGTAAGCCCATTATGTATATACAAAAAAGAAAACTATATCAAAGAGCATGTAGTCCTAAAAGGAATTGAAAGTTTATTTCGTGAAAATTAGTTTTGGAATGGCTGAGATAAAAAAAAAAAGCAAGGACATCCTCATAAAATGTGGACCCGCATTTTTTTTTTAAAATTAAGACTACTTCGTAAATGGTTGTCATTATTCCGCGAAAAGCTAAACCTGAGTCCCCATTTGAACCAAGACGATACCATCTCTTTTATTTTAAAATTTATCTTTTATAACCCGCGATAGCTTCTCATACTCTTTGCACTCAGATTGCGTTTCTTCCATAGCCTTTCGCTTCGTACATGTGTTCCTGATCAGACAAAAGTGACCCAGATGCAAAAAAAAAGAGAGAAAATTTTACTCGTTAGTTATAACATCTATTGGTTTTGAAATGGAGCAGACTATATAAGTGTGATTACCTTAAACATGTTGTATTTTCACCTGGAGTTTTCCAGTAATAAGAATCCCAGGCGATGTGTCAGGCAAGTGGTTAAAAGGCTTCCCACGTCCAAGGCAATTTTCCTACCGCGCCCTCACTCCACAAACGTTTGATTCCCGGTTACTTTTGTGTTAATTCTTTGTCACACACATGCAAAAATCACAAAGAAATTGGGCTAAAACATTCAGCTAGAACTAACAAAATACGTTATTGTATGCTCTCTTCAACATAGTCACTGATCTGGTGGTACAAGATTCCGCAATAGATACAAGATGAGACCCTCTGTCCAACGAGGTCTGGACGTAGATGAGGAAAAAAAAAGCAACAACAAGCAACCCCCCTAAAAAAAAAAACCAATAAGAAAGCAAGAAATAAGAACAAGAAACAAAACTGCACAACGGCCTCTGCGCCACCAATAGAAAAATAAACAATGGTTGTTACTAAGCGAATGTCACGTTACGAGCTGTGGATGAGAAAGGGAAAAATAATAACTCTTTTTTGTAGGTGTTGCTCATATATTAATGTCGCCATTCAAATAATCATGAACTATCCTCACTTTAGCAACAAAGTGATCTTCTGTAACTTTTCCGATAGTCACGATTCACATCAAGGGGTTGTTTCCTTACAGATTGAAGCCAACAAAGAGAAAAAGAATAATGTGTAAGTGTCACTCCAAGCAACCTCTCCTTGATTTCTATGCATCTACATCAATATCCAACCCTCCCATATTTTTCCAGATTATTAGTTCCGAAAACAAGGAACCCAGTATACCCTCTTATCACATCGAACACATCGGAAAGTCATGCCTTTTCGTCTCAATCTCGGCCAAGTGGACAGGAAGTAAAGGAAAACAATTGAAAAAAAAAATGTCAAAGCTCTGGTGGTAATAGAAAATAAACAAACATAACCTGAAAGTGTATTTTACACTTAGGCCTTCCTAATAACTACGGCTTTCCCGCATGTCACCACCTCCCTCACTCAGTCTCTAAAAACAACAACAACAACAACAACAACAACAACAACAACAACAACAATGAAAAAAAATGTGCCCAGGAAAGCGGCTGGCATCTAAATAACAGCCCTTTGTTATAGGAGCATATTATATTTCATACACTTGTCTGAAACACATAGAAAAAAACAGTTCCGCTGACTGAACGCTTGATTATAGATGATGGTAGGCGCCATCTTTTTTTCCCCTGTGCACTTTCAACGTGTCATTTGGAAAATGTCTTTTGCTACTGTACCTATAACCCTACTCCCCTCAAAAAATTGTTGTACTTGCTGTTGTTGTTTACTGTTTTATATTCTATTCTTTAGCCAGTAGCGAGGCAATCCAGAGTCAGCTGACAGCTTTCATAGCTCTATTGCTGTTGATTAATGTATAAGACCGTGGGCGGACATTGTGAGGTCCCTGGCACCAGTCACGTACCCTTGGGGTAAACTGGCACCTCGTCTACAACCACACTGTCCACTGTTCACCTAGTCTAATGCAATCTCGTCTAAACTCGCTTCGTCTACTACGAACTCGTCTACCAACCATTTTGTCTAAATGCCAATTAGTCTAATTGCCATTTCGTCTACTATCCATTTAATCTAATATCTACTTTGTCTCAGTCACATTTCGTCTAATACCCATTATGTCTATTGACCATTTCGTCTATTAATCATTAGGTCTAAGAATGAAATAGCCTACAGCCCATTTTGTCTAATAGCCGATTGGTCAACATCCACCTTGTCTAATACTCAATTAGTCTAATAACCAGTTAGTCTACATCCAACTGGTCTACACCCAACTGGTCTACTCCCAACTGGTGTACTCCCAACTGGTCTGCTCCCAATTGGTCTACTCCCAACTGGTCTACTCCCAACTGGTCTACTCCCAAATGGTCTACACCCAACTCGTCTACTCCCAACTGGTCTACTCCCAACTGGTCTACTCCCAACTGGTCTACTCCCAACTGGTCTACTCCCAACTCGTCTACACCCAACTAGTTTACTCCCAACTGGTCTACTTGTTATATAGTTTTTTTGTCTACTCCAAACTCCTTACTTAAGTCTACTTCATCTAGTTTCCTTTCCCATTGAAATAGGTTGAACACTGTACGTGCCCCATTTGGTTTAAATTTTTGTTCTAACTATGACTTTTTATAAAAAGAATAATGTCACAGTGTGAAAACGTGGTGTGTTGTGGTGCTGGATGTGATACGCGTGCATCCGGTGTCAATCCAACGACACACACACATCGCTCGGATCGTTGTACTTGTCCTTTACTTGTGTACCAAACGCGATGAAATATTACTCGATAATTCCTCATTCGGGATCCCGCCAAGATCGCTGCATGCATGGACGGGGGTGGACGGGGTGGGCGGTCGAAATGTAATTCTGTTTCGTGTGACTGACAATTCGTTTGTGATGGAGGATTGTAACTGAGCTAGTTTATTATTATTTAGTTATTTTACGGCCAGGATGTTGACTGGATAGTCGTGTCTCACCATAAATATGTCTTTATATTCAGCATGTGCAGAATAATTAACAACTTTAAAGAATGTACTATTTTTGATTTTTGTACCAGGGCAGGGTTATGAATAGTTCGTGACAGTGAGACGGACTGGACACTAGGCAAAGTGGTATATTTATCATTAGCATGACCAGATGGAAATGATTAGTTTGGGTAATTGTTGAGAGTATACCAGTTGGGAGTAGACCAATATGGGGTGTAGACGAGTTGGGAGTAGACGAGTTGGGAATAGACCATATGAGAGTAGACCAGTTGGGAATAGACCATATGAGAGTAGACCAGTTGGGAGTAGACCAATTGGGTATAGACCAGTTGGGTGTAGACCAGTTGGGAGTGGACGAGTTGGGTGTAGACGAGTTGGGTGTAGACGAGTTGGGTGTAGAACAGATGGGTATAGACGAACTAAGTTTTTGGACGATATGATAACTAGACAAAGTGAATGTAGACGAGATGACTTGTAGACGAGGTGGGAGTAGACAAAGTGGCAGTAGGCGAAATGGATATTAGACGACATGACAAGCAGACATTGTGAGTATAGACGACCTGGCTATTAGATCAATTGCTCAGTAGACGAAATGCTCCTTAGACAAGTTGGGTATTAGACAGTACGGGTAGTGGGCAAAGTGACTATCAGAAAATATGTGTACGAGACAAAACAAGTTGTAGACCAAATGGGTATTAGACGAATCGGTAATAGACGATTTGCCAGTAGACCAATTGGAAAATAGACAGAGTGGCTTTAGACGAGGTCGCTATAAACCGCCCCTGGTCGCAGCAGTTGTGCTCCTCTGGGCTTGATAGATGATGATAATGATGATGATGATGATAATGATAATAATAATAATGATAATAATAATAATGATAATAATGATAATAATAATGCTACAAATAATGATAGTTATAATAGTAATAATGATAATAATAACAACAATAATAACAATAATAATAATAATGATAACAATAATAACATCAAGTAGTACTGCGCCAAATAAAAGTGCATAGTTTTACGAACTATTATTACCCCGATCTCAGGGTACATTATTTCCCGCCAACACTGACAGCGCTCACTCTCCACTCTCTGGGGGAGCATTCCAGCCAGTCGCCAGTTCATAGGCCCGCACGTGCTGGGGGCACGTTTCATAAAACTTGTCATCAGTGGCAAGTTGCCATAGAAGTGACAAGCTACTTAAATCCTTGCATCTGATTGGCTGGGACAAAATTTATCATAGAAATGTGGCAGTTATCACTGATGACAAGTTTAATGAAACGGACCCCTGATCAACCAACAAGTATTCTCATTCCACTGGATGCCCCATTATACTCCTGGTTGGAGAGCATCAATGTGGACAAAGTGTCTTGCTGAAGGGCTAACGTGTTTAAATATGTCGGGCTTTACATGGCTCGAACCCGCGAACCCAAACCACACTCATGTGAGTCAGGAAAGTGAGGCCTTATCCTCTCGGCCACGACTCAGTTTTCATTAATTGATTGATTACTTAATTTATTTTTGCATTTTTTCTCAAAGTAATAAACAACGAAACAAACAATTTTCCAATATTAATCACTTTACAGCCAAAACAAAATGAATATAAATTATAATCATATGTAATGTACCAGTAAGAAAATTGTATAGGTGAGTATAATCATCCAAAAAAAAAAAACAACAAGAAAAAAAGAAAATCACTGATTATCTAACCGAATGAATACATAGAACATACAGGAGACCGTCATCTTAAACTGAAGCTTGAATTTGATGACAGCCTCTGGAAAAGCATATGGTTTATACTTCATTACAAATCATTAACACTATAATATCATACATATTGAATTTTATAACCCAGTATAGGGTAGGTACCCAATACATCATTGCAGGAGTGAGTTAAGGTGCAAGTGCGTGTGTGCAGTTTTTTGTTTTATCATTGTTAATGCTATTTCTATTTGATGTGTAGATCATATTTCACATAGATAAGTAATATACATTGTGTATCTGTATGAGTATTATGTATGTACGAGTCATGTAATGCAACATTTCAAGAATAAAGTGTATATCTTGGCAATTATAAAATGTGTCCGCACACTGTGTTTTATTACACATTGGACCCTTCAGAAAGTTTCAGTTATCAATTCAGAATTTAATAAATTTCAAATCAAAATGATAAAACACATCAGAATATAAAGACAATCCAGTAAAAAAGTATTAGAGGGTTTGAGAGTACAACCATGATTAAAGAGAAAGAAAAAAAAGAATAAATTATTTGGTGTAACATTCAAACACCAACTTGTATACAACTAGGGCTTTACACTGGCAATCAACATGTGTCTCTTAGAAGCAAAACAAAGCTGGTCGTGTCTCTATCCTTGCTATTAAAGAGTAAACAAGTATCAGGTCCAACTCTATGTATTTGTGCTATCTATGGTGCTCGGATAATTTTCTCTTTCAGAATTCATAAAAAAAACAATATAAAAAGGCGAGTAAATCTTGCTAAAGTCTTGAAATGAGAAGAGCTTTAAGCGTCGAAAAGTTAGTGACACCACAAAGTTTACTGTAATATTGCATTTTATGCTTTCTAAACAGGTAACTGCATGTCTTGTATGTATTCCTACATGGCGGTCTCTACATTTTGCAATTGATTTGAATAGTTTCTGTGCCCTATATCAAAGCCGGAATTCACAAAGGTATGGCTGAAATCAAAGTCATGGTATGAAGTTGGAACAAGGACTGTACGAATCGGTATAAATTGCGAATGCGCATGTCAGTGAGCATTCATTGTTGGACAACGGCGTAGCCAGGATTTCATCTTGGGGGGGGGGGGGCGGGGGCGGTTAGTGTGCGAGGGAGCGAAGCGACCGAGCCCGAGCGAGCGGAGCGAGCGAGGGGGGAGGGTGTGTGAGGGGGGTGTCCCCCCTACCACGGTAAGAACTTTTTTGCATTTTGATGTTGCAAATGGTGCAATTTGATGCATGTTTTTGCGCGTCTTATCGACGTGAAACAGTAACACTTGTTTAAGGTAGCAGTATATTTTGATGTAGATTATTATTGAACAAGTTGCCTATAAAATGGTATCATTTAGAAAATCTTCTTGTATTAATTCTTTTCACTGAATATCATGAACGCGACTGAACCCGAGCGAGCGGAGCGAGCGAGGGGGGAGGGGAGGGTGTGGGAGGGGGGTGTCCCCCTCCCACGGTGAGAACATGGTTATGAGAGGAGGTACTGTGCAGGGTAATGATATCATGAGAATAAGCAATTAAATCAATGGAACACCTCACCCTGAAAAGCAAATGAAGTGAAATAAAAAAAAAACAACAACAACGAATGAGACAAGGGGAACACAAACTAAACTGAAGAAAGGAAAACGTAATGTAAAAAGAAATGTTTGTAGAACACATACACACACAAAGGAATCAATAGAATCGAATGGAGTTTTACGTGATTGTTAAATAGATACATGTCTGTGCGAGAAGGAGTGTAAATGTGTCAGAGATTATGTGATCGAGATAAGGTTGCATTCCTTTTTCACACAAGATTATAACAGAAATTCAATTGAACCAAGCTGTTAAGAAATATTTGAACAGTGATTCACATGAAACAGGCTGATGGTTAACACCAATGAACAACATTTTTTTTTTCTTGTGAATACAAACGATTATACGGGGAGGTGTCTATCATGCATTAACTGGGAGCAAGATTTCACGTACCTGCTGTTCAAAAGACAAATTAAACAAATCTCTATGTAATAGAAATGCAGGATACCACTATCATAAGCACATGTTTGACGAGGATAATGGCTACGATACACATAGTAATAGGCTATAATACCATCAAATACAATCTAATCACCACTAAACGAGCATAATTATTCAAAGTGTGTGCGCTTCACATCAATTAGTCCTATACATCATAGTGTATATTAATTGCCTCACTGAACTAAAATGAAATAGCCAATCTTGCCTCCAGTGGACCTCCCCTTCTATAGAAGGATAATGTTAACATGTACATGAATTATAACTTGTATCTGTAATTGTATTACGTAATCCTGTACTTCATGATCAATTGGGGAGTACTTTCCAAACGTCGTACTACATATCGTTATGAAATTCATTATAACAGACTTTGCGAGAGACTATCTGCCGCAAGCTGCACTCTCATTCAGGCAAATGACTTTTCAAAGGCACGAGGCCTAAGCTCACAATTTGACATTGCGATTGAAGTATCTAATACCCTAATAGCTCAGATCGCATAATATTATTAACAATGATCATTGTCCATAGATCGTAGACTACGGAAAATAATGGCAATTTATACGTAAATAATGAATTCTTACACGTGACCTTGCACGCACGCACACATACACACACACTTGCGTACGCGTTTACACCCCGAACAGACTAGCTAGCAACCAGACAAACGCAACGCTGCATTCACTTCCACGTCATAGGCCAGTCTGGAGTTCCCCTTTGCGCATGGGCAGAAAAAGTCATTATTTTGTAACAACAGGGCTGGCATATTGAGTCTTAAATTCACTGAGATAAGCATCTGCGATGTATTTTTAGTTATTTAAGAATGCTTAAAAAAATGTTCTCTGCACTTCCACTGGCAGCAAAACCAAAATTTGGTAATATGTATGAAAAAAAAAAGGTTCTTAATGCATTCAATGCGAAACAATAACATAGATGGTTGCCCGCAAATGTTAATTGATGTGCCATTCTTGTCACCTAGTCTATACGGACTATAAGATATGTTTTCGAACAGGATCGAAATCCATAAATTGTCGAGGCGGGCATTTAAGCTTCGCTGTGCCAAACCAACTGAGAAAAAAGAAAGCTAATTTCTACCAAGGTGCACATGAACTAGCTCCGAACTAGCCTATTGAAATCACAGATATTTTTGCTTATCATTATAGTCTGCAGGTCATCGTATTTTGAACAGAGTATGCTAAGGGGAATCCTGTTTCCTACAATAAATCTTATTTAAAATTTGGACAGTGTAATCTTCAGCGCAACAAAACAAGTGAATGCGGGTCTGCCAAATGGTATTTCAAGCTTATCTTTCAATAGCCTTTTGCAAAGACGGCTAGCAATGGACTCGAATATGGCGGTCGCTGAACTCCTACTCTCCTAGGCTGGTACTCTCGCAGCTCGCCGGTCGAGCGTGTGCGAGTCCATTGATCTCTGTGTGCGTGTGCTGAAATTATAGCGAGTGCCTTTGCAAAAGGCTAATCTTTCAAGAGGCAGTAGTAATATAGGCCTATTACGGATGAGTCATTTTTACTCACATCAGATCGATCATGCACATTACGACTACATGCACATAACATGAAACTACAATGAAGATACGACATGAGATTGATACAAATGGCTCAACGAATATGAGAGGAACTGTGCATACCAAAGACTCATTTTACTGGTAATATCTAACGTGTAATGATAACATAATCATGACGTTCACTACCGTGATGAGAGTCTTTCAGCAAGTACAGGTATATCCGAATCATTGTCATTGTCCATTCGTTTCAAGCTACTTAAACTAAAATTATGAATTATAGTGCAATTTATTGTTACTTATCAATGTCATGCAATAATATATATATATATATATATATATATATATATATATGTACATAATGTATATATATATATATATATAAGAAGAGTTTGTTTGCAAAAACCGATAAGTCCATATTTGTCAAATGGAGATATTTGCCATTAAAGGTCAAGAAAAATAAAGAGAATAATAAGACAATTGTTGCTTCTTTTGACCATTACTTCAAAAATATACCTTTATATGTAGTGACCAATATATCATTTAAAAGGTATTATTTTGTACTTTATGACAAAGACCGTACTTCAAAATCTTCAAAAATGGACTTATCGGTTTTTGCAAACAAACTCTTCAGTACATAATATATATAATGTATAACATATATTTGATGATGATTACACAAAGGAAAACGAAATTTATCTGTTTTAGAATTCCAACTCTCTACTGGTAAATCGTCGATTATTGAGCAGCAGAGACTTTTATGGAATCACTCTACTGCAAGTAATATCCAACGTAAGAATATCATTAGAGGAATACAATTCTATCCTTTTTAGCTCTTGAAAAAAAACCCAGAAATGTTTCCAAGATTTTGTGCGATCCATAGGCATACACTGAAAGACGTGTTTACGATGTTCCGATGCCATAACCTGTAGTGAACATAATTGTGATCAAAATCACCGCTTCGTGGTAACAAAGGGCCTGTGGAAACCTGATATTCAATACGCTTCTCTTTTTTACTTTTGTTTCTTGTAATTACTAGTTGCCATGGAGCTGACTTCAATAGATTTTTTTTTCTTGTGAAAGAGCTACAGATGTCCGTGCAAAGGGAAAGAGTGAAGGCGTACCAAAGAAGAGTACCCAGTGAATAATTCCCGGACTATAACCAAAGCAGGCAGAAAATGATATGACATGACCGGGGATGGGAGAGAGAGAGGGAGAGAGAGAGAGAGAGAGAGAGAGAGAGAGAGAGAGAGGGGGGGGGGGGGGGGTAACTGCCACGGAGTGCGCCCTCAGTCGTCCTCAACACATATGGATCCCCTCAGGTGGTCACCATATGAAGCAATGAACTGCACGTCTTCTCCGGAGGCATCGAGCTTCACCGCCAGGACACCCACGTTGTGTGGGTTTTGGATGTGCTCTGCGAACGACACAGTTAAAAATAAACAAATAAACAAACAAACATAGAAACAAACAACAAGCTTCATTTATATTATGTTTGGCAACCTCTAATATTCATTGCTCAAGTGTATTACCGAGTTACAGGGTTTACAAAGGAAACCAAAACCCATACACAAATGTTAAACAAGTGAAAACAGCAATATCAGCAGAACTCACTGTTCAAGGTTGGTGGAAAAACACACCAAACCGATTCAAAGGTTACGAATTTTAGTTTCGCTGCCGTCATACCTGGATAAAAAGTACTACTGCTGCTGCAGTGCCTGACGTCACCTTATAGATACTATTACAGAACACTGATAGAAAAATTGAACATTTTTTTCACTTTTCACCCATAATGAAAGGGCATTTGATATACCCCTTTCAGAAAGCAGGGAGAATTATATGACCCACATTGTAGTATGTCGGTAAGAAGTTGATTGAATGTGTGCTTTATAAAGTGAAACGCGCGTGCATGCTAATTATTCATTCGCCGTGCAATCTGGTGCCATGCATTTTTATTCACGTATAGGCCTACTATCTATTCACGATAGTATTGATAGAAGTACAGTTGTGGACTCCCGTTATAACGATGACCGGCAGTTTTCTTTCGTTATATCGAAATTTGGTCATAACCGAACAATAAACAATAAAAGACACTTGGAGCCTATGATTTTGACACATGCACCTCGATTTCGTTGTAACCGGAAATTCGTTGTAACCGGAAATTCGTTATTACCGTCTTCGTTATAACGGGAGTGCACCGTAATGATTACCCGGAAGGACTTCATTGTAGACTGAGGTTAGAAGACGATCGTTAGGCCCCTTGGGCTGAAAGCACACCCAGTCCCCTGCTGTGTGAGTACGATCGCTCCACAGCCAAGAGGGTTGATTCCTTGGCCAGCAGCAGTAACAATCCACCCACATTTCGTCGAAGCCGCACGTACGGCTGACAATCCGGAGCAGCTCAAGAAGGTAGGTTTTGTTCCGGGGTAACGGTAGAGTTCCTCTTGAGAAAGACCTGCAGTAGTGATATGCGTCCCAACGGTACTTGAGTTCGCATGGAGTATACGGGAACTCTGCCGGAGGGTTGAAATAGGGGTTATAGGAAATGACGTCAAACGAAGTTCGAGAACAACACAATTTTAGCAGTGATTTGGAAATTTTCCCCATCCTATCAGACTGCCCATTTGCAATAAAAGCATCACTTAAAGGCCAGGTCACACAGCCCAAAAGTCGCGTCAGCGCATGAATCACGCAAGATAGTCGAGCCTTATGCGATACATGCGTGATATGCGCATTTCATGAGTTTGTCTGACGTGGAACCTTCGAAGTTGTCCGCCGATGTGCGCCGGATCGGCGCTTTACGCATTTCCAGGTTTTGAGCAGCTCAAAACTCGGCTTCGCGTAAGAGTTTACGCAGTATTGCGTTGTTTTACGATTGTTTTTTTTTCGTAGTTTGTGTAGTTCTTACGCGGACAATGCGCGAAATATGCATGGAATATCAGTGATCGTTCGCGAAAATGTTGCCGCTATCGCGTTCATGCACAAATCATACGCGATTCATATGCAGTTCATTACTGATAATGCACAGATTAAGCGTGGTAAAGTCCCGTGGACCTCAGTCGTCGCGCACCACCACGCATTCGCCCTGTTTGGGGCCTATGCGTGCCTATGCGCTGAAAGTTCGTGGTTTGTTAGTAAGTTTTGCGTGATCTTTTCGTAGTTCTTGCGCAATTCATCGGTGATTTTCATCGCGTAAACCAGCAAAAATTCTCGACAGACAATCACGCACAACCAAATTTAATGAGTGATTCATGTGTTTACGCGATCTTGGGTTGTGTGACCGAGCCCTTAGATCGGTGTTCGTCCCTGAAACCCCTCATTCATTATTATTGCTCGTGTGGTCAAAAGCTCTAAACCTTACATAAACCTAACATAAGAGCGCCTTTCTAGCAATCCAGAGATCCCGGGTTCGAATCCCAGCGGGATTTCATTTCATTTGCTCAATATTTGTTATTATGACAATATATTTCTTGGTCATTTTCATTCCGTTTGCACTTATCAAAAGACCTGTATGTATATTATAGATATATATAGATATATCTTATACAGCATTATACTGTATTGTAATATAGTATGCAATATTTGCTTTACCGCTGACAAGGTTTCATCCACACAGTGTCTCCCGAAAGCAGGGTCCATGTAATGAATGTTTTGTTAAATATTATACATGCATGCATATACTTTAAAAACACATGTAATTTCTCATACCTATTTGACATTTGTTTCCAGTTACGGCTGGTGAAGTGCAGCGGCACTGATACCCGTCCAGAGTCTCACTACAAGTCTTTCCATAGGGGCAAGGGTTGGACATGCAAGCTGTAATGGACAGGTGATAGTTGAAGTGTCACATGAGTGTCTGCACCCCCATACACACACACATACACACACACTCAATCGCCTTGCTCACCGTGGTACCTATATGTGACATATTAGCCGCGGTCACACTGGCAAAAGATGGATATACTATTAACAGATTAAAGATCGCGATCACCTGAAACTTCGCGATCTTTTGCCGGTGTGACCGCGACTAATGTCTTGCTATCGGTTAGTAGTATTGCCATATTATCTATAAAAGTTACCGATCGTATGATCTTCATTCTCTATTGTGAATTTCTGTCGTTTTAACTTTCTTGTTTTTCAGAAGATCTTGTCGTGCAGCTCTGCCCAATCGGATCTCCGATAATGCCTCGTCTTAACAGACCACAAAACTCTGGGTAGCCTCCGGGACTCCAGGTAGCCTCCGGGTAGGATTATAACCCTGCCCATTTGGACTTTTTTTTCGACAGCGTTTCCCTCTCTTTGTGCGCTCCCTTTTGTTTTGTTTTTTGCCTTGTTGTTTGTGAAGTAAATTTGATAGTGGTTGTATTTTACATGTGCGTTACAGAGGACAGAGGCCAGTTTACAGTGATCCCCAGCAACTGGACGATTATTCCAGTCTCAAAGACAAGGCCATGCATGTCAAAGCTACCGATGACGTTTCCATGCAGTCATAGTTAATTGGAATGTAATAAGCATTGATGAGGGCAGACCTACATTAGGTGGTCCATATTACTCTGTGATTAGCATAACTAATGCTTTATGAACATGACTTAGACTAGTGAGAAAAAGAACATTATCATCATCATCATCATCACTATGGGAAGAAGAAGAACGAAGAAAAAATACCAGGATGGGTACAATAGAAGTTTGTCTTTCCTCTGGCTTCACGTGGAACCAATATGTCATAGTTCGGATGGTCACGTGGGACGTATTTAGGAGTAAGCCTGATGGATTCGCCCGTCGTTTCAGATGTGATGTACGGACACAGGCTTTCCAGCTCCGGGATTGTATTTGGGCACACATGACCTTTTGCTTGACAAGTTTCTGCCGAATCGAATAGAGAACAACGAAAACAATTTTTAGATAGATAAGGATGTGTTCAGAGACATAATGCAGAGATATCAACATTCCCCATCACCAAATATCTTCGGTGCTGAAGAAGAAAGAATGCTGGAAATTATGATCATCAATTGATTCGATAGACAGATGCGTGTTGTTATTTACATAATATCATGACTTTTCAAATTTGGATGAAATGAAGGTGAATAGTAACTGCTCTCTGGTAATATTTCAAAGATATACATGTTGGAAATTGTGTCATTCATTAATGCAATGGGCACATGCCTGTTGTTATCGACACACTATCATGACTTTTTAAAATTGGCTAAGAATTCAAGTCAAGGGTATTAACTTCTCTCTGGTAATCTTTCAAATACATTAGATAAAGAAAACCGGGCTATAGGTAAAATGTTATCCCTGGGTAACACGAAAAATAAAAGAACACACACACCCACAATAATAATAATAAAAAAACAACTTGTGGTCATGTAATACGAAAGAATGCACTGCTCAAGTTGGCAAGGATTTCTGTCATTCTGTCACCAGTGGTCGAGAAAGTTGCATTTCCTTCTGAAAAGAATCGGTTTCAGTCCCTGAGGCACGCAAAGGTGTGCCTGTGAAAATACTCTTATAGAGACATTCTGTTACTGATGGTATGACTAGAATATTCCAGATGGGTGTAGTAATTGCAATAAAGTACAGAAGTAAACAGAACTTTGTTTTCAAAAATCTTGAAACTAGAATCTTGATCAAGAACCAAACGAGATGATCTTCCAGATAACTTTAAACAACTTCGAGTATATTTTACGCTGCCCACAGAAAAATGCTAATGGCACTTTAAATGAGAAAATGTGAAAATGTGAAAATTACCGAATCACATTGTATATAATTTTGTAATAATAAACTAGCACTTATTCTATACAACTGACTTAAATTTTATGTGATATAGTCCATTGAACACAGAGATATGAGCCTTTTTTCAGCACTTATCAGAAAACCTCTCACTAAAAGTTTCGTTACTACGTTGAATAAAGTACGTAGTCCAATTACGTCTTCATTCACTATTTTTATCTCTCTTTTTAAAGATTTTGGGCCCACAACTTGGGGGCCCATACTTAAAAAAAAAATGAAGGTTCAAGAAAATTGGCATAATATTTTTGGTATGTTATGAGATGTGTCGTGGTCAAGATGATAACCTACACTGGTCAGAATATGAGACCCCTGTTTCAACAAATGCCCCTCTCTACTGTTCGTCATGTTTCGCTGAACGCACGGTCGTGAATATGCAAGAATTTCTATTCATCACAGGTTTCAGTCCAGAACAAAAGAAAATCCTTGCAGATTTACGCCTATGGCTGAACGTGAATAGATATAATTTGCAACAGTTGAATAGATGACAAATCTTGTAAGTTGAACCTGACTACACATACATAATACAAAACTTGGATGGAGAGGTTTCCTAATGTGTAATGAAAAAATGTTCATATCTTTGTGATTAGGGGACCACATCACATAAAATTTCATCCAGTTGTAGAATATGAATTGTAGTTTATGGGCGTAAAGATATACCCATCTAGAGTAGGGCCTACCCTTATCATTATTGTGGGACACGTTGTATATAAGTTTAAAAAACTTAAAAAGACTTTACATAGAATTACGTAACTTTGCCGTTTTGGCATTTCGGATACAAAAAGAGAGATATGTTCAAATTTGACACTTGCAGCACGTTTTGCTATCATATGATTCTAATAAGTCTTATCATTGATATACAAATACATGTACTCTGATTATATGCATGCTTTGGTATGTTTTTATAGTTAAGATGATACAGAAATGAAATGAAAAACCAGTAGAATTGCCTGTCTCATATATGTGTTGTTGTTTTCTTTTACTTACTGATATTGGTCGAAAATGAAAATGAGTTCGTGACTGGACTTATTGCCGCTGTAAGGTACCGCTGCAATGAACTGCAAGTTGATTAGCGCGGTATCGAATGCAGTTGTCTCTCAAAGCAGATTCGACCGAAGTTCAAATAGTTTGCAAAAAGAAAAATCCATCTTTTTATTGGTGAAGTTTCAACAGCAAATCATTCACAGGAATATTTAGTCCAGGTATTTTGCAGATTTGGTACTGGAAATGCATGAAAACATAAGGATAATTGTGAACCGGCCCGCGTCCGGCTAACAGAGTTATCCGGAGAATTGATGGCCGGATTTTACTGACAGCAACCGAGGTCCGACTGTAGCATGAAAATTTGATCAACAACACATGTCAGGTGGGAAGGCTGATACCTTTAGCAATGCCGCCTCATGCAATATATTTTATTTTGCAATATACTGAGGCAGTCTTATAATCGTGTTGTAATTGCCACTGTCGTCTTAATCGTAGCCAACATTTATATTAAACTACACTTGTGTTTTGCTGTATCTCTGTCAATATTAGTCTTAGTATCATAATTATCAATATCACTATTACTATCACTGTTTAATCAAAAGAATCCACGATGTTTTACCTTGCCGGTCAAGCAATAAAAGGAGACATAGAGTCCAATAGCCTCCGAAAACCTGCTGGAATAAGAAATAATAACACAATTACAAACACGAAGTATTCTAACATTTCCTTCTAAACAAAATCATATAAAAACTAAGTTGTATGACTGAAATCAATTAGTTCAGCGATCTTTAAAGTTTGATGAGTCTCTACAATATCAAACAATCGAATGAACATAAGGTTATTCTTCTCCCTTCGATTCAGCTTATACCAGATCAAAACTACTTGGTGACGTCCAAGTTTACCACAATCTATGCACCCAAAAGTTGACGTGCACAACTTCGTCCACTAATTAGACACAATATATACTGTATATATTTTTCATTTCATTTCAATTTATTTTCATATTTCTCACATATATCACAATAAAGTATATAAATACGAAAATTATACAAAACATAATTCAGATGAGACTTCATCAGAATGTACAGAAGTTTGATTTGGTATAAACATGAGGTCTGTATGCATGCGAATTACACTGTGGTCATAATGCGAAAAAAAATATGATGGGGCCTGCGTAAAAGCATTATATGATGTATATTGTGCCAATATGATATGTATATTATGCTAGGAATAATAACATGTATATTTTGCTAGGAAACCTCGAACGGTTTTTCAAGTTACCCTGTCTACAAAATTGATAACTGCCCAAAAGAATGACGGAAGGTATTGGAAGAACGAACGGACAGAAGGACAGCAGGAAAGACGGATGGACTAGGAAAAACAAAACAAAAACAAAATCATGATGCTTCCTGCCACACTGTGTGGTTGAGGCATACAAAAGATGTGTTTATTTAAACCACGTATTTTTTTTCAAGGTTATTCATTCATACTGGCAAATAAAACCGGTACGATATAATCTTCGACTGACATGCGCTGCGAATGGCCGTAATGTGAGAAGAACAAAACTCCACGGAGTAGATATCACTATTTGGTCATATTTTTTAAAAAGCATTAGCAGTAGATGGTGACGACATTTTGAGGAAAAAAAGAGATATTCCGGTTGTTCTACTTATGCAGCTGAAATAACCTGTAAAAGGCATGATTAATAGAGTTTGTCATAATTTGTCATGCCTTCCGGATTATCTAATCCCTTCTGGATTATCCAATAAGCAAGTTCACACTTAGCTCACGGGCACATTGGTACAAAACTGTAATGAGACCTTTCTTTTTTCTCAATCGGTTTATAGGCACTTCACTCGTTTTCAAAGCAGCATGATGCATAAGCAGGCCCTCAATTTATGGAATTCACGTTAAAACAAAGAATGAACTTGCACAGAGCAGGTGAAGAGAATGGTCTTTCAATGGATACTTCGGCAGGCAATCATTTCATTGTTTCGTGTTGAATGCATAAACAAAGGCTTTCTACCAGAATTGTTAAATACCAGGCTTCCTGTCACGCTGTCTGGTGGATGTGCTAGTAAGCACCACTTACAAGGTTTACTTGAATAATCATATCAGGGGATGCTTATCTCTGTGGATTCAAAGACAGATACGCCTGGTTGTACAAATGATCTTTTTTCTGCTCATATGCAAAATGGAACTGTAAACTGGCATATTGACTAGGCCTACACCTGTATCATATAACATCGCTCTGAGGTTTCTCATGTAATCCCACATTACATAGCGATACGCGTACCATCGTTCAACTGTAGAGAGATTGCATCTAGCAAGTTGTTTTTTGAGTGTTGTGTATCTTTGATATTATCAAATTGATGCTAAACTTTACCCTAACATTCCGTGTACCTTCTCACTATTCTCACGCACGTTACATCTATTTAAAGATACTGGAGTATTCTTCGTCGTAATTCCCTTCCTATTTTATAACAACAAAACAATAAAAAGCAACAACAACAACAACGACAAAAAAATAAACGCCCATAAAACCTACCCAGACCATAAATCGGTAGTAGTACCATCTATAGATGTTGAAATGGTGAAGGTGTGGTTACATCAAATCCATATGTCGTAACGATTGATGTAGAAGATTACCTACCTTACACATGTTGTGTTCCAATCTGAAAATTTCCCGTCTTAAGGGTCTCCGATAATGTAACCCCAGCCACGTGGTGGGCCAACTACGTCTCACCTCTAAGGAAGTTTTTTTTTTTTTCGCACTCCTCACTCCAAAAACGTTTGTTTGCAGAATTCCTTTTTTTTTCTTAGTTACACATACTAAAAAATCACGGAGAAAACGCGAGAGAACTTTCAGCAGGAACTAATAAAATGTGGGATATGATGGTTTTAACACTTTAGAGAAGTGAATGGTTACGGATGCCGGCGAATCTAAAAGATTTCGCAAGAGATGAAAGGTAGGACGCTCTGTCCAACCAGATCAGGAGGTAAATGAGTGACATGTAACTGTCTGTCTTTCACCAAAGGCATTAGCGCAACCAAGTGTAAAAACTTGTAATATCAGGTGATGAGTACAATTATGATTCTAGATTAAGTTTTTTTTTTCTTTTTTCTTTTGTTAGCTGTTGTCCAATTATTGTTGCCACACCAACATCGCTACCAATTACTATTTGATTTTTATCAGCAGAGTGCAAATGTAACTTTAATGATCACGGCACTTTTAAAGGTGAAGGCCGAAAAAAAATGAAGAGAATATCTGAAAATAGATTTTCGCATTCTCTCCCCGCCCCCGATTTCGATAAGTTTTACATTTATTTTTCAATATATCCCCATAATTAGCGAGATTATGTTCATTCCCAATTACATAGAACTCAGCAAAACATATCACCGTCGAACACATTGAGAATTCATGCTGTCAATCTCCATTCTCCCTTAATTGACAGGGAATAAAAGGAAACCATTAAACAAATTATGAAGCTCCAGCAGTGTCGAAATAAATCATACTGAAAGTGTGCACTTACCTAGAGAAAGTAGCTTTCTTTGTCCATCTCTCAGTCTCTCTCTCTCTCTCTCTCTCTCTCTCTCTCTAGAATATCACAAAACAAAACACTAATAAACGGATTACTTCCTAGAGAAAGTCAGCCTTCTATACAGTCTTTCTTTACATTTCACATACTTTCCTGAATTGCATAGAAAAAAAAAGTCTGCAGAGAATGAACGCATAATTATGAAAATGAAAGATGTTAATTGCCATTTTCGTTTACATCCCAGTTTCGACGCGCCATGCTCAAATTTCTTTTCTACTATGTCTGCACCCCTCCCTAAGCTTCAGAGATTGATGTTGTTCGCAGGCATGGGAGACCATCATCAGTGTCTCTTTCATTCAGAGGGGATAGTATAGTATTGGTGGAGATGGGGACTGGGTTTTTATTTATCTATTTATTTATTTATCTTTTATCTTTTTTTTTGCGAGGTACCAAGATGGCTGACACATCAAAATTCAAAGTAAAATGAAGCGATCGTAACAAAAGTTTGGCTCTTCATGAAATAATCGTTGCATTCCTGTTGGAATAACTTGCTCTTTCATATTTTTTCTTCCATTATCTCACCAGAAGATGCTAGAAAAGAGAAGTTAGGTCACAACCAAAGCTATACGATCCCTTTAAGTTGTTGGTACCATAGTAGCCCACGCTATTGACGACTCATCACATACAGTTGGTATATTCCTGGACCTGTCCAAGACCTTTGACACTATCGATCACGATATTTTGTTATATAAACTCTCGCACTATGGGATACGTGGAAAGGCCTTGGACTGGTTCAGGAACTACCTAACTAACAGGAAACAGTTTGTCAATATCAACGGCTTTAGTTCCAGTTTAAAAACACTATGGTGCGGGGTTCTTCAAGGATCCCTTTTAGGCCCACTTTTGTTTATTCTTTATATAAATCATTTCAAAGATTCATCTTATGTTTTATATTTTCTTCTTTTTGCCAAAGATTCTAATATCTTTTTTTTTTTACATCGAAACCCAACAACCCTTTTAGATGTAGTAAACAGAGAATTAAAATCGATTCAAATGTGGATTGAAGCAAACAAGTTGTCTCTTAATGTAAACAAAACCGTTTATTATTTTATTTAGAAACTCTGTTACCCATTCGCCAGGCGATATAAAAATGAATAATGATGTTTGATTCAAGTTGAATCGTCTAAATTTTTAGGTCTTTATATTGACCATGAATTAACATTGAAATACCACACAGATTGTTTTCGAAAATGCTTTCGAGAAATGCTGGGATTTCAAATAAGTTAATACATTTTTTTTTCTTAAGTATATTTTGACAAATTTATATTCAACGCTTATTTTACCCTATCTTAGTTACGATATACTTGACTGGGGAAATTGTGCCAAATTACACATTGATAATATTTTCAAACTACAAAAAAGGGCTATTCGTTCAGTTAATCTAGCCGATTTTTATTGTCACACGAATTATTTCTTCTTTGAAAACAGACTACTTAAGGTGCACATTTGTTTTTATACAACTTAGACACATTTATGTTTCAGTTATCAGCCAACGGCTTGCATGACGTATTTACTCATATGTTTCAGAAAAACTATGCCGTCCATGCTTACTCCACAAGACAAAGAGATTTACTCGCACACTCCTTGCTCAAAAAACAATTGTTTTTACCGGACCTAAATTCTGGAATGATCTTCCCGCCGACTTAATCAATTGTTCTAATATGTTTTTATTTAAACAAAAATCAAAATTGATGTTACTGAATGAATATAACCAGTCTGATTAGAATTTTTTAATATGTGACCGTGCACCTCAAAACGAACATAAAGTCGCACACACTGATTTTGCGTGAGGACTGAAAAGAAGTGAAATGGGTCAACCTAGCCGAACTTGACTTTTTCATATTTTCTGAAAGAGCGGGTCTTCTTTTACATTATGCTAAAATTTGGTATCATAAAACGGGCAGGAAAGCGTGTTTTTGTAGCAGTTTATCTCGAACATTTTTGGTATAATAGTGTGATTAGGTGTGTCTTGAGAATCCCTTTTTCATTTCTGAAAAACCTTGTCCACACTCTTCATTTTCAACTCTAATAACTTTTGAAAGGATAGTGCTACTGCTTTGAAAGTTGGCATTAATTATGGACAGAATGTGTTAATGAGGCATGCTTAATTTAAGTTTAATCTGATAATCTCATCATTGTTGTTACTCTGGTGGTTTACTTCCTGTTTTTTGTCCCATTCATTGCACAGCCAGCACGGTTTGGTAAAGATTAAGCGCTTGAATAGACACTGTACTTCAGAGCCTCTTTTCTCAGTTCACACCTTTCCTGAGTTTGTGCTTTCTTCCCAATATTTAGATAGGTTAGGAGAGTCCATTTGATTTGAGTTATACATCATTTTAAAGCTTAAAGTCTGCTCTTTTAGAATGTGGTCTTAACTAAAAATTCATGTCTGGCGACTTTTTGTTTATTTTGAGGTGCAGGGTCACATATGTTATCTGCAGTATCCTCATTCAATATGGCGGATCAACCTGCAGTGTATGATTGATTCACCTCTGGTTTATGCTCCCATTATATAATCACTGCATCCGAACCTGTATTTACATTTTGAACTAGTTAGGAATTTGATTCTAGATATGTGCTCGTATACTTGTGTATCTATATGCTGTTTTTTCCACTCAGTTCTTATTATTTGGGTTCTCGTTTTTCCTTTTTCTTTTTCTTCTCTGTTATTTTTTCTTTCCTTTGTACCTTGATATTTTAGCTTTGATATGGTTTCGTCATTATTACTTTGTGTCCTATCTCCATTGATTGCATAACAAATTTACATTGGTATTTTTTCCTGGAACCTGCGTTTACAAGCTTTGTTTTTGCGGTTCCATCATATTTAACTAGTTATAGAGAATTGTCTTATGTACATTATGTATGCTGACACACTTTCTGTTCGTGACCCGATTTGTATCATATTTTGTATCTTGCTTGGTTTGTATTCTTTTTTTGTTTTATGTATCTTGATGTCAAGTGAAATATGAAATATGAAAAATAGTTAGCTAACAGACTTCTTTTGCTTCAGATGATGAGAATAAGAATTTGACTATTTTTCACAAAGACGCGCAACTCATTTCTGCGTTGTTCAAAAAGGGGCTACATCTACTATAGGGTATCTAACCAGAAACAAGCGTGCATGCGTAACTGCACTTCGGCCAGAGAGTTGTGGCATGCTGGCTCGCTAGCTTTCCCAGATGTGTAGATTACCAGATGACCCCATGTTTACCTTTATACTTGATCAATCCCCCTCCCGGTCCTGCAAATCGTGCGGTAATAATAACCATTGTAACAATTAGGTTACTGCTTTTTATCTTGAGGATGAAAGAATTGCAGTGAATACTGTGGACTCCCCAACAGTATAAATGAAGTCCTCGGGACCGGCAATTTTCTTTCGTGATATGATAATTTCGTTATAACTGAATGTATGAACAATAAAAATACAAAGAGTTGATAATGGTGCGGGCATAAATTTTACTTCCTTGTAACCGGAACTGTTATACCCGTGTTCGTTATAACGGGAGTGCACTATATATATATATATATATATATATATATATATATATATATATATACTGCATACTGCCCTACTTTGACAAAAGGAAGCAAGTGACATCGAGTACAAATGCTACAAATGAAGAAAATATGTTTTTGGGTAGGCTCTTCAACAAAGAAATTTGTAATGAGAAATAATGTCCGTATTCGTGCTATGGTGACGCATTTACGACAGTTCAAAGAATGTTGATATTTCCATGGAAACTCATTATCATGTAACTTGCTTCCTTTCGCCAAAGTATTATAGATTTTTATCAATCATATCATATGGATGTCACTTTTTAAAAAAAAACTTTTTAGCCCTGGAAATTGTTCCGGAAATTGTTTCTCACCTTTAACTGCAGTTGATTATGGTGTCCCTCAAGGTTCTATTTTAGGTCCTTTGCTGTTTTTGATATACCGGGTGTCCCAAAAAAAGCGGAACGGTGGATTTTCAGTACCTTGCGGTCTAAAAGTTATACATCTTTTGACATCACTAAAAAGAGCATCTTCCGCAGAATACTATGATACCAAAATCATTTAATTTGGTTCAGTACTTTTTATTCTACACCAATTTCTGAAAATGCAGTGATTGTCAAATTTCGCCAGATTTTTGCGACTTATGAGATAATAATTTGAGCGCGACACGCGATCCATACAGTGAATATTGTGTAAGCTCGGTGATCCATGTCAACAAAAGATACAGCTTTCACATTGGACACGGGCCAGGGAAAAAAAATAGTGTGTGTGTGTGTGTGTGTGCGCTCCCAATATGAAAGCGTTATCTTTTGTTGACATGGATCAACGAGCTAACACAATTCACCGTATGGAACGCGAGTCGCGCCCAAATTATTATCTCATATATCGCAAAAAATTGAAAATGACTGCATTTACAGAAATTGGCGTAGAATAAAAAGTGCGCAACCAAATTTAATGATTTTGGTATCATGGTCTTTTGCAGAAGATGCTCTTTCTAATGATGTCAAAAAATATATCACTTTTAGAACGCAAGGTACTGAAAATCCACCGTTCCGCTTTTTTTGGGACACCCGGTATATTAATGATATCATCCATTCTTCTACAAATTTTGATTTCATATTATATGCAGATGATACCACCGTATTTTATACCCAATCTGGAACTGAAAATTTGAAGGATAATATTGACTTTGAGTTAGAAGAAGTTAGTAACTGGTTTTTATGTTTTATAATAAATTTAGTAAGGTTTTTGATTCAATACAGAACATTGAATTTTCAGTTGATTCACATTGTATTGAAAGATTAGAGAGTGTTAAATTTCTTGGTGTTTATATTGATAAACATTTACAATGGAATACACACGTAGATTATGTTAATAGTAAAATTTCGAGGTGTGTCGGCATATTGCATAGGGTAAAATATCATTTGCCATTACATGCTCTTATTATTTTGTATAATTCATTGATATTACCTTATTTAACATACTGTGTAGTTGTTTGGGGAAATTGTAGTCAGTATAAAGTAGATGCATTGATAAAGTTGCAGAAGAAGGCAGTTCGTATTTGCACTGGTAGTGATGATTTTGCTCATTCAGCCCCTTTATTTAAAAAGTTGAAGATTTTGAATTTCCATGATTTGTTCTTATATTATACAGCAATAATTGGATTTCTGCATTTTCAGAATATGTTACCTCTTAATATTTCTGAAATGTTCTTCGTAAATAACAGCATCCATCATTATGATACTCGTAACAGTAATTTATTTCATATGTTTAAGGTTAATACAACTTTTGCTAAAAAATCTGTCCGGTTTAATTTACCCGTAGTTTGGAATTCTTTGTCAAGTGACATACGCTGTCAAAAATATTCAAAGATGTTCAAAAAATCTCTCAAAAAGTACTTCCTTGACAGATACTGAACCATATATTTTTTTTTCTGCACATTTTCATATGACTGTTACGTCTATATGTTTTTGTTGTTTTTGTTCTGTTCTTGTCTCGAAACTGTAAAACACATTATGTGCCTCCATAATCTAGTACTCGTACATACCTGAGGGAACTTATTTCATACAAGGCCGCAAGGCCTTTCTCTAGTTCTCTTTTTCATTTTCATGAATTTTTGATTTTTGGCAAATATGTAAACTTGAACCTTGTTTGTCTGTACTATGTCAATTTTCGATTGATTATTGTTTTTTTGTGTTTTGTAACCACGGATTTTTTATTGGAATGAATAAACGAAACTGAAACTTCCCTCCATGGACTAGAATTCATTTTCTTCAGGTCAACATAATACAAATCCAAAACATTCAACTACAGTCTCCTTTTTTTTTCTTAACATTTCTCTCGTAACCGTTTACACAAACAAATGTTTTAGTGACTGCCACTTTAAACTGAACTTGTTGCGAGTACTCGAAACAGAATAAATATATCTGTCTTCTGCATAATATTCAATATTTTTTTTCTTCATAGAGTTAAACCTAGGGACTTTCTTTTTTAACTTCTGAACAAACAGTTGTTGTTTAATCAAAATCACAACAAAATTTAGAGCATCGTTTCTCTTTTCTTTAAAACCAACAATAATATTTTCCAGACTAAATGTTATCTCTGCTCTAGAACCTTCATTTATCCATTTTTCAGTTTCATTCCAGATTGACTTACTAGTTTGACATTCATAAAAGAAATGTTCAATATCTTCCAACTCTTCTTTACAAAACGAAAATTTATCATTAATGATTTTTTTTTTCATCTTGTACGTTTGCTTATTTAAAAACAAAATCTTATTCACTGTTTTATACTGTAAATATCTTAATCCAATGTCCACAGTAAAGCGAAATATCATAATGGGATACTTTTCCATTTCGGCAGTTTCAGGGGGACTATCTAGATGTCGTTCCCATTTAGAACATATCAAAGGTAAACAATTTGTTTTTCCAAGAAGAGTTTTATAAATACACCTGCATCCTTTTAATTCTTGCAGTAGTATTTTAATATGTGATGGCAATAATGGATCTACAATATTTTGTTCACATCTTTGAAGATAGCCACCAAACCGACACTTAATTACTTGACTTACCGAATAATATGACAGGTAATTAAGTTTCAAACAAAATTTCCGTTCACAATCATCACGGGTCAACAAATTTCCCTTGTTATCAACCAAATCTTTAATATACCTGATACCTTTTACATACCAAGGTTTGAAAAATACCGTTTTTTGCCCAATTTGAATAAAACTATTCTCCACAATGGATAAGTTAAAAAATCAGATCACTCTAAAGGACATAATAGGGACATGGCATAAAATAAAATCTTTCCAAATGGATGTCGCTTGCTTCCCTTTGTCGAAGTATTTTAGATTGCGTACAAATATAAAGAATTTGGCAAAAAGAAGCAAGTGACAATGAGGTTATAACTTGCTTTTTTTGCCAAAGTATTTCAGATTTTAAGCAAGCATGAAAAAACCTTACAAAAGTAAGAAAGTGACAATCATATCATAAGAATGTGACTTGCTTCCTTTTGCCAAAATATTATAGATTTGTAGCAAACATAAAAAAAAATGGCAAAAGGAAGCGAGTGACAATCGTATCATAAGGATGTTACTTGCTTCCTTTTGCCAAAGTATTTTAGATTGTGTGTAGACATAAATGATTTGGCAAAGTGAATCAAGTGACAATCATATAATGAGGTTGTAACTTCCTTCCTTTTGCCATTTTTTTTTCATGCAATTTTATGCACTTGCTTCCTTTTGCCACCCTAATATCTCAGAAATGGGCCAAAATTGTAACTGTTATATTTTTCAGTTATATGTGACCGTGCACCTCAAAACGAACATAAAGTCGCACACTCTGATGTTGCGCGAGGACTGAGAATGAGTGAAATGGGTGAACCTAGCCGAACTTGACTTTTTCATATTTTCTGAAAGAGCGGGTCTTCCTTTACATTATGCTAAAATTTGGTATCATAAAACGGGCAGGAAAGTGTGTTTTTTAGCAGTTCATCTCGAACATTTTTGGTAAAATAGTGTGATTAGGTGTGTCTTTAGAATCCCTTTTTCATTTCCGAAAAACCTTGTCCACACTCTTCACTTTCAACTCTAATAACTCTTGAATGGATAGGGCTACTGCTTTGAAAGTTGGCATTGATTATGGAAAGAATGTGTTAATGATGCACGCTTAATTTCAGTTTAATCTGATAATCCTTTCATTGTTGTTTCTCTGGTGGTTTACTTCCTGTTTTTGTCCCATTCATCGCACAGCCAGCACGGTTTGGCAAAGATTAAGCGCTTGAGTAGACACTGTACTTCAGAGCATCTTTTCTCAGTTCACACTTTTCCTGAGTTTGTGCTTTCTTTCCAATATTTAGATAGGTTAGGAGAGTCCATTTGATTTGAGTTATACATCATTTTAAAGCTTAAAGTCTGCTCTTTCAGAATATGGTCTTAACTAAAAATTCATGTTTGGCGACTTTTTGTTTGTTTTGAGGTGCAGGGTCACATATAGAGCATGCCTCAAATATGCCAAATTATTAAAAAAAAAGTCAATATCCATAAAAATGTCACCTGCTTCCTTTTGCCAAAGTAGGGCAGTATGTATATATATATATATATATATATATATATATATATATGTATATGTATACATATATTTTAATGTTCATTGGATGTATAATGTTCAAAGTTGGTATAACCACCAGATATCCTGTGGGTTTAAGTGCAATTCTCAGAAATAAATTTATTGCTGTGCACCACTCAAACGTTAATGTTGTTACTCGAGTACAGACAAACCTGAAGAGAATGCCTTCTGAGCAGTAGATAAATATATAACGTCACAACTTTCACGAAAGCACACACACACACACACACACACACACACACGACAGAGACACTTCTTCAATACGAATTACCTTGACGTAGGTAGTAATTCATCAATTCTCGCCACCGACAATAGGCGATATCAAGGCGATATCAAGTGATATCGTACGATACCTCCGATATCGAACCGCTATGGCCGGGGCAGTAACTTCCGGTTATTGATTTGCGTGTGTGCTTTTCTATTGGCCAACTTGCCAGCTTTGTTTTGGATCCAAAGAAATATAATTGTTTAGACTTTAGTTTGTTTATTTCCCTAATATAATTATCCATTACACCACGGGGTTTTTCTGTGAGGCAGCAGAGTGTACTTCTGATGATGCTAAAAGGAAAACAACTGGACAAATATCCGTGCGCCGAGCAGTAGAGGTGCACCACATGCACAGGCCGTGCATCGCAGGCATGAAACCGGAAGTTACTGCCCCGGCCTGAGAGGTTTGATATCGGAGGTATCGTACGATATCACTTGATATCGCTTATTGTCGGTGGCGATCATCTTATCTATCAAGAAAAACAAGATCAGTTTATCCTTTGCAGAGGAATAACTTAACTATACAATTACTCGAATGTCAAAGACAACTAGCACATTCTATGCACAATATTGCAGCACAAACAGACAAATAAACAAGTAGTAAACTTCTTCCGTTTTTCTTAGATAACTCGATGCCCTGTAGGTCAGGTATAGATGATAGTTACCAGCAATTGCTTCTGAACAAAATATATATATATATATATATATATATATATATATTTGTTTTTTTTTTTTTTCAATGCAGAACGCTTTCATCAGTTAGGGAGATCATGCAATAGGAGATTCAGGCTTCTGCCAACATTTAGTGATTTGCTGGCGAGCTTTCATCAACATCTGTGGACTTGTTCAGGCCACGTGATTGCAACCGATAAGTCCATTTTCTTCAATTCTTTCAAATCACGCTTTTTCGTTAAACTCTGTTGACGTAGAATGCGAATAATGTATGTACAGTTCATAATGAAATGTCGATTACCTATACGTAATACGTAGAAATCCACACAAAGAGGAAAATATGAGATTTTGTACTTTTCAATGTGTTTTGCGGCCCACATAATTATTCAAATCACATTATATGTCGATTGATTTTAATGAAAAATGGACTTATCGGTTTTTGCTAACAAACTCTTCAATTATGACATTTTCTTCTTCCGCGCAAATTCGATTTGGAGACAGCGGGATATTGCAAGATTTGTTTGCAGGTTTCTGTGAGTCAGCTGTGTCTCCACCATCATCTTCATCTCATTTTTTTTCTGTTTTGATCTCTGCATCTATTACTGTGTCTAATAGCACTGTGACTGATATTACTGATTCCGAAAGCATGTGCATGCAATATTTTGAAATAACATGGATTTTGTGTCTCAGTAACAATAGTTGGGGAGGGAATCAGATTAGTGGATTATCGTCAGGTTACTGGTCTGGGGATCTTTTGGATGAGATTATTTAGTATTTGTGAAAAATATTGGTTAGAGATATGAGCTATAGAAGTTGGAATATCAATATTGAGAACTCGTTTGTGCTTAATTGTAGTGATTACGGGGCGATTCCTTATCCCTATTTATGGTTGTATTAATAACTTTCCAAGTATTTTGAATAACACAGTAAAAAAAAAGAATTATATCTGATTGCTGAAATATTTACGTTCTTTTACAACGCTATATTTGGGTAAGAACATTTTTATTATGAAACATCTTACTTTGTTTATGTCTGTTTTTTGTTCATGTTTTTGTTTTGGATTTTGCCTCCCGGGTTTTAATTTTTATAATAGGTTAATAGTATGTGACCGTGCATCACAAAACGAACAAAAAGTCGCAAGCACTGATTTTGTGTGAGAGCTGAAAATAGGTGTAATAGGTCAACCTAGCCAATCTTGTTGCTTTCATTTGTTCTGAAAGAGCAAGCCTTTTTCTACATTATACTAAAGTTTGGGATCATAAAACGAAAAGGAAAATAGGTTTTTAGCAGTTTTTCTGGAACACTTTTTGTTAGAATAATATGATTAGGTGTTTCTCAACGAGTCCTCTTTTCATTTCTTAAAAACCCTGTCCTTGCTCATCACTTACAACTCCAACAACTTTAGAAGGGATGACGTTACTGCTTTGAAAGTTGGCACCGATTATCATCAGAATGTGTTAACAAAGCGTGCACAAATTCAGCTTAATCTCATAATCCCTTCATTGTTGTTGCTCTGGTGGTCATCACCCTGTTATTTGTTTCATTCATCACACAGCTAGCGTGGGTTGGTAAAGATTAAGCGCTTGAATAGACCCTGTTCTTCAGAGCCTCTTTTCTCAGTTCACACTTATCCAGAGTGTGTACTTTCTTTCCAATGTTTAGATAGGTTTGGAGAGTCCATTTGGATTGGGTTATATATCATTTTAAAGCTTAGAGTCTGCTCTTTCAGAATCTGACCGTAACTAAAAATCCATAAATGGCGACTTTTTTGTTGGTTTTGTGGCGCAGGCTCACATAATTATAATTATCAGGGGCGCAGGCTCACAAGTATCAGGAGCGGATCCAGGAATTCTGGAAAGGGGGGGGGGGGGCACAACTATTATTTGTGGTGCCACTTCCGGGTTTCATTTTTTTCTTCCTTTTATTTCTTTTGTTTTAACGAAAAATAAAGGAGGGGGGCGTGCGCCGGTTGCGTCCCCCTACGGATCCGCCACTGAGTATAGTGTGCCTATACGCAGAGGGAAAAGCGTATTCAATTTGGCATATCGATGAGCCGAAGTTCGCTAATGAAAAATAGTGCGTGTGGCATTTCGAGGTATATAATAGACACCACACACTCGAGAATGGAGGGTGGGCGGGATGGATGCAATGGTGACCGACACAGAGGACGTCCTCAGTCCTTATCCTCCACACACATAAATCCCTTGGGTCCATTATTTGCAGCGACAAATTTCAAATTTTTGCCGGAGGCACCTCTCCTCACCGCCAAAATTTTCCCAGTTGCGTTTGTGAGATAGTCTGCAAGCAAGCCACACAGTGAAAAATGAAAGATTTATATAAAATTTAGTGACTTTGATTGTATTTGTTTGAAAAGTTTTAGAAGTCAATAATAAGATATGCATTTCATCACCTCAATTTGATCTGACTTTAATCTCCACAACTACAAAGACCAAATGGATATTATTCTCCAGAACAAAAAAGTGATAGTGCCATTAGAAAACTTCATAAGTGAATACAAATATGACGAAGTTCATAGTATGCAATGGCCGATGGTGGATGAACAAGAATGGGTAGGGGAGGGGAAGGGGGCAAAATTTTCACAGTTCAGCATCTTCTTGAAACAACAACAAAACATATGTATATGACAGATTTTCACCCAATGTGGCAGCAGGATGCCTAGTACACGTATAATGAAATCCCATCTGGTGCGAAGGGGTACTAAGTCGATGGGGGTGGAGGTGGTCGGGGGGATGGGAGTGGGGCAATAGCCTCACCCTCAATATTCTCTAGGACCAAGCTTGATAGAGCTAATGCAGTGCTATTATTAGAAAGTTGGCTGATGAGGGGATGCCCAAGGAGGCGGAAAGGGAAAGGAGAGGAGGCATTTTCAGCAAATGTTTGAAAAAAAAACTATTACAGATTCTTGTCATGAGCGGGGCGTGCGAAGCAGATGCTCGAATCTTTTTGCATATTAAAGTCGATGATTTTCTTTCAGATTTCACTATGTTGTAGCTGAAACTTCGGGCTATCAAAATGTGCCGTTCATTTGTTATTTTTATTCTTTTTTTCATTGGATGTCGGGATTACGACGCACTATGGGATTCCATTACCCTGGGCATCCTGCTACCACGAAAAACGTGGTAGAAATTGAAACTTAGCTTCGATAGAGAGAGATGGATACACGGTACTTTATGGGGAGATGTAGCTCATGGATAACTCGTCGTTCTCCGAACTCAAGGATCGGATGTTCCATTTTTATTAGTTTTACTGTTTATCCTTCTAGTAATGTGTTTTATACCAATGTCTTTTTTTTAATTCAAGTTAATATTATACCTTAGCTTGTTTCTTCATTTGTCTTACTTTTTTCCAATATATTAACTGCAATAGCTGAAGAAAAACAGGCCCTAGCATCCCGGTATTTCGCAAATGTTTTAAACTAGTCCATGTCAAGAACATCATAACATTTCATAAAATAACAACTACTTCCTCAGACACCATCTTAGCCGGGTAAATTATAGTCAAATGTCATAAATGTCTCATCCTTTATTTTGGTGAACACATATCCTATCACTTCTATATTTTACATGCATCTTGACCATGTTGCTATACTCATTTCATGAATAGCAACTTTTTGTTCGGACGCCCTCTTAACTGTACAAAGTGGGGTTAAAGGTCAAGTATGTTTTATTCCCATCTTCGATAGTGTATGCAATACCATCCTCATAACTTGCTCACTATTGTAGTCTTTGTAACAAGAACTATTTTATAAGATTACTACTTTTTGCTCAACTGCAATCATGGCTGTGCAAATAAGGATCAAAGTTAAAGATTAAATCATCTTGGTTAGCATATACCCTCTTCGGGCCATATGTTGGTTATTTCATGTTTTATAACTGGATCTCCTATAACGTACTTTTTTTGTCTCGACGCCATATTGGCTGAGTAAAGTAGGATCAAGGGTCAAAGCATGTCCTGTGTCGTGATAAAGATGTGGAGTGTTGTTCTCATACTTTGTACACATGTTATTCATGTCAAGAAATCTATTTCATAAGATAACGACATTTTCCTCAGACGCCATCTTAGATGTGCAAATGAGTTTCAAAGAGACACAATTCGCATTTTGTCGCTCTATTAGTATACTATATTCTTTCCTTTTTAAGTTTGTAAGCATGATAACAGGTTCCTTTTTCTTCGATGAAAATCTGACAAATCACATGGTCATTCGCCTTCAATCGCGAACGGGTCACTTGAATCGCGGTCGGGGCTCATGACATTTATTTGCGGATACATCGGATCACCTAATTTGTCAGTATCGACAAATTCTCAAATGTAGTACTCAATATCATTACCATCATTATAATAAAATATTATGAATATTATCATTGATATATTACGTGTAAAGCGTATTACATGCCTACTTATTGTATAAAACTAATGCTTACTCGGAAGTTGGTCCTCATAGAGTGAAGTCAAAAGACGGACTTTATCCCGGCCAGTTTCGGCTGAGAAGCACACCCACTCCCCGGTTAGAGTCCGATCTTTAAAGTGCCCAGAGAGCCGATTCTTCTTCCAGCAGCAGCGACAATCCAGCCACATTTCGTCAAAGCCACACGTGCGGTTGGCAAAGGCGAGCAGATCAAGAAGGTAGGTCTTGTTTCGCGGCACGGGGATAATTCCGTTGGGGAAAAGTCGTCGGCAGTACCAATGTGCGTGCCAGAATGTCTTTACTTCGCAGGAAGCATAAGGTAATGCTATGGAAGGGTTGACAGTGGTGGCATAGAAATTAAAGGCGTAATTTACCATTTGCATATGAAACAAAACCCAGCCTTAGTGCTTTAAAGTAATTCGTAAATGTGAGAAAGGGATAGAAACAACTACTGTAAAAATTGGAATCGGTAGAATCAATGTTAAGTATTGTTAAATATACAAAAATATGTAAAAATACTTATAATAAAAATGTATCAAACTTATCCGTCTACAGTTACGATTTATTGAGGAAAAAACAAAACATATCTCCTGAAATTTTAGGCTTTATCGTGAAAGTTTTGTATGATAGGATGTTTTGTAGTACAACAGACCTACTCATGTGCATTAAATGTCGTATCTTGACAATTCTTTTAATCACTGTTTCCAAAGGTAAAGTGGATCTTCAAGGTGAACAGTTTTGAACGGCATAATGCTCAATGCGAAACTGTTGGTTATTAAAAAAAAAAAAAAACTTGTTAAGAAACAAACAAATAAAGTTTTCTGCAATTTCCACCAAAATATTGTCAGAAAATACTGATTGGCGAAAAACATGGTTTTGTAGAACGTTACCTTGAACAGGACTAAATGTAACGATTTATAACCTGCCACTTGTGGCAGTTGCCTTTCTTCTCTATTTTAGCCCACACCTGACAGTAGCATCTAATAATCGCTCCATCTACAGTGCGTATAAAAAAGTTATCCGACTTTGGAAGAATTCTATCATTTTCAGCTATGAAGAGCACAATGTTGGCTGTAAGGAAAGAACAAATGGTACCTAGTTATGTTGACAAATGTCACGTAAGACGCATTTAACCCGTTCCTTATACGGAAACCTGGTATACCAGGTTCCCGTGGGAGCAACTGATATACGGGAACCTGGTATACCAGGTTCCCAAGATGAAGACAAGAGTGCCTGCTTTCGTGGCCTAAATTCATGTTGGTTAATGTCCCCCAAAATGGGTTTCATAAGAAGGTTAGAGTTTATTCTATCAGCACTTGCTCTCTTTCTGTTTGAAGAATTTGTATATCATATTATTTTTTTACCTTTGTCCTGATTTAGTTTTCCCTTGCTCTGCTTCAAAACTCGTTTGAACATGTACATTAGCGATCAAAGCTGATCACAGTAGATATTTGTGTTCGCTGACCCCAGTTATCGCATTTTGGTGCCTGATTTGTGTAGAACAAAAGAGTCTGTGAGCCCATCAGCCCACGCTCTATTCATACATCCCTACCCATCGATATTTGTATTGTTCAAGGGCACATGTAGTTGACCATGGGGAGGGGATGCGTGCACCGCTTGACTGCTTTCGTACAGGTGGATTACCAACCTGTCGGTTCTCTGTCGACGGGCAAAAAGAATCTCGTTTGGGGACATTGAAAGTATTTAGAGAATTGCCCAAGAAACGGGTGAAAGACAGCAATAACAAAAGGAACAATGAATGTCTCACTGAATGGATTACATCTGTCAATGGAAGTGGCCAAATGAACAGGACAGCCTTCCAGAGTGCAGGTTTGTATTCAGGTTTTGTGCTTAGCGTTTCTTCTAACATGTTATGGTCTGTAACCTTTAACATGGCCACCTGTCAAATAACTTGGTCACTCCTACAAAGATCGTCCAGACAAATCATATTTCTCTTCTCATATTCAACACATGGCTCGCAGCGACAAAGCATGTCTTGAATACGAAAGAGAGAGAATGAATAATGGTTTAGCCTTTGTGGAAGTGACCAAATTATCGACAACATGGTCACGCAGTCATGTTGAAGGTTATGAACCATAGAGGGTTTAAAGAAACCCTAACACAAACCTTCAGTGGTGCTTATTTGACCACTTATATTGACAGAACCCATCCCTTTAGTGAAACATTCATTATTTCTTCATGTGACGTCAGCCGAGCAATTTTTGCTCAAGCAATCCACGTAAACAAAAAGGCTCAATAGAATATCACATCAGACAGTGCAGATATTTCCCAGATTACGTGAGACCAAGCAAGGGGTAACATCTTATATGTTTACAGTGTAGTATTATTGGTCATTTTCCATTAAAAACATAGACTGCAGTTTATTCATATATCAGATAATTTGGTGTATTTTATATTTGTACTTTGTTAGCTGCTGCAGCACTGCTGGTTCATAGTAAACTGTTACAGTTCGAGCGATGCGAGCAAAATGAATAACATGAACAATGCAAAACACAGAATACGGGAAATGTTCACTTTTGAGTTTCCAATCATATTAACGAATTCACATCACTAAAAAAAAAAATACTATTCTTATATTCGTATGTACTCATTTGACTGCTTGAATTTACGCCTCGTGAATCGCAGCAACACTGGTATCCGTCCAGAGTTTCATTACACGTCTGTCCGAAAGGGCAAGGGTTGGACATGCAAGCTGTTGGAGAGAAATGATTGAATGTTAATATGACTGCACACACACACACACACACACACACATGCAAAACAAGCAAGGACCGCGTATCTTTTTTTTTTCAGTGTGGGTGGGGGGGGGGGGGGGCTATACGGACGGGGAGGTGGATCGAGTTGGAGTTCAAGTAAAAAGGTGAATCGTATTTCTGCAGAGACTGCGATGAAACATGCTTAACGAACATTGCATGGGTACTTCAATGAGATCCGATTGGTTATGTGTAAAATCGTTCCATTTCTTATCACTTCCTTCCAGTAAAATACATGGGAATGATACTGCATCAAATATGATAATTCGTGATTGGTTAGATTGCACCACGTGGTCGTGCGAGAATTTCAGTACAGTGCACGGTCGTGCAGTTTACCGTTCGAAGCACTGACGTCGCACCTGTACGTTTGTCTATACGTTTGAGCTTCGCAGAGGGGAATGTGTGACCAAGCCCTGTATTGTAGCATAGGCCTATGTGCACATAGAGCACAGGACGCATAAAGTACGCAGTTTGTAAGTTACTCCGCTCGGCAATACGCATGCGCGGCTGTACGTAAACAAAATTGTCCTTATAATCTGGTTACACGAAATCAATAGTAGATTCCAGATCTGGTAGAGCCTAGCCCTACAGAAAAAAAAAAAAACATGTAGATCAAGGGGTCTATTTTTTGATGAGCGCATGCTCTATTGATGCACCAAAAACACACACACACACAAAAAAACAACAAATTTCAATCCCCCATCCAAAATAAATAAATATATAAATAAAACTATTCATTTTTTTGGCCGCGCTCATCGGTGAAAAATTCTTTTAGAGTCACCCCTGCCATAGTTTTAACTAGAAACGATCAATCAGACAAATCATATTTGTATGCTATCGTGCACTATATAAAAATGCATGCACCTCATGTGTTATCAATCTGACTATCAATCACATTTTTTCTTTATTAAAAGCAATATGTAATGTAATAATTGTGTAATGATAACACGTTAAAGGGCAGAAGATTATACGATTATTTTCATAAGCAAAGAACGATTTGTAAAAGATGATAATGAAGACAAAGGAGAACAACAGCAGATACAAATATAGGCCCCTCATTTACCTGGATAGGCGCAGAAGTAGTTTGTCTTTTCTCTGACTTGTGGCGGAATCGATACGTCATTGAGGGGATGGTCACGTGGGACGTATTTACGAGTTAGTTTGACGAATTCACCAGGCGTTCCAGATTTGATGTACCCACATATGCCTTCCAATTCTTGATTGTTCGCTAGGCAAATGTGATCTTTTGCATAGTGTGTTTCTACCGAATCGGTGAAAAATAGCAACAAAAAAAAAAGATAAAAAAAAGATAAAAGCAAAAATGATTAGAACGTGTTGCGAGACACAATGGTTTGGCTCTCAATATTTGTTTTGTAGGAAACGCCTTTGGAACGGAGTTTTAGAGGGAACATTGAAATGTATAGAGGTATAACCTACAAAGGCTGTATACATTATAGCAAGCTCAAATCAGGGCAGCGAAAGTATAACCATTATAGACCAGCTACATCTTCCAGGTGGGCGACTTTCAACCGACAGCTGTTTAAAGGGAAGAAAATAGCAATATACATGAGGGCTGAAAAAATGCATGGTATCAGTAGAATGAATGAGAAAATTTGGAGGAATGTCAGACCATCTGTTCAAAATTTGAGAATTTTGAAAGTTTTGGTGAATCCATCGCTGGATGAGAAACAAAGAACATTTTAGATTTCAACTATGGAGAACAATATTCGAAGGAAAAGATATTTTATTTTTACCCGTTTTTCGTACGCCATGGGATGGTTAAGTAAAGGGATGGTACAGTATTGGTAGAGATGAGAATTGGGTTTTTAACTTTATGCTAGATATCACAAAACTGTTTGTAAAATATTACAGAGCGTGCCTTTCTAAAAAGGAATTTAACGTTTATTTGATGATATTCGGTTTTGAACTGGCTGAGACATCAAAAAACAAAGTAAAACAAAGCGATCGTAATAAAAGGCGGGTCCCACATTTTATCGGAATTGCTCTTTTTGAGTATCTCGGCCATTTCAAAACCAATTTTCATCAAAAAGAAAAAAGAACCGTAGAATTCCTTTTGGAATTACATGCTTTTTCATATTTCATAAGAGGTTTCTCGTAATCTCACCCCAAAATGTTAGAAACCGGATGTTAGGTCTAAACCAAAACTATACGATTTCTTTAAAGTGTTATCGTCATCTTACCAGCGATTGCTGCATGGAAACTTAAAGAAGTTTCAGCTAGCATCAGGATCAAGCAAAAAGTACGATGTAGTCATTATTGAATTTACAGCGAGTCATTCTCGCTTCTTCTTGATGAGCAAAAAAAAAAAAGAAAAAGATGCACACACACACACACACACACACACACACACAGAAACTGTTTTTTCTTGACTTTTTCATGACAAAAGTATCAGATGACAATGGTTATAGGGTGACATGGCATTTGCTCCCACGACAATATTATTGTTCCCGTGTTATTTGATCTGAGGACTTACAGGGTAACGGTTAGGGTCGTAAAATGTTTCTAGTTTTTAGTTTGACGTGCGGATAAGGATTAGGATTAGATTTAAACTTGAACGCATGTTGTTTGACTGGTTGGTGGTCTCAATGGGAATGAAGCTCGTGTTTGTCTCTAACAATTGCTATAGTCGATGAAAGAAATGAGGTAGCGTTGTGCATGCGTGTGCAGTAAGTGAATTGAGCGTTCGTGTTGGGGCCATATCATACAAATATATGATTATTCTTTAATATTTCAATACAATAACGCTTACAAAATCAGTGTGTCTAAAGAAGATATTATAATAGAGACAGTTCATAAAAATCATCGGAATTATAGTCAATATTAGTAACAAAATGTTAAACATTCCTTCATCTCTTTCAATATTAACACCTTGATATTATCGTATGGAAAAAAACTGAAAAACTGAAAAAAACAAAAATATGTTTTTACCTTGGCGGTCAATCAACAAAAGAAGTACGGTCCAATAGCCCCGGAAAACCTGCATTCATGATGAATGATAAAGGCGTAGAAAAAACACACGCGTACAAGTCTTTTCGATTTCAGATAACATCGTAGTAAAGCCCATACACATATAAACAAAAACAAAATTGTATCCTAAATGGCGTACTGATAATTACTATGCTTCCTGATTAGGGAGTCCATGTAACCTCTAAACAAGGCAACGGGGCTGCGAAATGAGACTTAGTCGTAACACGTGCATTGTGAAAAAAACTGATAAATGCGAGATATTGTATTGGTAAATGGTGGTCACGAAACACTATAAACACACAATGCTATTTAAATTAATCTAAATGCTCTTATCCCCGCCCGGTTCATGCGCTTCAACTCGTTTAGATCATGTACATTGCACATTATACGCACAATTCATGCCAGCTGGGTTTCAATCAGCCAATCCAGACCTAAGTCGTCTTTTAGCGATTTCTCCTGTATCGACCCAAGTGATTAATAGACGAGCGCTTTTTTTTTATACTAGTGGTCCATTTACTTATTGGAATTATGAAGGTAGTGTATAAGTAATTGTTTTCATCATCCATTGTACAGAAGAAAGGCCAAATTTGCAATACGTATCATACGCACTAAGTTTGGTTCTACAGGTATACGAAGAACACGTCTATATAGAATAAGATTAGAAAACCTGAAAATATCAGGCGCTTATCCAGGAATTCCGTAAAGAGAGGGCGCAACATTAAAGGGGGCGGGGGCGCACGCACCCTCCCCATTTTTCTTTGTATCTATTTTGTTTTAATCAAATTAAAGGGGGGGGGGGTGCGCCCGGTGAGGTCCTCCCTGGATCCGCCACTGAATATTGCAACTGGTCAACCCAACAAAAACAAACACGTCATTTACACTCATAAGCTTTATACACCCATTGTATTGTTTTGTACCAATAATTCTTTCCAATGGAAAGGGTCTGATGGCACATGGTATCTTTATTAGTCAATGCAGAAAGGGTAGATTATTGATTAATGAATCTATCCATTTATGTTTAGTGCCCCCCTTCCCCACGATTAAAGCATTTGTACCAATTCCAACCTCTACGTCTACCTTAATGCTGTATGCTTTGGTTGATTTTCTTTTGTGTGTTTTATTTTTGATGTTGTGCTGGGTTTATGCTGTAACAGAGGGCAGTGTGGCTATCCCTTTTCCGACCAGATATTTTGTCAATTTGCGTATTTTTAATGTGCACATGTAAGTTTCTCCTTACCAAGTTTGTTCCATGGGGTTCATGGGGTAGATTACACCGGTCAGGAGCGTTCCCCCTTTTGTGTGTGTGTGTGTGTGGGAGGGGGGGGGGGGAGGGGGAGGGGAGCTGGGGGACGAATCCACCCTCAGGGTTCAGAATGACGGGCATTTTATTTCTAAATGAATAGAGTGGCTCCTGTAACTGTGATGGGTCCAACGTTTTAGGCTTGGTGGGATTTCGATTGATAATTCACCAGCAGCCAGCTCCCAGACTATTTACACCAGTTCCGAAACATTTTACTTCATTGTTTTCCTAAAAATCCGACCAAAAAGAAGAAGACAAAAAAAAGGGAAAAAAAGATGCCTATAAGCAACATAGGTACAAATAACAACTATAGATTATGAAGGGGATTATGCAATCCTCCCATCAAGTAATGATGTAGCAAAATATAATACCTACCTTAAACCCCATTATCGTGTTTTGACTTGAAGATTTCCAGTCACCAGGGCCTATACGGAAATGTGCCAACCTGAGCGTTTTCAGGGCTACCTTCGTCTTATGTCCAAGGAAGTTTTTTTTTTTTTTTCCGAAGCCAACGTTTGTCGGCAGGTTTTTTTTTTCTTTCTTCAATAGGCCGCAGCCAAATAGATAAGACGCAGTATTCAATGAGGCCAATACTGTAGGTGAATGTAGGGGAGCGATCTGTCTTTCCCCACTGAGGTGCTCCTATATTCGCAAATAGCAGCGACAGTCAGGTGCTGAGCACTCGACGTCGTATTTATGGTCAGTTTAGCTGTTTCATGAGTATTGTTGCCATTCCAACGCCATGAACCCCCCCCCCCCTTTGCAGCAGATCGAGCGCTACTGTAATTTTAATTTCAGATCTGTGCACTTTTCCAAATGGGAGGCGAAAAAAAAAATAGTCTTGTTTATTTCAGCAAATTTACATGCATATTTAATGTTCCCATACTTTGCAAAATTAGCTTTTTTTTTTTTTTTTTTTTTTTTTTTTAAGGACGGGAAACAAGCAGTAAGCAAAACCTCTCATAATCGCACTCCTCGCAACTTAAGGCCTTCAAATTTTACCCCTGCTTGAAAGACCAGGAATGAACAACAACAACAACAGCAAAATATTCCGTAGCTCCGGTAAATACCGAATGCAAAAAAAAAACAACAACAACAGCAACAACAACAAACAAACAAAACAAAACAAAACAATAAAACCCTTCAAAGGAATTTAACACTTACATCAAAACAATGCCCTTTTTAAACCAAACTTCCTCCCCCTTTTTGCTCCACTGTACTTACGTATACGCTGAACCTCTAAGACATGTCCATCAGCGCTTTTTAATTAATCTGATTAAAGTGCGCCGCGTCGTTTCTATATATAAAATTGGGGTGCGTGAGATAGTCATCGGCTTTACTCGGATGACCACACTCATTCTGTTTAATTTTTCTGTTTTCCTTTTGAGTGGCAGTTGTGACCAATTTCCCAACACTATCAATAGGGCAGAACGCACATTGGATTGGAAAAAAAAGGCATCAAATAGGTTTTCCGGCCTATTCCATTATTTCGTCATCCAATTTTCATATCAGAAGCTTTCGATTTCGTCAAATTCGCTCAAGCATCGAAACACTGTAATTCAGCGTCGTTTCTTTCTCTGTTCATACATTGACAAATTTGGCAACCAATTGCGCATTTGCACACTTTGATACATCTAATGCGCATGCATTTTTCGGGAATGATTAGGCGTGTTCATCTTCGTCTTGTTGCCATCTCATTTCGAGCTTTCTTCATAGGCAAGGACGTTCATAGAAGAAGCATTCATATGAAACCTCTAAGAAATCTTTTAAAAGTGCATTACGTGTGTCCCGAGATTGAATTCAATGTTACTAACGTTTACACGTGGATCACACATGACGATGAAGATAAGTATTGTAAATGAAGGTTAAAATACTGTGTAATGTTCAAAATTAATATAAACAGTGATAAAGATTTCAAATTGACATTTTAAACACTGTGACAATGTGATAGATTTCCTGAAAATAAAGTTGTAAATTAAAGAAAGAGGAATCCATGTGATGTAATGACGAAAGGAGAACATTATATCGAAGCTTGCATGATATTCCACAAAACAGCAAAAAAAAAAAAAAGAAAAGAAAAAGAAATTAGGATGGTCAGACAAACGCGGTGACCATAATGACAAAAATTGAAGATAAAAATAGAAAAAAATCACCTTCTATGATAAAGGTTGACTAAGTCACTCTTGCTAACATGCAATATTGAATTTGAAGACAAAAATTTTAGATTGAAAAAAAAAGAAAATTGAAAGGGCTTTTATGTGTTCTTCAAGCTCATTGCAGTAATTTTAATGCACAAACTCAGAAACCCATGTCAAAACACTACTCATGAGCATTATCATTACTGCTGAGGACGTAATTATGATTTCTTCTTTTCGAAACAGAAGGACGTTAGCTTGATGATAATACACTTAAAGGGCGTGAAGGTAGAAACTTTGAAACTATCTATGGACGTGTGTGTTTGTGTGTGTGTGTGTGTGTGTGTGTGTGTGGTGTGTGGGAGTGTCTGTGTTTCTATTTTTCCAGAACTTTTCACCAGACAAACTCTAATTACGATATATCAGTTTCTTTTTTGACAAAAACTGAGGTGGCGAATAAAGCCAGGTGGAAACACAAAAATACCATGGGCTAAATATACGTAATGGCCTTGCGGATACGTGTTGTTGTTAAGTTTGTCTGGCGACAAATCTCATTATTAATTACAAATTAAATTTGAGCTCAAGTAATGAGAAAACCAATCATCTGTGAACGCAACGCGTCCTTTACCCATATTAAAGGATCGAAGTAGCCTTTTGTCAAGGCAATCTCGCTGTAATGGGTGAACAAAGTGAGCCCACTCGGATGGGCTCTCTTCAACGCACAGAGAAAGGGCTTTGACAAAAGGCTAGGATCGAAGAAGCATGTGTACTGCTGCTCAAACAATAAACAAGTGACAAGAACTACGGTTAACCCCTCCCCCTCACCCTGAGCGTACCAATGATACAATGAGACCGTGCATCACAAAACGAACAGTCGCACCCCTTGATTTTACACGAGGACTCAAACAAGGTGAAATGGGTCAACCGAGTCTATTTTGAGTTTTTCATATTTTCTGTAAGAGCTATCCTTCTACGTTATTCTTAAAGTTTTTTCATACTTTCACATCATATAGTACATAAATCGACAGTTCCATGTATAGATTCGTGGAATTTATTGTGGTCCTTGAGCAGAGAAACCCATAAAATGAAAATCTTAAACAAATTACACTGAACAGTGTTGATGACATCAGAGCCTCAAATATTTCAGAAATGTAGCAGTGTGATTCCATTACAATACCGCTTGCTCAGCAAGTTCACCTGTGAAGAATCAATGCATGCCTTCTTCTTTTGTTCTGTGTTTTGAGCAGTTTTTCTACAACCCTTTTTTTTTTTGGGGGGGGGGGTATAATGATCAGCTATGTCTTAGAGGCCCCCTTTCAGTTCTTGAAATCCTTTGCATACTCTTTACTTTCAAGTTTAATAACCTTTAAAAGTATAACGGGTGTATTTTGTAAGTTGGCTTTAGTTATGGACATAGTGTGATAATAAAGCACGCTTAATTTCAGCTTAATCTGATGATCCCTTCATTGTTGTTGCTCCGGTGGTTTGTATCCTGTGTTTTGTTCCTCTCATCGCAAAGCTAGCACGGGTTGGTAAAGATTAAGCGCTTGAATAGACCCTGTACTTCAGAGCCTCTTTTCTCAGTTCCACTTTTCCAGAATTTAGATAGGTTAGCGGAGTCCATTTAAATTGAGGTATACATCATTTTAAAGCTTAGAGTCTGCTCTTTCGGAATCTACCCTTTACTAAATGTCCATGTCTAGCGACTTTTTGTTGGTTTTGTGATGCAGGGTCACCAATGGTGATTATATAATATCATCCAAATAAAGCTGTTTTGAATATTACTAGGTGCTAACTCAATGTATCATAGCATGGTTACCCTGTATACAGACAGCGAGAGAGAGAGAGAGAGAGAGAGAGAGAGAGATGGAGAGGGAGAGAGAGAGAGAGAGAGAGAGAAGGGGGAGGGAGAGGGAACCCCATAAAGAAATGATTACTTATAGAGTTTCAAGGTGTTTTCTCCCCGTTTAATCACCGCCGGAATTTATGAATCTTTTATTTATTTTTCCCTTTCCTTGTCTGCTAAAAGAGGATTTTATTACAGGCACATATTTTAGATGTAGGTCCTATTGAAATGCGAGAGGCTTTGCTCTGTCTCCTGTCCTTTCGAATAGATTAGTATTGCAAAGTATGGGGATATTAATGATACATGCAAATTAACAGCCTATGATTAAAGAAAAAAATACTCCCCCTTTTTTTTTTTGGGGGGGGGGGGTCCCTCTTAAACCCTGTCGAGGTCTGATATGAAAGTTGCAACGGTACTCGACTAGCTGCAAGACGGGGTCGTCCATGACAGAATTATAGCGAAGGACGACAATTATCATGGAAACTAACAGTCTATGATAAAAGAGAATACGTTTCCCCTCTTGGTTTCCCTCTAGAACCGTTTAGAGATCTGAAATAGAAATTGCAAGAGATACTCGATTTGTTGTAAGACTAGGTTGTTAGTGACATATGACGACAATCATGCAATGGTCAGAAAGACGTTAAGTCTAATATTTCGCTGAAAATCACTGCGAATTATACCTTGCTACTCAGTGGCGTATCTAGGGAAAACGGCGCCCGGGGCAAGCGCGAAAATTGCGATCCTAATTTCTGAAAAAGTGTTCAACTCAACCCCATCCCTGTAGGGACTTTAAACCAAGTGCACATGATATGCTTTTTCAAGCACTTAAAAGGGGTCTTATGAGAGCGATTTAAATGTAATGAATTTTGATAAATTTTGGCGAGCGAGCGCAGCGAGCGAGCCGAAAATTTTTGTATTTCAGCTTACAAAACATTGAATTCTTATCATTTTTTGCTTATCAAATCTTACAATTCTAATCAAGATATAGTGACGGCCTGATAGATAACGATTTATACGTACAAACTGAGGACTTTAAAAAATACTCTAAATTAGTACGCGCAAGTGAGCCGAATTTGTATATTTCCACGTCATCATCACGTTTTGTTCTTATCACTTTTTTATATATTAATTTTGGCGAGCGAGCGCAGCGAGCGAGCCGAAAATGTTTGTATTTCATCTTACAAAACATGGAACTCTTGTCATTTTTTGCTTATCAAATCTTACAATTCTAATCAAGATATAGTGACGACCTTATAGATAACGATTTATACCAACAAACTGAGGATTTGAAAAAATACTCTGTTTTATAGTACGAGCGAGTGAGCCGAAATTTGTATATTTCCGCGTCATGATTACGTTTTGTTCTTATCTTTTTTGAGCCCCCTGTATGTTCGAAACCATTGGCGTCCTCTTGATCCAATCGTTTCAGAACGAATGAAATTGCAGCCGCTGCTCGGAGTAACATTTTCCTGCTAAATATAAAATGATATGTGTGAACACAATAGACATTGTCATTGTGTCCGCGTCCTCGTCCCTTTTTTCTTTCTTTTTTTTTGGATAAATTTTGGCGAGCGAGCGCAGCGAGCGAGCCGAAAATGTTTGTATTTCATCTTACAAAACATGAAACTCTTGTCATTTTTTGCTTATTAAATCTTACAATTCTAATCAAGATATGGTGACGGCCGTATAGATAACGATTTATACCAACAAACTGAGGACTTGAAAAAATACTCTAAATCGTACGAGCGAGTGAGCCGAAATTTGTATATTTCCGCGTCATCATTACGTATTGTTCTTATCTTGTTTGATTTGTTGTTGTTTTTTTTTGCGCCCCTCCCGTTGGCGCCTTCTTTTGATCCAATTGGCGATCGCTTCAGAACTAAAGATACTGCATTCGCTGCTCCGTGAAACATTTTGGCTGCTAAATATAAAATGACATGTGTGATCACAATAGACATTGTCATTTTGTCCGCGTCATCATCACGTTTTGTTCTTACCTTCTTTTTTATATAAATGTTGGCTATCGAGCCGAAAATTTTGTATTTCAGCTACAGAACAGGGAATTCTTGTGTGAACACAATAAACATGGTCATTTTGTCCGCGTCATCATGTTTTGTTTTTATCTTGTTTGATTTGGTTTTCTGCCCCCCTTCCCTTCTTCTTCTTCTTTTCTTTTTTCTTTTTTTCTCTTCTTTTTCTTCGTTTTTTTCTTTGATTGATTTGATTGATTGATTAAAAGGTCTTTATTCAAATAAAATCTGAGTCGGCGACTAAAAGTCGAATTACACAGATATACAGAGATTATACAGCAAAACAGATGAAATAATAACATGATCATAATACATAAAAAAATACATTACATTCAAACATTCTGTATACACAACTAATACATTTTTAACGCTACAGATTGTTATATAAATACAAAAAGAAAAAAAAAATGAATGGACATTTAATAAACAGTAGCGGTACACTCCTAATTTTTTTCACAGAAAAAAAAAAGAAAAGGAAGAAACACTCAGGGCTACTCAACTCATTGTTGAAAGAAGAAGAAAAAAAAAATGTAAGCTCTTCTACAGATACAAAAAGGAGTACAGGAGTTTGCAGTGTGGTTGGAAAGACGCGTCAACAACCTACACTATACATTCCACAAATACTTGCAGTAACATTATTTTGTTGGTGAGGTGATCATCCCCCTCCCCCGTAATGTACACACATTCACTACCCACTCATACCTAAAGCATTTCTGACTGGCATACTCTCTCTGTCTCTCTCTCTCTCTCTCACACACACACACACACACACATGCACACATACAGTACTGTACATTGATGTGTAGATCGCATATCTGTACAACACTCACAAACGCGCATGAGCATAAACACAGTGCACATGCTCGATGTACAATACAACGTATGTACACACTCACATTCACGCGCATATATATACACTATACGTACACACAGGGAAAACACACACACACATATTGCAGCTACAAACACACACACACATAAACGCACACACACTACATTACTCACACACACACACAAGCACCGTCATGTCCACAAGACCACACCCAACAACTTTTTTTTTCTTCTTCTTCTTTCTTTTTTTTTTTCGTTTTTTTTGCGCCCCCTAGGAGTGGCGCCCGGAGCACGTGCCCCCCTTGCCCCCCCCCCCCCCCCCCCCCCGTAGATACGCCACTGTTGCTACTAGTGGTACTAAAAGGAATGACGTGTAGGAGCTTATAGCCATTGTGATTGTCAAGCCGATCAATTTCTTTCATTCGCCAACTTCCAGGTCTCGTTGGACATGTTGGATAGAAAAAAAGATATAGCACAATCTTGTTTCATCAAATCGTTTACCAGTTGATTTTACTCTTTCAGCTATAGCAATCATAGAACATGATAAAGGACGTGATTTTCCGAAGTATGAAGATCAGTCCAGAACAAATAGAACAATACAAGTAAACATGCAAATAAATGGCGTAGTGAGGAAAAAAAGTGCCTTGGACGTGGGTCGTAGAGCTAGCTCTGGAACCACTTGCAATCAGATGTGGAGAGAAAGAGAGAGAGAGAGAGAGAGAGAGAGAGAGAGAGAGGAGGGGAGATCGACCGAAAAGTAGAAGGAAAGAGAGATGGAGGAAATATTAAAAAATATAAAATAGATATTAATAGAGTTTCAGAGTGCTTTCCATCAGTTTAATCGCTACCGGAGTTTATGAATACTTCATTTACTTATTCAATTTCTTGTCCCCCAACAAGCCCAAGCGGGGGTATATTACAGACATCAAGTTTGGATGCATTCTATCGTGTGAGGTTTTGCGGAGCTTCCTGTCCTTTCGAATAAATTAATCTCGCAAAGTATGGAGACGTTAATAATACATGCCAACTAATAGTAATACAAAAGATTTTTTTTTTCCTTTTCTGCTTCCATCTAGAACCGTTTAGAGATCTCAAATGGCAGTTGCAGTGGTACTTGATCTACTACAAGTGGGGGTCGTTAATGCCGGAATTACAATGACGACATTGACAATGACAATGCTCTCAGATCCGATTACCCGAGTTCGATTTCCGAGTCAAACTGAGCAATAGTTCTATTAAGGATCGTTGGAAAAGTATCAGAGGTAACAACGTCGGAGTTAAAACTGTCAGAGGTAAAAAAAGAATGTCAATGGTGAAAATGTCAGAGGCAAAAATGTTGGGGTCATCTCACGGGGCCGACATCGATGCGGCATGAGGCCCACGAGTTCGACATTGAGAAAAAGGTCCATAAGTCACACAGCCCACGAGTTATACAGCCTATGAGTCACACAGACAAAGAATTCGACACTATGTTATCCAAACGAAGCCCATGAGTTCGATACTATAGCAAAAGAGGCTCACGAGTTGATACCGGGCAAACAAAGCTCATGAGCTCGTCATTACGCGAAATAAATAAATAAATAAATAAATAAATAAATAAATAAATAAATAAACAAATAAATAAATAAATGAATAAATAGATAAATGAATAAATGAATAAATTAATCAATTAATCAATTGATTAATCAATTTATCAATCAATTAATCAATTAATGAAATAGAAGGGAGGCTGGAGCTCAGGAGACTAACTCCAGGTAAAGATGGTCTACGAGTTCGACAGGATGAACACCACAATATGCCAGCAAGAATGTATCTGTACAGAGTGTTGCATCAATTACATGAAGGGGAAAACGATGTGATAATGGTGTCGGTCTCGTGGCGTGCATGAAAAATTACGTCAGAGGTAAAAATGTCAGAGTTAATGGGGATGGCTAGTAACTGATTAGTGGGAATGCTGGGGGATGGTTGTTTCAATCAAAGTGGGATTCATTTAAGAGTACATTATATATCTATTGTTGTATGAAAATTATTAGCTTCAGTATGGTCTCATATTGAGTAATGTTCAGTTCAATGTTTCCAGATAACATGCCTGTACGGACATGTTAACCTGGAAACAAGGATTGGAGCAATCATCCCCAGCAATCCCACTGATTCCCACTGATCAGTTACTAGCCACCCCTTTACATGCCAGGGATAGAAATAATATGGTCAGAAGTAAAAATATCAGAGGTAGTAATATCAGAGCTAAATAATCCAAAGGGAAAAAATATTACAGGTTAATGCTCCAAAGGAAAAGTCTGAGGTAACAACGATTGTCATGGCAATCAAAAGCACTGTTGTGCCGCACATATAACCAGTTAGGTTTTTTTTTATTTTTTTTTATTCGCTCATTGATTGCAGTAGGTCTGATATCCCAGCACACATAACCTTTCAATAAAGGATCACACAGATTTAAATACCCCAATTTCTATATCTTTGATACCCTTTTTGCAATACAAGCATTCCGCGCTACCCCTTGATAAGCATCTGAATAATACAAATTAACCTGATGAATGTAATTGTTCCGGAGACTAGCGAGCAGAAACGGGCATGCGTTTGCACACGGCGCAAATATTCATATGTGAATGACGCGCCTTAAACACAACAACAGCAAGTTCAGCAACAACAACAACAGCAAGCCGTACCAAGGTTCGTTGATTTTGTTGGCTGTCGATTCTATCGTTATCGTAGGAAAACCCCGATTTTTATACTATTTTTGTGCTTGCTCACTGGGGTGGAATGTAGTTCTGATTCAAAACCACTGAAATTTTTACAAGCTCCATTTTCCGTAATCAAGAGACAAAGCAATATTGTAACACGAAGTAGTAGGCATCAACACCGTCTAGGGTGCCGTAAAAATGAAAATTGGTTCAGATTCGAGTCACTAAAAGGATTGCTGATGAAAGATTCATAATTGCGGCTCGATGATCGCGCACAAACTCTCGCTTTCAAAAGTTTACACATTACGGAAAAGTCCTAGTAAATCTGGATTGAATTTCGAACGACGCCCCCGATTGTATCACAATACAATTGTAATTGTCATTTTGGCTTTAACAAAGATACCTGTAAATTTGGTATACAATGGTAACAATGCTGGAATAATGGATTGACTGATACGCGAGGGGAAAAGCCAAAAGATATTATGTATTCAAAGCAAACATTGGTAAAATAAAACACATCACGGTTTCGGTTAATTTAGCTCAACCTATACCATTTTGAAAATGGTTGATTTTTAAACATGTGTAATCTGTGACATCATTATATGTGACCGTGCACCACAAAACGAACAAAAAGTCGCACACAGTGATTTTGTGTGAGGACTGAAAATAGGTGAAATGGGTCAACCTAACCAATCTAGAGTTTTTCATATTTTCTGAAAGAGCAAGTCTGTTTTCTATAAATATGTTAAAAAATGGGATCATAAAACAACAGAAATTTGCGTTTTCAGCAGTTTTTCTGGAATACTTTTTAGTGGAATGGTGTGATTAGTTGTTTCTCATACAATCCTCTTTCCATTTCTCAAAAACCCTGTCCATACACTTCACTTTCAACTCCAATAACTTTAGCGAGAATAATGCTACTGCATTGAAAGTTAGTATTAGTCATGTACTCAATGTGCTGGTGAAGCATGCTCAATTTCAACCTAATCTGATAATCCCTTCAGTGTTGTTGCTCCAGTGGTCAACATCATCCTGTTTTTTGTTCAATTCATCCCACAGCTATATAGCATAGCCTTGTAAAGATTTAGGGCTTGAATACAGCCTGTACTTCAGAGCCTGTTTTCTTAGTTCTCACTTTCCAGAGTTTGTCCATTCTATCCAATATTTAGATAGGTTAGGAGAGTCCATTTGAATTGAGTTATACATCATTTTAAAGCTTATAGTCTGCTCTTTCAGAATCTACTCTAATTTTGTGATTCAGGGTCACATATGTGACCTTGCATCACAAAACCATCAAAAAATCGCCGGACCTGGATTTTTATTAAGGGCATATTCTGAAAAGGCAGATTCTAAGCTTTAAAATGATATATATCTCAATTCAAATAGACTCCCCTAACCTACCAAATACAGGAAAGAAAGCACACCCTCTGGAAAAGTGTGGACTGAGAAAAGAGGCTTTAAAGCACAGGGTCTATTTAAGCGCTTAATCTTGACCAAGCCGTGCTAGCTGTGCCATGAAAGGGGCAAAAGACAGGATGTAAATCGTCGGAGCAACAACAATGAAGGTATTATCATGTTAAGCTGAAATTGAGCAGTTTTCTATTAACACATTCTGTCCATAATCTGTACTAACTTTCAAAGCAGTAGAATTATCCTTTTAAAAGTTATTAGACTTGAAAGTAAAGAGTGTGCAAAGGATTTCAAGAAATGACAAGCGGCCTCTAAAGACATACCTGATCATTCTAAAAAAAAAAAAATCTGAAAACATACTTTCCAATTCACGTTTAGATCCCAAACTAAAGAATAATGTAGAAGAAGGATAGCTCTTTTAGAAAATATGAAAAAAAAATCACGATTGACTAGGCTGAACCTTTTCACCTTTCTTGAGTCCTCACGTAAAATCAAGTGTTGCGACTTTTTGTTTGTTTTGTGATGCACGGTCATATGTGACCCTGCACCTCAAAACAAACAAAAAGTCGCCAGACATGAATTTTTAGGTAAGACCATATTCTGAAAGAGCAGACTTTAAAGGCAATCGGTCGTCGCAGGCGATTCGCAGCTCAGTAGAAAAGCACGACAAGCTGCTCCTCCCGTTATTGTACCCCCGTACGTACCGAATGCCGAACACGACGCCACGCAGCGCACCAGCGAAAACCAGATGGGGCACGAGAGCCGTGCGAGCCGTCCACTGTAATTTCAACATGGACGCCCGAATACCTACCGAATGGGGCCGAATGGGTGCACGCACAAAACCGCACAACAGCCATGCGCATGAAAATCTCTCCTACGGGTCCCCGTCGCGACACAACAGTAGAGCTGTGTGGTGTACGTACGTACGTATCTGGCTGCAGTCTCTGTTTATTTGCACTATGGTGCCAATTTCAGCAATCTAAGCAATAATATTTTAAAATGTCTGAAAATATTATATAACAATATTTTGAATCATTCATATATTACGTTGTTTAATATTTGGTATTTATAAATATGCTTTGATGAAGAAATATTAAAACTCTAAACTTCATGTATAGCAAGTTGCAATGCTCATGGCCATATGGCGGGTTGTTTTGATCTCATTGGCAATTGTCTGCTGCGTCAGCTGTGTTACAGTATGTTGGGCCGGATCGGAACATAACAAAGTTGGTATAAAGTCGTCGGTACCGGTATGTCAATATCAATAGCCGGGTTCACACGTACAAAATAGCGGGATGACGATCGCGATGCTCATCCCGAGTTTTTTTGCGAGCGTCCACACGTACCAAATTAGCGGGATAGCGATCGCGATCGGTATCGCGCTAATTTGGCGAGCGTCCACACGTACCGAATTATCCCGCTAATTGCCGATAGAGACAACAACATAAAGCCTGCAAACTGGGTCACACAGCGCCCTTCTCTATCACTGCCTGCGCGCACTTACCTTTGTCTATTGTCTTTTACGCGTCAGTGGTGTGGTTCGCGCGCTGTTGTTGTTGTGCTCCAAAGAGGTGAAGGACCTCTTCGCAGAGGCCTCGCTGTTGTGATGTGCGCATTGCATGATGGGATGTAAAAACTCGAGATTCTAATCCCGACCGTTCACACGTACCAGCGCGGGGCCAATTATCCCGCTAATTGGCGAACCAGCGCAAGATTTCTTGGGATTAGCATCGCGATGCTTATCCCGCTAATTTTCGGGTTTTTTCTGTCCACACGTGCAAAAAACTCGGGATGACGATCGCGATGCAAATCTCGAGATTTGTATCCCGCTAATTGGTGTACGTGTGAACCCGGCTAATAATGTGTGTGGTATGCGTGTACTGTTTCGGATTAGCCTTGGCTTTGGTTTAGTAATGAAACCTCACAATGGAGATCAAAACAGCCGTCCAACTCGAGTAAAACGTATCTACTTGTTTGACGCTATCGACGAGTGGAGAACGCAGAGAGACAGGGAGGTTTCCTCTCACCTCCCTGCTTAGGACAAGTAAGAGACCAGTGGCAGAGGGGGAAGCTTCAGCGTCAGCGTGCCGATGAAAAATTTGCTTTCCACTTGCTGGAGTTGCATGAACAGTTTTGCAGGAATTTAGAATGTGCAAATTCGTGTTACGGCATGCACGGTGGAATTGTAATGCCACGGCTTACGCCTATCAAGCAACCCCAGCTGACCAAGTCAACAACTTCAAGGAATCCAGATCCAGATGATGTGTAAGTAACGTTAGAAGTCTATTACATGAATCAATGATTGAAGTGGAATGACTTTTTCTAATCTATCTTTAACTGCTAGGGCCTTTGCGTTTCATCGACAAGTAGGCCTATTTTTCTATGTATAATTCCGCGAAAAACTTCTCTAAGTTCTCATTTATGTCAAATTATGATAACGCCGTAATCGAAATGACATTTGCTGGGTCAGTTTATCGCTTCTTAAAAACTGACCCAGCAGTAGGCAGCAAATGTCATTAGTCAGGGAATCGCAAGTAGTGGTAAGTTTTTTGTCATCACAGTATTGAGAATTTAAAGTATTTCATGTGCAAATGTAGAATCTAGATAGATACAGAGAGGTCACTTTCCTGAGCAGCTAGCGTCAACAATCCAGGTTAAATTTGCATAGCCAGATTTCATGGCTGCGATTCAAATACTGTTTGTCCCCATTGATTTAACTGTATAGCAAAGTCTCCTCTTTCATCATATTTAGGGGCCCTACATTTTAAGTTTGGTTAAGGAATGTTGATAAAGATTGTAATTTTCATAAGCTTGGCAAAAGTTTCAGGCATCTATGTTGCATTTATAGTCAAACTTCCAATGCATTTGGTCCAATAATTTGAAACCAAATTCAAGTGATCCAGTGAAGTGTACATCTTTTCATGTGAATTTCTACAAGTATGTTGAAATGTAAATTCTGAAGAAAAAAAAATTGGTCCTTTACAGTTGAAATTCGTTAAAGTTTGGTTACACTGACAGTGTCAGGTCAGTGGTAGTAACTACAGAGTATATACAGTAGTGTACGTACAATACCCTTGTACGTGAAAGTTACAGTTTTATTTACCTTCACATCTTCATATAGGAGTGTCTAATAGGGATGTTGATTGGTGTGGAAGTTGTTGATGAACAGCAGTTCATAAGAATCCATTGTTTTAATTCTAATACAGATATTGGTCATAGGTCAAGGGACAATATGAACCTATCAGTTTGTAACATGCTAATATGTACAGGTATGAGCTCCATCAAGTACGATTAATTGGTATCCGTGGCACATCCCTTATTTGTTGATCAAAGGTACGCCTCTGATTGGTATTTATCAGTGTTATGTAGAAAGCTAACCCATTACAATGGCTTTGCGATGTTACACTGAGTTGACTATGGACAAAGGTCTACTGTCCGCGATTTTCATTAATTTGTAGGGCATTTTTCTCACATAACCTCAAATACTGATACCTGTGATAGGTTTATTTATAATGGTTATCCTTCACACTGTATTGTTGAGACAATAGTGTTCTGTTTGTTTGTGTAAGAGGGAGATAGACAATAATTTCTTTATGCTCCTGTCTGAAGAAGGCATTACATCTTATTTGTCATGTACTTATCTATGAGTTTTAATGTTCACTTTGTGTGTGTGTGTGTTTTTTTTTAAAGATTATTCACACCAGGCTAAGCTGACAGAACTATAACTGTGAGTTTACCTAGTCAAATGAAAGGGTTTCGGCATTGCTTCTTACATATAGTATATTCGAGGCAGGTGATACAACGCTCACCTTCTTCATATTAGTTAGTAAAACAATGAAGAGTGCAAAAATACTGCATAAATGTGCAGTGCAACTGTGGCCATTGGCCATTGGCCCTGCACGGGCACAGTCGCTCCCCGTCCTGAATTATGTACACACGCCAGGGCAAGTACATGATACAGGCAGGGTCTCCGACCCAATCGTCCGCGTTCAGAATAGACAACTCGGCGGTAATATCCGCTACCCATGACGATGTGTCATCGTCCATGATGGCCACCCTATCTATTATAATGTGGTCTGCACTCACTAATCTGATCTGATCTGATGATTAGATTACAGTATAGTTGACGAGTGACGACGATCGACGATGCGATGAAGAGAATGCGTAGTCGTACGAAGTATACGCAGCTAGCTACTAGCTCATGCGAACATCACACAGTATATACAGTATACCATACATTCAACACAAAACGTATTGTCCCGCGCTCAGCAAGCGATCGCGAGCAATCGAGATACTATAGCGCGATACATTGCTTTAGGGATGTCTTGCGCACACACACATTTCGCTTCGTAGCAACTTCGGAAGCGAGTTTACGTGCTGCCGCCCGCGGCTGAAATATGTCCATGTATCCTCGCGACTGGGTGTCTTTAAGCTTTAAAATGATGTATAACTCAAATCAAATGGACTCTCCTAACCTATCTAAATATTGAAAAGAAAGCACAAACTCAGGAAAAGTGTGAATTGAGAAAAGAGGATCTGAAGTACAGTGTCTATTCAAGCGCTTAATCTTTACCGAACCGTGCTGACTGTGCGATGAATGGGACAAAAAACAGGAAGTAAACCACCAGAGTAACAACAATGAAGGGATGATCAAATCAAACTGAAATTAAGCATGCCTCATTAACACATACTGTCCATACTTAATGCCAACTTTCAAAGCAGTAGCACTATCCTGTCAAAAGTTATTAGAGTTGAAAGTGAAGAGTGTGGACAAGGCTTTTCAGAAATGAAAAAGGGGTTCTAAAGACACACCTAATCACACTATTCTACCAAAAATGTTCGAGATAAACTGACCGTGCACCTCAAAACGAACATAAAGTCGCACACAATGATTTTGCGTGAGGACTGAAAATAAGTGAAATGGGTCAACCTAGCCGAACTTGACTTTTTCATATTTTCTGAAAGAGCGGGTCTTCTTTTACATTATGCTAAAATTTGGTATCATAAAACGGGCAGGAAAGTGTTTTTTTTTAGCAGTTTATCTCGAACATTTTTGATAGAATAGTGTGATTAGGTGTGTCTTTAGAATCCCTTTTAAAGCGGCGGAACCCCCCCCCCCCCCCCACACACACACACACTTTCTCGCACCATACAAAAGGATATATAAGATGTCACAACTTTGTCCCCCTTCTCCCACTACCTATGTGGCACTAATAAGAAACAGACAGAGACCTTGAATTCTGAGCGCGGTATTAAAGTTCTTGCGCTTAAGACCTTTTTTTTTGTTTTGTTTTTTCTTTTACTTGTCAACAACCCAGAATTTGAATGAGAAAGAGGAGCTGAAGACCTTGCTGTTGTTTTTGTTGTTGTTTTTTTTAACCCGGAAGTGGAGTTAGTGCAAGGAGAAAGATGAGCTGAAAACGTTTTTTTTTTTTTGTCTTGTCAGATGAAGAAACCCGGAAGTGGCACGAAAAGTTGTGCTGAGGCCTGTTTTTGCTTTAGTTGTGTTTTGTTTTTTGTTTTGTTTTTGTCAGCTCATGAAACCCTTAAGTTTGGCCACCTACTTTTGAAAACGCTCCGACGGCCCTGCGATGTAACTTTGTCGGGGATTCTTCAGAGGTGTGTCATGCACAGTCATTAATGCTATGTATTATGAACTGTGTTGGCTACAGACATTTGGCCACCACGACATACCTCTATCTCGTCCAAATCCGAAAATGTGAAAAAAAAATGGTATGGTGTACAGCGGCAGCTGCAGCAGTAATGCTCTGGGCGGTTCCTAGTCTGGGCTCCGTCCCTTTTTCCTTGGTCATGTTGGTGCGATATTGTGCTAATTGCGACAGACCAAGAGAGGGCGCAAATTTTCTGATTGGGATAATCGTGAGACTGCGCGCCCAACTACTAGGGCATCGCAGTTCTCGGCGTATCGCAATCCTTGGGTGTCACGCCCTCATACGGCTTGTCGCTTACACTGAATCACTGCTACGAGTAAAAAAAAAGAGTCCAGAAGCTACACTAGGCGGTTCTTATACGTGCCTTGTTTTAACGTAAGGATTTATTCAACAAAACATATTCATCACGCCTTCATAAGAGACATTTGGGATGAATGAAAATGCCTCGATCAAGATTGCCGTTCTCATTCTTCTTAAAGTCATTGATTGCTCTTCTTTCGTTCTGAATGGGAAATGATTTATTACTTCGCATTTTACTTAGACTCATTGCGGAGTTTTTGAATCACAGTGAAAAAAAAAACTGCTTGGAAAGCAATCCTTTATTTTTTCCTCATTATTCTAATTAGTAAAGGCACAACTAATGTGAATCTATCTATCTATATCTATGTATGTATGTATCTGTCTAACTATACTAACCAACAATCTATATCTATCTCTAACGTTCACCTGATTTGATAATGTTCGTGCGGAGAGTAAGTCTCATTTCTTTGATAACTTTGATATGCCACACATTAAATGTAGTCTCGTTAAATTGTAAATATCTTCGAAGAATAGCTGCGATGCCATCAGTTTTTACGTGTATGTTGGCGCTTTTTGTTGCTATATCTTCAGATCGAAAAGATCATGGCACCTAAGTGTCATTTCATGGCCCTATCCTTTATCGTAAATGCAGGTTTTCCGAGGCTATTGGATCATACTTCTCATATTGATTGACCGCCAAGGTAAAAAACAAGAAGTATATAAAGAGTGTATTCTCTTTATTTCATTGTAGTGATAAAAGCAATCATGATGTTAATACTGCCAGAGCTGAGCTTATGTTTCTTTTTGGTTATAAATGAAGAGTTTATTTGCAAAAACCGATAAGTCCATTTTTGAAGATTTTGAAGTACGGTCTTTGTCATAAAGTACAAAATAATACCTTTTAAATGATCTATTGGTCACTACATATAAAGGTACATTTTTGAAGTTATGGTCAAAAAAGCAAAATTTTTCTTATTATTCTCCTTATTTTTCTTGAACTTTAATCGCAAATATCTCCATTTGGCAAATATGGACCTATCGGTTTTTGCAAACAAACTCTTCAAATATTGCCTATGATTTTGACAATAATGATAGTTGTTGTTCTTACGCTTTAATTATGAGACAACAAGTCTGCCCTACTTTGGCAAAAGGAAGCAAGTGACATTTCAAGGATATTGATATTTGATTGATTTAGCATACTTGAGGCATGCTCTATCTAACTGAAAAATCCAAAATTTACAATTGTGACCCATTTCTGAGATATTCGGGTGGCAAAAGGAAGCAAGTGCATGAAAAAAAAATGGAAAACGAAGCAAGTTGCAACCTCATGATATGTTTGTCACTTGCTTCCCTTTGCCAAATCATTCATATTTACACACGATCTAAAATACTTTGGCTAAAGGGAGCAAGTAACATCCTTTTGATATGATTGTCAATTGCTTTAATTCTTTTGCCATTTGTTTGTTTGCTACAAATCTATAAAACTTCTGCAAAAGGAAGCAAGTTACGTTCTCATGATATGATTGTCTCTTGCTTCCTTTTGCCAGAGTTTTCATGTTTGCTGTAGATCTGAAATACTTTGGCAAAAGGAATCAAGTTACAACCTCATATGATATGATTGTCACTTGCTTCCTTTTGCCAAATTATTTATATTTGCACACATTCTAAAATACTTAGACAAAAGGAAGCAAGTAATATTGTTACGACCAAAATCACTCTGAGAATGATCGCACAAAAGAAACAATCAACTGATGTTCAGGCGGTTTATTAACAGTGATATTGTGGGTACAGACTGGTAATCGGCGTCACATCAGTACAACAATGATCAATAGAAACAGTTATAAATCGGTAGTGGAATCACTTACACGTATTAAGTAATCCTTTGAAAGTGTCCAGATACGATGTTCAATGCACAGACGAATGATCTTTGATGCACCGATGAATGATTCCTCCGACGTAACTCCAGAGGCGCAGGTTACGATAGTCCACGGTATAGATCCGGGGTAAAATCCACGATATATGTCCACGGCGAAACGTGCAGATTCCAAACGTTGTGACGACCACGTCCAGTTGATGCGTTGAATAATGATTCACTTAATATTGTCCAGCTAGGAATCCAGCCCGTCACAGCTTTTCCGTAGCAATGTCCATTGACACAAAAATGGTGTCTATCCCCAATGAAGGCAAATTAATTATCTGCAGGCAAAATGTCTCCCAGGCCAAGTATCTCCACAAACATAACAGGTCAGCAGGTAACACAGGACTGACTATAACAAGTCGCTTCAGAGCCAGAAGTGACGTAACTCTCATAGCAGAGCTGTTGGGTACTCTGCCTACTGCAGAATTTCTCTGGCTTTTATACTATCCATTCACCCCCTTCTAGCACATTCTGTAACTCTCTCCAACCTGGGGCCACACATTCTAGCTAGTCCAAGTTCCAGGAATCCTGGATGATTCACTGCCTATCTATGTACAAAACATCATTGCCAAGAATAACTACCAATCACATTGGGCTACAGGGACAGTGCCTCACTCAGCCAAATATGTTAGCACTTCCCAGAACATTCTGGAATGGGTGAAATCAATCTAGATTGAGTGAGCTATAATGTATTTCCTGTTACATGCATGTACTGTATAGCTACATTGTATACCACCTAGAAAATTCTCCTCTGATCTGGTCAGCCTGTATGTACTATATCTATACCATATAGAATGTTCTCCATGAATCTGGTCAACCTGTGTACATGCACATTAAAACAGCCATGCATACAGTACATCATACATATGTACATAACTACTAGTGTGTACATTTGTGACAATATACTCATGATATGTTTGTCACATGCTCCCTTTTGCCAGATTTTTCATTTTTGCTACAAATCTATAACACTTTGGCAAAAGGAAGAAAGTTACACGATAATGAGTTTCTATTGGAATATCAAAATTTTTCGAATTGTCATAAATGCATCACCATTATGACTTGCACGAATACCAACCTTATGTCATTTCACAAATTTCCACGTTGAAGGGCCTGCCCAAAAACATATTTTCTTCATTTGCAGCGTTTGTACTCGATGTCACTTGCTTCCTTTTGCCAAAGTAGGACCGAAGTGTAACATGACCTTTATTGCATTCACAGAAGCGAAATATGATAGCTTGCAGTAAACTTCTTCTCACCACTTAAAATGATATGTACATGTAGGCCTATGTATATATAGATATTGACACGGCAAAACAAAAATTGTCATGTGTGCGTGTTTATGCTTATTCCAATATTAGTCGTGACATTATTGCTGTCATACATTGCTTCGTGCCTCAAATATCCAGTATTATGCTTTGAAGGAAAATTGATAAACACGGCATGGGGTATTCAAAGCGGCTTATTATACCTGCTAATCTTTAGAAGATTAACTTGGTTTATGAATACTTTGGGGTTTTTTTATCAATTCATAGCAAACGTATCCGGTATTGATTCTTTCAATAGAGTGGATAATCATATTGAAACTTGAATTGATATCGAAACATACAAATATAATTTATAACATTATTCAAAGAGTTTTTGTCACTACGTAATGATTTGATAAGCTCTTGCCATTAAAACCCTCAACTCTGCTGGGGAAAGGCATGTGTCAACAATTCTTTACTAAAACAAGTAAATGATGAATGACACAAAATGTTGAAGAAGCAAAACGATGAATTCTTGCCAAGCCCGACAGGGACGTAATTTCAGTGAGAACATTAATCTCAATAATATAATCATGTGTATTAGATTGAATTACTTCTTTTAAAAAAGCAGATGAAATATTTCAGCTAACATAATGTGATTCTGTCAACAACTTCAAGTGTGTACTTTTCATACAAAAATGACATTTGTGGGATTTTCTTAATGTTTTATTTTCCATATCCTTCTCCATACATGACATGACAAAATATTTTTGGCTTCTCATCCAACTATGGATTCACCAAATATACTAAATCCACAACGATTGAATAGATGATCTGATTTTACTCAACATATCTTGGTGCATTCTACTAAAATTGCCATTTTCATTTATTTCTCAGCTGTTGGATGGAATGCAGCCACATAAAAAAGTGGCTGGTCTATAAAGCGCGCGTTTGCTGGCCTGATTTGGGTTCATGATGAATTTTTACAACTAGTCCGTTCATATTATTAATCTGATTGCAATTTAAATGTCCTCTCTTGCTCACCTCCAAGAGCATTTCCCACAATAGAATATTGATAGCGTACCCATTACGCCTCGGAACATCCTCTTATCAATTGTTTTTTGTTGTTTTTGTTGTTGTTGTTGTTGTTACTGTTTTCGATTCGATAGAAATATACTATGCGAAAGATCACCTGAGTGTGTGCCCAAAGAGCATCCAAGGATTGGAAGGCATGTGTGGATGTATGGAACGCCTGATGGCGAACCTATCAAACTCACTCCTAAATGCGTCCCACTTGATCATACCCTGAGTGATGCATCGGTTCCACAAGAAGTAAGAAGAAGAACACACTACTACTGTGCGTACCCAGGTAGGAGCCTATGTCGGTTTATTGTTGCTTTGTTTCTACTTTTTTTAATCATAATCATATTCCTATTCACCATACTTGTCTTGTGATGATATCCGTATTTTCCTCAATCATTTTAACGTATTTTTTCATACATGATGTGTAAGATTCCGCAGTCTTCATATGCCTTTGAGGATATTGGCATAAAGGAGATTTTTCACGCTGTTTGCTGCTTGCCTCCTAATAAAAGTGAATAATAGCGTTACTAGAAGGCGGTGCTAAGAAATTGAACAATTTTACTCAAAGCCAAAGTTTCGTATCTCTTCACGTCGCAATCATCCAAGGTGCTTTGAATATGTTTCATCCTTAGCATTGAGGCAATACGCACCACCTAAATATTCCAGTCAGTCATGACTCATGCTTGAATAAAGCCCTGTTTTAACTTGACCCCGACCAAATCAGGGCAACATCCGGATACCAAAATTCCTCACCGAAAGAGAGATCGAGGGGTCCAGTTTCAACCCTCTCTGTGCCTCAGTAACTTCCTCTTTTTGGTTTGTGTGTAAAATTGTTGCATGCTGACTCATTGGCAAAGAAAGGGACTAACGGACACACACGGGACGCCTCCGGGTAGGGTACTACGGAGGGGTGTGTGTCTACCCATGCGACTACCACGCCCATCGGCCAGGACCTCCTATTGTTCTACGTCTAGGTAGAAAATGGTAGTGAACGGCATGACAATCATTCTCTGTCTGAAATGTCGTGCATGGATGTTGAGTGTAAAAGGAATGTTACCGCTAGAAAACAATGGAAATGTTGTGTAAAATGCAGCTTGCATTTGCACACACACACACACGGTACATCCGCACACATACACACGTGCACGCGTGGATCAATGGATACACCTACTGACACATGTATGCATTGTGTCTTTGTATAATGTAAGATTGACATTATTTTGTACAATTTTTGTATGTAGTACATTTTGTTTTTGTGTATGTGAATGCGAATTTCGTGAAAATGAACGAAATTCGAATGGATAATTGCAAAAAAGAAGTGGACATGTAAATTTCAACAGTTATTTCGTATCTCATGTAGGTATTCTAACCTGCCATTGGTTACGAATGAAATGGTGGACCTGTTTTTATTTTGTAATATTATAATATGTTCTACTCACATTTCCTTGAACTTGAGTAAACTCATGATTAAACAACATATATGTGACCGTGCATCAAAAAACGAACAAAAAGTCGCACACACTGATTTTGAGTGAGGACTGAAAAATTGATAAGTGAAAAGGGTCAACCTTGCCGATCTTGACTTTTTTCATATTTTCTGAAAGACCAAATCTTTTTTTTTACATTATTCTAAAATTTGGGGTCATAAAACGGGAGAGAAAGTGTGTTTTTTAAGCAGTTTATCTCGAACATTTCTGGTAGAATAGCATGATTAGGTGTGTCTTTAGAGTCTCTTTTTCATTTCTGAAAAAAAAAACCTTCTACACACTCTTCTCTTTCAACTCTAATAACTTTTGAAAGGATAGCACTATTGCTTTGAAAGTTGGCATTAAGTATGGACAGAATGTGGTAATGAGGCATGTTTTTTTTTCAATTTAATCTAATAATTTCAACATTGTTGTTACTCGGATGGTTTACTTCTTGTTTTTTTTTTGTCCCATTCATCGCACAGCCAGCATGGATTGGTAAAGATTAAGCGCTTGAATAGACATTGTACTTCAGAGCCTATTTTCTCAGTTCACACTTTTCCTGAGTTTGTGCTTTCTTTCCAATATTTAGATAGGTTAGGAGAGTCCATTTGATTTGAGTTATACATCATTTTAAAGCTTAAAGTCTGCTCTTTCAGAATATGGACTTAACTAAAAATGCATGTCTGGCGACTTTTTGTTTGCTTTGTGGTGCAGGGTCACATATAATACTTTAACATACATACGCATAGGTTTACATATTGTGCATTTGCATTTGATATATATATATATATATATATATATATATATATATAATATATATATATATATATATGAAGAGTTTGTTTGCAAAAACCGATACGTCCATATTTGTCAAATGGAGATATTTGCGATTAAAGGTCAAGAAAAATAAATAGAATAATAGGAAAAATTTTGCTTCTTTTGACCATAACTTCAAAAATATACCTTTATATGTAGTAACCAATATATCATTTAAAAGGTATTATTTTGTACTTTATGATAGAAACCGTACTTCAAAATCTTCAAAAATGGACTTATCCGTTTTTGCAAACAAACTCTTCATATATAATATATATAACATAATATATATAATGCATGTGTGTGTGTGTGTGTGTGTGTGTGTGTGTTTATGTGTGAATGTGTGTGTGTTTGTGTGTTTGTGTGTTGGAGGGTGTATGCAAACAGTAGTTTATGACCATTCAATCGTTTTCTCCCTGACAGCTTGCATGTCGGACCCTTGCCCTTATGGACAGACGTGTAGTGAAACTCCGGGCGGATACCATTGTTGCTGTGCTTCTCTAAACGCAACTAAGAGCAGCCGAAAAAGTACATTATAAGTTTATTTTGTAAAGATGTATCATTTAGTGATGTAAATTCTTAAATCTCAATAATAAATCAAAACAGGAATTTTTTCCCGCTTGTCATATTTCGCATTCTTCATGTTTTTCATTTGGCTAATGAATGCATCACTTTAACTTAGAGCTTAGAGCAATGATTGAAGTTGCGTTGGAGGAAAGCACGGGTGGAATTTGCTTTCTTGCTTGTGACGTCAACATGTGAGTTGAAGCTGAGCTTGTTGTCAACGTGAAGGCCCAGGTATCAGGCAGATGAAACTTCCTTTAGGATGGTTTCATGTATGTATTACGAGAGAGAAAAGGATTTGCGCTATTTGGTGACTCTAATCACCTGGCACTTTGCCGGATGAAATTGCATGCGCCAGGTACGCTCCCACTTTTGTAAGAAATCCAGATCTCCCTGTAGTAGTGCAGCATCATCTTTAGAGGATATCCTCTTGTACAATACACAGTCATCTGCGAAAAGGTGGGTTTTGGAGGTCTTGATGCAGTCTGGTAAGTCGTTGATGAAGATCAAGAACAGATTCCACATTAGTCCGAGAGCTGACCTTTCCATCTACAAGGACTTGCTGGGAGCGGCCACTGAGGAATTCTTCCACCCACTTCAGTGTGTGACCCCGAATTCCATAATGCTGCATCTTATGAAGGAGCAACCTGTGGGATACCTTGTCGAAGGCTTTGGCAAAGTCTAGAAGGATAAGGTCTGTTTGGCCCTTGTCTTCTATGCCTCTAGTGAGATCATTGATTGTCAAAATGAGTTGAGTGTCACAGGAACGTCGCTTGCGAAAACCATGTTGGGCATCGCTAATAATCCTGTGCTTGTCCAGGTGAGTAATGATGGCACTGTGGACTACATGTTCACATAGCTTATACAGTATGTCGGTCAGTGATATCCGTCTGTAGTTAGCTGGTGATGACCTGTTACCCCTTTTAAAGACAGGGAAGATGAGTGCTTTCTTCCATGACGATGGAACAGACCCTTGGTCGAGTGACGCCTGATAGAGGAGGGTAATGGCTGGGGCTATTCCTTCAGCAAGTTCCTTCAGGAGCTTAGCAGGGACACCATCTGGTCCTGAAGCTTTGTATGGGTTTAGGTTCTTCAGCAACTTCACAATTCCATTGGTGTTGACGGAGATGTCATTCATTGCTGGATGAGAGAATGGTCCCAGATCGGGTAAGGTTGATGTAGAGTCACGAGTGAAGACCAAAGCAAACTGGCGATTCAGCAGGTCAGCCTTAGTCTTGGGGTCAGTGAACAATTGTTGACCTTCTTTCAGAGGAGCAACACCTGTTTGGTCACAACGTTTTGCTTTGATGATGGCACCAAGTCTGTTGCTGGCACCAGGTTCACTAGAGATGATGTCATTAAGGTATTTGTTGTAAGCCTTACGACAAGATGTCTGAGCTTCCTTCTTCAGTTTTCTGTACCTTTTCCCGCTCGTCCTTTCTGAGTTCTTTTTGCCTTGGCGTAAGATCTTGCTTTCCTACGACAGATTCTTTTTGTTGTTGTGTTGAACCACGGTTGACTGTGCCTGGTGGAACTGAATTAAGGAAATATAGCGCCGCAACGGCACCCGTTTTGTACAACTCTTAGAAAATAATGCGAAAACGGCGCAGACGCCGCACTTCGTGCGGCGGCCGTCGCAGTTAACACGACCTTCTCCTTGGGCAGTCAGTTACTGTACGTTTCTATATCCATGTCAGTACTGTTTAATTATAACGTTAGATTTTAATACTGAGATCCTACGTAGTGCAGTGTGCGGGATCTTTACGGTACGCGCGTACGCACATTTTCGTTGAGCTCGAGATGTGCTAGATCTATCGACCTACTTTCGTCGATACAACGCAAAACAACTGCATATTTTGCGGTTCTGTTGCAAACATACTGATAATTCAGCGGCTGTAGGCTAATCATACTGCGGCGCACTAGCAGACTACGCTTCCGTGGCTGTGTTATGTGGCAAACAATACATTCGTGATTTTGTTGTTTGTTTTGCTTTATGTATTGTATTGTTTTTAAGCAGACAGTACCGGATACCAGCCTCGTTCTGTACGTGTTTTTTGTTTTGACTAAATCAATAAGTAAGTCATGGTGATGAGCTATAACTATAGTCGAGTATTAAGTCTCTTCGTATAACGGAAACTTACAATTGATTTAAAGTTATAGCGGACTTCAAGTTGAATAAAGTTAGCGTTGATTTCACAATCAACGCTATCTTAATCTTGATAAAACGGGGCCCTTGACATTTAAAAATATAATTGCCATAGAAGAAGGTCAGCTACCACCGGTAACAGGTTATAAGACTCTTAGAGCCTACATGTTTGAACTGTTTGATATAATAGTAGCGTTCCTCAAAAGCCATGAACTTTGCTAATCGGAATAGTTTGATGATGGTGGTGCAAATTCCAAAAACATTTCTCGAAATATCGCACCAAAAGTTTCGCAATATGATTTATTTCGTTCAAACCTTTATTGATGTCAATTCTATATTTCCAATTTCAATCTTTCGACAGCGCTCCCGTATGTTCCCTGTAAAGTCATGAACTTAGCGGAAGCATATAGGTTCTGTCACTATAGATATGATGGAGGAACTGTACCCTTACCCCGAAACAAAACCTACCTCCTCGACCTGCTCGCGATTGCCCACGATACCCGTGGCTTTGAGGAAATAGGGCTGGATTGTATCTGCTGTTGGTCAACGAACCAAACCTTGTGGAAGTCGGCGGATCGGTCTGATACCGGGGACTGGTTGTGCTCTAAAGCCAACCGGGGGAGTCAGTTGCGTCTGTTGACTTCACTCTACAAAGACGAACTTCCACGCAAGTATTACTTCTCTATGTATTATACATACATGTGTAGATTATCATTTGAAATCATTAAAGATGATGATGATGATGATGATAATAATGATAATAATAACAATAATGATAGTAATAATATTTTCATTTGTTCATTTCAATTTATTTTCATATTTCTCACATATGTCACAATACAGTATATAAATACGAAAATAATACACAATAAATACGAAAATAAAATCACAATAAAGTATATAAATACGAAAATTATACAAAACAAAATATTAGAAGAAACTTCAACGGAATGTACAAAAGTTTGTCCTGGAATAAACTCAAGGTCTGTATACATGCGAATTGAGCTGTGGTCATGATGCGAAAAAAATATGCTGTGACCTGCGTAAGAGCATAATGACGACGATGATGAAAAAAGTAGCGGTAATGATAGTAATAATGCTAACTTCTTCTTTACCAAGGGGAGCTTCTTCACTGTTGCCACTGCTTTACCAAAGAGCCTTATGTTTAGTATTACCCCTGTACCCATTAAACTTCGAAAAGAATAAGAAGTGAAACCACGATAAGCGATTACGTGCCATGCACAGCAAGTGGTATTGATCCACATGTAGTTGAAATTGGTACCGGGGCCAAAAAGCAAAATACTAAAAAGGAATGAAAAAAAAATAGAGCTCATATCCTGTGCACTATAGATACATTTCCACAGTAACACACACAGACACACACACACACACACACACACACATTATTCATACATATAATTCCATAACGTGTAGCAAGAAACGAATTCATTCAAACAATTTATATTAGACTATATCTCTACAACTATACTAGGTATTACCACAAAAAAATCCCACTTTTGATACTTAATAGTTCAGAAAACTATAACAGATGACACTTGACCTTGATATCAGCAATAGCTGAAAAGTGTACAATTTTGATAAAGGTAATTAATAATTAACACATAAATCAATGACATTGAGTTTAAGATTAACTATTTCATAGAGTTCTTTTTTTTTGTCCCTTTTTTCAATCCTCCGTACAAATTACAATTTTTTTTTCGTGAGGAATTTCACTACCACTGCTAGTCTTTATTCATCCTGAAATGTAGTGTTTGAAAGCACATGGAAACATGTAGGCCCCTACTTAGTTTTTCGTATGCATGGATCTTATCTTTTACCATGACTTCAAACTAGCAATGCCCAGGGCAATCCATTTATGTGCCTTGGAGCATGAGACCAAAATCCTAGTCAGCAGACCTCTGACAAGTTGGAATTCATGTCCACTGGTCAGGGTCATTGTAAACAAACTCTCCCAGAAACATCACTGGTTAGTGTGTAACGTTCGAGTTTTTCACAGAGAGTTTAAATCCAACAAAAATTTGGAACCTTCACTTTAAACCATTACTCATGGATATCTTAAAATGAAACTGATTTATGTTTTCATATTCGAATAACGTCCAACTAAATTGTACACTTTTCAGCTATTACTGATATCAATGACACTATTGTCTGGTATATAGCTTTTGAAGTATAAGTGGCAAAAGTGGGATTGTTTTAAACACCTAGAATATCATAGGGGCGCAAAGTCAACTTATTTCCCCGGTGACCAATTAAGGCCAATATTGTTTGAGTTAAATTGTTTGACAAATGTAATGGCTCGACTATTGAACAATATGATATTAGTTTTTAAATCTTATATGCCGTGAAAACATTACTAAAATCTGGTAGCTAAGCACAGAGACTCCACAACCAAGCATCTTCTGATCTGGAGATTCTGTCGCCTAAAACCCCTGGCAAACGGGAGACTCCAACTTGATGTGCGCGAAGTTCCTTGCTGCCGCGGTCCAACTTAAGGGTCCTAGATGTTATCTCGTGCGATCTAAGGCTTATTTTACAACATACAATGACACAGAGTAAGAAATCATTTCAGGCGGAAGAAATTACATCTCAAGCAAAAATGGGCTTTCGGCGGGAGATCTCCCGTTGAAAGCGGGAGAGTTGGAGTCTCTGTAAACATCCATTTTGGTGGCATAAATTTGGCAGCGTGCATGTTAATCTGGCTTGCTTGCACATCTTTGGGCAACTGCTGACGAGCTTCAGGTGCGGGCCATCTGCGGGGACCTCCGGGTATAAGTCACAAGCATAAGCAAAGCTTGTCCGGGAAGGTGTGACAGGCCCTCCGGCATGCCCAAAACCTGTTCCAGGTGAGTCGCTAGGGATCATCCGCAGACGTTCACGCAGAACACCAGTAGGAGGATCCAGTGTTGAAAATCCTAACACACAAGAAGTCCACATAGCTTGCCCCGAAAAGTGATTTCAAGAATGTTTGGTCTTTACTTGAGCAATAGAACAAGATTTGTTCACTCCGTGACAAAAGTGTACTATACTTAACTCTGCTTTTTTCTCGCTGAATACAGCGCCTTTATCCTTCACCATGTGCAAAATATCGTACTATTTCACTTGTGACCTTTAAACTTTTGCATACAAAGGGTATTTTTTCCTGCATTTTAAATTTGACTGTCATTTTTTTCAAATGCCTGTATTCATAATAATGGTTAGCATCGTACATAAAAGATTCCATGCAGCACTCCTCTATCAACAAGGTATCAATTCGTATTGAGTTGGTGTAATTGTTTAACAAAGGAATCAAGTTTTACTTGTCTTTACATAAATGATTTAAGTTTTGTTTGGTTTAAGATTTTAACTGGATTATTACATGTTTGACATTCAAAGTCACACAAAATGGCATTATTTTTCTTCCGTTTTTTTTAATATTTCTGTTTTTACTGTGTCTTTTGCTCGCAGTTCATCTCCAAAACGCGGGTAAGACAGTTCTAGCGGTAAGGAGGGCTGCGTCCGGCAACGATGTGGAATTTATCGCTGCTACTAATCACCCCGAGGGATATGTGTGTGTAAAGGAAGACTGAAGGTGCAATCTGTGTTGGTGAAAAGAAGTCCCCCACCCCCCCCCCCCCATCCCCTAAACTGTCAATCCCCTTTATTTATTCATTCTTCTTTCTTTCTTTCTTTCTTTTTCGCGCTCCCGGACGTTTTCTCATGGAATATAACCCCTCTATGTTGATAAATCAAAACAACTTAATAACGAGGAATTAAATAAAAACAAACACAACACACACACACACACACATACACACACATACACGCACACACAGACATCAAAACAAAACATATCATGAACTAGAAATGTCGCTATGGCGACTGGTATGCCTCCGCCATAATGCATGATTCTCCTAATAGGTCTAAACAGTACATATGGACAATGTGTGATTACATTTTCACATAGGCCTAATTGGCAAAATATTAAAACGACAAGTTTGTCACAAATGTGTTGAACGTTCACCTGCCTTGTCCTGGTTTAATTGGATGAATAGGAGAGCATGTATTTGGGATTTAAGGACTTTAACTTGACTTTGACCCATTCATACATTTATGTACTGAGCAATTTTCAAGGTATGGAGAAAAAGTGCAATTTCTGTATTGAATAGTAAATTGTTACCATTTTCATCTGGCCATGACCCTAAAAATTATAAGATAATCACTGTCAGGCAGAACATGCATACATATGTAGTAAGTTTCAAGATAAGTTGAGCCACTTAGTTCAGCACTTTCACTTGATCTTTGACCTTTTGACCTTTGAGGCAAAAACAAAAGAAAAAAAAAACTTTCCAGAGAATTTCTATTAGGTTTGATATACATGCATACACCAAGTGTAAAAAAAAAAAAGATTCCTGCTGGCATTGCATAAACATGAGGGAAATAATAAAATTTTGAAGTGTTGCCCTTGACCTTTGAACCCTGACCTTTGACCCCATGAACCCGTAATTCTCTAGATAATTACTGCCAGTCAGTACATGTATACCATACTATGTTCCATGAAGATACCTTGAACAATTTCCAAGGTACAGAGAAAAAAAGGTGAAGTTTTAATTTACTTGACCCTTTGACCTTTGACCTTAGACCTCATGACTGAAACTTTTCCCATAGAAGTTTAATTGGGTAATCCATGTATACACTAAGTTTCAAGAAAATATCTTCAGGCATTGCATAGATATGGTGGAAATAGTGAAATTCTATGTATTTGACCTTGACATTTTGATCTTTGACCTTGAGCATGTGCACCCAAAAGTTGATAGGCACAAGTTCACCCCCTAATACACATACATGCCAAGTTTCATTAGGATACCTCAAAAGGTTTTAATAGTTACCCTGTCCACAAAATTCATTACGGACGGACGGAAGGACGGACGGACGGACGGACCGACGGACGGACGGACGGACAACCCGAAAACATAATGCCTCCGGCACCACTTCGTGGCGGAGGCATAGAAAGAGAAATATTGTTTAGTACCAGCATAATTGTTGGTTATCCTTGGCTTTTTAACGTGAGAGCATGAAAAATAAGAGACGTCTGATAGAATACTCAGTGAAATGAAGAAAAAAAAATGTGAAAATTTAAGATTTCTATAATATCTAGCAGTGCATCAGAAACCCGACAAAAAGTTCCGCTCATTGATTTTGTGTGGGGACTCAAAATAGGTAAAACGGAACAATATAATCAATCTGGAGTTTTTCACGTTTTCTGCAGAAGCTATATTCTTCTTCATCATTTGAAATTTTGGGATCATTAAACGGACGGGAAACGGTGTTTTTTACCAGTTATACTAGAACGCCTTTTTTTTAAACAGTGTGATTAGGTGTGCCTTAGAGTCCCCTTTTCATTGCTTAAAAAACCCTTAACACACTCTTCATTTTCAATTCTAATAACTTTGAAAAGGATAATGCTACTGCTTCGAAATTTTGTATAAATCATGGATAAGTTATGTTCAAAAAGCATGATCAATTGAAGCTTTATGTGGGAATTTAATACTATGAAGTTTCACTTTTTTTTTTTTTGGTCCCGTTCACTGCAAGAAGCTGTGCTTGGTGGAAAATTAAGTGCTTTATGGATAGACGCTAAACCTCTTTTCTCATTACACTCTTTTCTAGAATTTGTGTTTCCTCTTTCATAAGTAAGATAGTTAGAAGAGTCTATGTCAGTTGAGTTATGTATCAATTTAAAGTTTAAAGTCTGCCTTTTTACAATCTGCTCTTAACTGAAAATCCATGTTTAGCGATTTCTAGTTGGTTTTACACGGCATGGTCACATAGTTCTAGCGAAGCAGTGATTTCTGTCACTACAATAGGTGAATTGGGCTATGTCACGAAAATACAATATGTCATTGCATTCACGCCGATTGCCCCAATTCTATCATTCTAAAGTTTGAAATTGTGCCAACTTTAGTACTGATTGCCTTCTAGCAGCAATGCCGCGGATAACACCTAGTCAGAAATGCCTCAATTCAGAATGAATGATAAGATAGATATACCTTTTCACTCTCTGTTAGACGATGAATTCTTTGATTTATTTAGACCTATATCGCCAGAATTTGATTCCTTAGATAAAGAAGAAGTTTCTAACAAACGTGCATTTCCTTTTGATGACTTAGCTGCTGATAATATTAATTTAGCAGCGGAAGAAATGCAGTATGATTTTAATGATCTGACTCAAGCTCCAGTGTGTAATTATATCACCTTGAAACAATTCAAAGATATTAGCAAGGGTTTTATTAAAGATACATTTTCGTTGGCACATTTCAATATAAGAAGTATAAATAAGCATTTTGAAGAATTGCAGTTATTGTTGGATAATCCAAATAAATTTTTATTTTCAGTGATAGGACTCACTGAAACATGGTTGTCTACATGTCCAAAACAGTCTTTTGCGCTTGAAGGGTACAATATTTTTTCCGAATAATAGAACTGATCGCCCTGGTGGTAGAGTCGCTTTATATGTTTTATGCTGCTTTGAATGCACTTTCCATGAAGAGCTTAGCAAAATGAATGATATTGTTGAGTCACTTTTCATTGAGATTACTGTACCTGGTCATAAAAACATTGTGATAGGTATTATTTACAGACCTCCCAATTCCAACAACAAAGACTTTTTATCATATCTCACTGAGCTGCTTACAAACCCTTTATTTATAAACTCAGACTCTTTTATATTCGGCGATTTTAACATTGATTTGTTAAAATATACAACGGATAATATCTCGGGAGAATTTCTTGAGACATTCTTATCCTCTTCATTCTTACCTCTTATTTCGAAACCGACACGCGTTTCCCATCAGTCGGCCACTTTAATTGACAATATATTTAGTAATGTTTTAACCCTTTCAAATTCGTCGATAATTCTATCAGATATTACCGATCATTTTCCGATAATGACGCACTTTAAACTCAACCATAGTAGTTACAATTCATCTCAGCGATATTTGAGGCGTAAAGTAACCCAAGAAAAATTGGCTTCCTTTTGTGCTTCTTTGGATAATGTCAATTTGGACTGTTTGTTTGATACCGATGACATTAATTTGGCTTTGAATAATTTTTTGGATATTTTTAATAATCATTTGGATATTCACATTCCTAAAAGAAAGGATAAACGAGGGAATTATAAAACAACACCAAAGCTTCCTTGGATTTCGAAGTCCATTTTGCGTTCCATAAATAGGAAAAATAAATTGTTTTATGTATTTAAAATGAAAAAAACTGAACAAGCACGAATTAAATATACTTTGTATAAGAATACTCTCACTAAGATAATACGTATTGAAAAGAAAAAATATTATCACAAGCAATTAGAGAGATACAGATGTGATATAAAAAGTACATGGAATGTATTAAAACAAGCAATGAATATTTCAAATGAAAAGTGTAGTATTTCGAAAATAAGATGTAATGATGAAATTATTGATAATTCTGCGGATATAGCAAATGTGTTTAACACATATTTTACAACAATTGGAGAAAATATTGCTCAAGAAATTCCTGATACTGATAAACATTTTTCAGATTTTTTAAATCAATATAATATGAATTCAATATTTTTTACTCCTACCACGAGGTATGAGGTTACTGATATTGTATCTGGTTTGAAAAACAAAAAAAAAAGTTCAGGTTATGATGATATAAGCAATATGATTTTGAAAGGAGTTATATCTTCTGTTGCGGATCCTTTGGCACATATTTTTATTTTGTCAATGTTAACGGGTGTGTTTTCGGAACAAATGAAAATAGCTAAAGTCATCCCGATATACAAGAATGGAGATAAGTTAGATGTTAGTAATTATAGGCCTATTTCTTTATTATCTTGTTTGTCCAAGATTTTAGAAAAAATTATATATAAAAGGACGATGAATTTTCTAAAAATGTATGGCGTTTTTACAAATTCGCAGTTTGGGTTCCGGAAAAAGCATAGTACCTGTCACGCTTTGTTGAATTTTGTTGATAAAGTAGCACATGCTTTAGACAATCACTCTCATTTGATTGGTATCTTCCTGGACTTCTCTAAGGCCTTCGACACCATAAACCACGATATCTTACTTTACAAGTTGTCTCATTATGGTATACGTGGGAAGGCCTTGGAGTGGTTCAGGAGTTATCTAACTAATCGCAAACAATATGTTTTTCTGAACAATTATAACTCTGATATGAGAGAACTTCAGTGTGGCGTGCCACAAGGCAGTTTATTGGGCCCGTTGTTGTTTATTGTTTACATTAATGATTTTTGTGCTTCGTCCGATGTGTTATCGTTCATACTTTTTGCCGACGATTCAAATGTATTCTACTCACATGAAGACTCAAATACCCTTGTGCAGACAGTTAATTCTGAATTACAAAATTTATGTGAGTGGATACGAGCAAATGAGTTGTCTTTGAATATCCAAAAAACAAAATATATGCTTTTTAGTAACACTTTAGATAATTTGAATGTGGACATTTGTTTTGGTGACGCTGTCTTAGAAAGTGTTTCCCATATAAAGTTTCTCGGCATCACAGTTGATAATAAACTTTCTTGGAAATTTCATATTGATAATGTCTGCAAGAAAATTTCACGTAATATAGGTGTTATTAATAGAGTAAAATTTTCCATTCCTCAACATTCTTTGTTTACATTGTATTCATCTTTGATATTGCCTTATTTAAATTATGGAATTTTGGTATGGGGAAATACGCATCAATTATTGTGCGATAGGGTTCTACTGTTACAAAAGAAGGCTCTTCGCATTATTTGTAATACCGTTCCATATTCTCATACAGATTCTTTGTTCTTTGATAATAAGATTCTGAAAATTAAAGATTTGTTTTTAGTACAAATGGGGCAATTTATGTACACTTATAATAATAATTGTCTCCCGTTAATTTTTAACTCTATGTTTATGCGTAATAGGACATACCATAGATATCCAACTAGACAGTCAAATGAATTTCATTTACCTCTGTTGAGAACCTTGCTAGCTCAGCAGACTTTTATTTATGTAGGTCCTAAATTCTGGAACTCCCTTCCCTTGGATATAAAACATGCACCTTCATTAAATTCTTTTAAAAAGAGATTGAAAATGTTTCTTTTGAAGTTTTATAATGTAACCGAATGAATTTTATTTTGTAGGCACGTCATTGTCTTCTCTTCTTTCACTATAGGCTGCGTTCTCTTTGAGGCATAGATATTTTTTACTGCGTGCTAGTATTCCATACGTGCTCTAGTCCCACAGTTACAAACTCTACCGCTGGAAAGCACCTCGACAATGTATCACTTTCGAAGACGCTTGGCTAATTGTCTCTGTGGGCTTTCGCCCTTGGTGATTGCATCAAAATTATTGAGGATTTTCTTTCTTTCTCTCCCTCTCTCTCTCTCCCTCTTTCCCCTCTTTTTTGTTTCCTCTTTTCTCACATTTGCTTTTTTTTCCTCTCTATTCCCGACTTTCCCAGTTTCCCGCACTCTTTGTAGTTGTAAGCTTTTCACCCCCCCTTATTTTCCCTTTCCCAGAGGTACCCACATGATACAAGCCTGGTCTTTTGAGTGGGTATATACCTCCACTTTTTTTTTCGCAGAGTGTATATAGAATGTATGTATCTTTTTTGTACTGATTATGTAGATATGAACATGTTGTTAATCCTGTCTGGTTATGTATATATTGTTACTCCCATGTCAAACTCATAATATTGTTTCTTGTACATTCTGTTGGAAAGAAAAAGTGAAAATAAAGTTTGAATTGAATTGAATTGAAATGCTTTGCAGTGGTAAGCTTATATATAATTGTTGCTTCTAGCAATCGACGTTGTATATTAAACATACATATCTTCTACTCTTTAATATAATAATGCCCCGGTTATCCCAACCACACGTATTGTGTATGGGAGTATACGGGACTTACTCACATTTACTCACTTTTTCGTCCGTATGGAGCAATGCGTTACCATGGTAACGGAAATTTCTAATTAAAATCATGCAAAATGGTGTGGCTCAAACTACTCCCTCATTTTTTTTGAGCAATAATTGACTTAAAATTTCGCATGTGTGACCACAGTTATAGGCAGATGTGCAAGACACCTTTTTCTTTTAGGTATCCCGGAATGCGTTGCCGTGGCAACGGTAAATATTTGGTAAAATGACAGAATGTTGTGGATCGAACAACTCTTTCAGTTTTGAAGCAATTCAGCAGAATTTCGAAACATTTTATGACCAATGTAATGTGTAGTTGTGCAAGACACCTCTTACTTTACGAAGTCCGATGTCATAGCAAGAATAGTATTTTTTTATTCAAAATCCTAAAAAAAAATATTTGGTTGACCTAATTTTTTCAGTTTTTGAGCACGACATCAAATTTGGCGTGTGTGGCTGCTGTGCAATAGGCCTTTTATCGGGGTCAGAATCGCATTATGCGTTGCCATGGCAACTGCAAATTTTCATAAAAAAGTCTAACATTCATCACGTGTAACTGCTGTCAAAAGCAGATGTGCAAGACTCCTTTTTCGCTAGTATCTAATAATGCGTTGCCATTGCAACAACAAACATTTCATTTAAACTTGGATCGAACTTTACAAACTCTCTCAGTATGTGAAAGATTTCAGATGAAAATTCAGCATATTTATTATACAATCGATGTATTTGCCGTGTATTTGAAAGTGTAAAAAGCTTACATAAGATATACATATATATATATATATATATATATATATATATATATATATATTGTGATTCATTTAAGCCCGTCAGTCGTTGTGGATTTGGCTTGAAATTTGTCACATGTGACCACTCTATTACGAAAATGTGCATAGAAATCTTTTGTCAGTCTTGATTAATGCATTGTCATGGTAACAACATATTCCGAATAAAAATGAAAAAAAAAACCTGTGGATCCAATTAACTCCCTCAGTCTTTGGCTCATGTGACCACTATAATACAGTTATGTGTAAACTTATTCTCCTTTGTTATTGTTGAACTATGAGTTGCCTCGGTAACAGCATACTTTGAAAGTGAATGAAACTAAAGATACTGTGGATTCAGCTAAATCTATTAGTCCTTTAGCCTTTGGCGTCAAATTTGGCATATGAAACGCTATAGTAGATCTGCATGTAAATGTGCAAACCTTAGTTTTGGTCATTGTTAAACAATTCGTTGGTATGGTACTGCGTATTTTGAAAGAAAATCAAACAAAAATAGTGCGGTTTCAGTTAACTCACTAAGCCTTTAAGCATTTGTCTCGACTTTTGACATATGTTACGGCATTAGTAAAAAGCTGTGAGAACTTCATCTTTCGTCATGATTAACAATTAAACATTGTGTTGTCATGGTTGCTGTTGTATTAATGAAAGAAAGAAGAGAGAGAAATGTTATCATGCTAGCCTGGAACCATTAAACTGCACATTACATGTACTTGAATATGAGACCATTCTGAAGCAAGTAATTATTACTCAACAATAAATATATAAAGTACTCTTAAATGAATTTCAAAAGAATAGGAACAATCATCCCCCAGCATTCGCACTGATTCCCATTGATCAGTTACAAGCCATTCCCTTTAAATTGGAATTTAGAATTTTGGGGGCCATTTTACATGTGAAACATATTAATTAATGAGTGGTATGTGTATTGTCAATTGTATATGTTGTATTTCTGCAATGCTTGTTGTTCATATTAATTTCATTGGTAACATGGACCTGGTATCGAATAAAGGATATCATAAAACAAACAAAAAATCATTTGTGTATTAGTGTGTTAGTTATGTATGTGTGCCTGTGTCTATGTGTTGTGTGTGTGGGTGCGTATGTGTGTGTGTGTTTGTGTGTGCATGCATAGGCCTATGTTTGCTTTGGGTTTATGTAAAGGAATGGTATAGTTTTGTTTAGGAATTGGGCTTCAGGTTTCCAAATATCTTTGTGAGTTTAAGGAGAAACGTCCTATGAAATAAATGTATGAAAGAGCACATAAGGATTCAGAGTTTTGTGATGAAAATGATACAGTGCACTCCCGTTATAACGAACACGGTTAACACGAAATCCGGTAACAACGAATTAAAAATCTAGGCCGCAGCTATTGCATTTTCCACTCTATGATTTTTTTAAATGTGTATTTGTTCAGTCATAACGAAATTCGATGTAATGGAAGAAATCTTCCCGTCCAGGGGCCAGACTTCGTTATAACGGGAGTCTACTGTAGCTGGTAAAAGGGATCTTATTAGGATCGCTTTGTTTCACTTGTTTTGTTTGTTTGTTTGTTTGTTGTTGTTGTTTTTTTTTTTGGGGGGGGGGGGCGGGTAACTCGGCCACCACAAAACCGACTTTCATCACAAAAGATATTGATTCCTCTTAGAATATCTTGCTCTTTAAATTTCTATTGAGTGATTTGTGAGTACCCCAATTAAAGAGAAGAGAGAAAAGTTAAAGGCTGAATCATCACCTCAACAAATACTATACTAGGCCTTTGATAAACAATTTAGTCTCGTCATAAACAGTACATATGAATACACAAACACGGACCGGTATAGATGCTAGAGACATGTGTTTTTATTTCAATGATACAATGGTATCTTTGACAATGAAGCAAGAACCTCGAAGCAATGCTGGTCCTAAAACTCGCACTTTGAAATAATTCAGCTTACAAACTTTGACACCGACATGTTGACAAATTCCTCATAGAAAAATGTTTGGAAAGATAACATACATTAAGCCAGTTTACGGTTCCACTTTGCACATGAGCAGAAAGAAAATCATTTGTAAAATCAGGCATGTTTGTTTTTGAATTCACTGAGATAAGCATCCCAGATGTAATGATTATTCATGTAACCCTTGTCAATGGTGCTTTATACCAGCACATTCACCTGACAGCAGACCTGGTATATAGCAAAGTTCTTCTATTACAATATTTTGTTCATGATTAATGCTAAGTTTAAAAGCAGTAGCGTTATCCTCGTTAAAGTTATTAGACTTAAAAGTGAAGAGAGTGCAAAAGATTTCAAGAAATGAAAAGCGGCTTCACCCACATACGTGATCATTCTACTACCCCCACCCCTATAAAAAGGGATGTAGAAAAACAGTTGAAAACGTATTTTCCCATTCATGTTAAGATCCCAAACTAAGGAACAGTGTGGAAGAAGGCTGGCTCTTTCACAAAATATGAAAAACTAAATATTTACTAGTTTTAACCATTTTACCTATTCTGAGTCCTCAGGTAAAATCAAGGGGTACGACTTTTTGTTTTGTTTTGTGATGCACAGTCACACACACGAACACACACACACACAATATATATATATATATATATATATATATATATATATATATATATCAGGGCTCGACGCTAACTTTATTTTTCGGTGGCCCGATGGGGCCACCAAAATCATCAATTTCAAATTTTTGGTGGCCCGAGAGAAAAATTTGGTGGTCCAAAAAAAAAAAAAAAACATTGATAAAGGTCCATTTTTAAAAAAATAAGTCGCACATTCACTGCATGCATTTATGCATTTCCGGCGCAAAAAGTTACGAATTTATTGACACACTTTTCAAAGAATTTTGGTGGCCCGAAGTGGGCCACCAAATTTGCCCTTTTCTGAAATTTGGTGGCCCGAATTTCATTTTTGGTGGCCCCGGGCAACCGGGCTACCGTTAGTGTCGAGCCCTGTATATGTATATTACATATATGTATATACATATAATCTTTATATATCGTTTCGCTGATGATTCAAATCATAATATTTTGTTCTATTCTCATCAAAGTTTTAACACGTTTGCAACTGTTTCTTTATTGAAGAACTTATTATTTTTTTTGTTTATCTTGCATTTTCCCAAAACTCATTTTGTTATGTTGTTTGGTACTTCTGGAAAGAGAAATTATATTGACCTGTCTCATCTGTCCTATGTTAATTATGGGATTCTTGTTTGGGGAAATCCTTCTAAGAATCTGATCGATTTGTATTTTTCTTGTGCAAAAACGCGAAATCAGAAGTAATAATACCGCTAGGCCTATTCATCACAAAGCAAATGAACTTTCTGTGAGTAACACAATTTTCAAATTACCTTAATTATGGACGTAATAAAGTTTATGAATGGAATTCAATAGGTATTTTATTGAGCAATATCCGTTGCAGTAAGAAGGCTGAAGTGCAGTCGTTGTACACAAAGAATCATGAACACATTGAAAAATGTGACCCGCTACAACAAAAGGATCCGAAAATCGGGGGAAGACAATTTTCTGAAAATGGCATGACATTAATCCCTCGCTCTTCTACTTTAATTTCATATATAGCACAACTCATACACGTACTCGGTTGCGGAGATATTGATGATTTTATACGCGCATTTCAAGTGGTTGAAGAAATCAGAGTTTCAAGAATAACGCCTTCAAAGTTGTCCTTCCGACGCTATCATGATCAAGGGGAGGCGGGACAGTTTTCACCGGTTGACAATAGAAGACACGCTCCTAGCGACCTCCGCCATGTTCATTCAAGCTTTGAGCCAGCGGTCTACGCACGACCAATCGGTAATCAGGATGCCACGCACTGACCAATTAGATCACTCCCTCGTTGCTAGGGGCGGAGTCTAGCTGCAGCGCTAAATCCAAATCGGCGGACACGTTTCTCTTACATTGAAAATCGGAAAATCATGGCCCAGAAAAACGCCGATTTCTTTCCTTTCCTTTGATCATATTTTAGCTTCAAAATTTCGGCAGACGATGGACAAAACATTAGGCTACAAAATTATGCCAAAAACAGAAATCCGATTGTTTTGATCAATTTTGATGATGTCACTTCAAACTCGATTTTCTCGGTTCAGCCGTCAGCGACTTTAGGATCCTTTTGTTGTAGCGGGTCACAAATACATATGAAAACCTAGAAAAAAATCAAACATATTTATCCTTACTACTGCACTACGAAATGAAAAAAAAAAAATCCTGTAGTACAAAATGAGCAGAGATGTTGCAATTACGATTTCTAATACGAATTCTACACTAATGTAATGGGTAAAAATAGTTCGGTTTTAAAATGTACTACATCGATTACAATGCAAGCAAAGGAAATTGACCAATCATAGAACAATATAGACTTGACCCCTCTACTGACCTAATATATATAATAATAAATAAAGTTTGCCTTTTGGGTTTCTGTTAAAATCACCGTTCATATAATTATGACGAATATCTTGCAAAAGCTCATCACATTTTGATCAAACAATCGAAGGAAATGAAGGAGAACTCACTGAAACAACAAACTACACAAGAAACATATACATTGATTTAGAGTGAGCAATAAGTTGTACCCCGAATTATTAAGGACTGCTAAGTGTGTAATAGCTAATCTCCTTCCAACAAAGAAAAGAAAAAAGCCAAATGAAAAAAGTAACTTAGCAAAGAAATAGAATAAACCAAGAAAGCAAGGTTACTTTGTAAAATGTAAGTTCTATGACATGGAATTCATGCGTCAAAACCATACTCAGTCATACTTAACCTCTTTGTATTTTGATACACCTAACTACTTATGTCACATTTGCTAAGCTATTCCATACAGGTGAAATGTATACTACCAGAACACGAAGGTATGCATGAAGGTGGCATGAAGCTTTGAACGCTGGATTCATTTTTTTTAATCTTATACTGTTGTTTACAAGATCACAACGGTATTACTCAACTGTGCCTTCTATGGTTTCATAGGTAATATGTGTGTAGTAGTTCATCTGAAAAAAAAAAAAAAACCAGTTACTTCAATGATTGTACAGAATGAACAAAAGAGGTCCCGTAGAGACTCAATAAACTATATTGAGGATAACCACAGTTGACAGATTGGTTGCAGCAGTTTTGACCAGATAAAGAAACGTATCGTTTGCGACCTGCAAGGTAGCTCCTGAACCACTCCAAGGCCTTACCACGAATACCGTAGTGACATAGCTTATAGGGTATTATTTTATGATCAATGGTATCGAAGGTCTTGGAAAGGTTCAGGAAGACACGCAATGTGTGATGATTCCTATCTACAGCTTTGGCTACTTTTTCAATAAAAAAGAGAATTGTTTAAGAAGTGCTATGTCCTTTGCGGAAATCGAATTGTGAATCGAAAATAATATCATAAACATTGAACAATTTAAGGAGTCTTGAATAATCATCTTTTTCTAAAAGTTTTGAAAACGATAATAACATTTTCAATACAATCACTTCCCGAACTTCTTTTACTTTTCAAACTCATAAAGATAGCTGTTACCCATATAGTTGGATTATTAATATCGCTAGAGGGCGTACTCATTTAAATCGCTGTGATCGGACGGAGAGCTCGCCGCCAAAACTAGGAGTGGCAAGTGCATTATGCACGCGCACTGCATCTGCCAAAATTGAGCATGCAGACGATATTGCCAGTGCGTACTTGGGCTTTAAATAATTCTGTATTTTGTATTACAGATTTTCTAACAGCCATGTGTGACGTAGGTCGATTAATTTGAGAATTAATATCCCATGACAAGATTAAATGCATAGAATATACTCTGTAGTGCATGTATTCATTTGTGTGATATGTTCAGGACTTTGTGTGTGTGTGTGTGAGAGAGAGAGGGAGAGAGAGAGAGAGAGAGAGTGTGTGTGTGTGTGTGTGTGTGTGTGTGTGTGTTTGTTTGTTTGTGTGTGCAGGCATATTCACTATGTCCCATTCAAATTATTGTATTCCTAATTAAGGTTGAGGTGGGGGCCTTCAGTATGTGTGTGTGTGTGTGTGTGTGTGTGTATTTGTGTGCCTGCGTGTTGTTGTCTCTGTTCTTCCCCTATGACAAATTTCTCGATTAGTACAAGATGTTGTACATCTAAAGTATATATATATATAAGCTGTGCGCTGTTTGTTCGCAGAAGTGTGTCCGTATTTTTGAACGATAGAGGGAATGACTGATTAATCGTAAACTGTTTGTATAGATATAATCTTACAGTGACGACTGTAGCACATTTTAGGCAGTCGGAGTGAACGAGGGCTGCAGATGAAAGGTCAAAAGATAAACATTATTTTGACTAAAGAAGATTGAAGGAAACCATAATCCAGAGAGAAATTTAGAAATTTGAAAACAGCAACATAAGTGGAACACATCAGTGAAAGTTTGAGGAAAATCGGACAATCGATGCAAAAGCTAAGATTTTTTAAAGTTTTGATGTTGGAACTGCTGGATGAGGAGATTACTAAACTTCATGGTGTCAAGTGTGGACAGCACAATATAAAGAGATTACAAAGAACATTAAACATGATTTCACTTTTCTAGTGTAATGAAAGAGGGTGATCTGTTACTTAATTGGTCTACTCCCATTTCGTCCAATAGCCATTTCGTCTACAACCAGTTCGTCTAATGACCATCTGTGACCGTGCACCACAAAACGAACAAAACGTCGCACCTCTTGATTTTACGTGAGAACTCAAAAATGATGAAATGGGTCAACCGAGTCAATCTTGAGTTTGTCATATTTTCTGAAAGGGCTATCCTTCTACGCAGTCGCGTATCTAGGGAAAACGGCGCCCGGGGCGCGTTTTTTTTTTTTTTTTTTTTTTTTAGACGGCACAGATTGGCGCATGGCGCGTATTAAACCTTTGGGAAACACGTTGGGTTAGGATTAGGGTTTAGGGTTAGGGTTAGGGTTATGGTTAGGGTTAGGGTTAGGGTTAGGGTTAGGGTTAGGGTTTGCCGGTTAGGGTTAGAGCTAGGGTTAGGGTTAGGGTCCCCAATCTGTGCCGTCTAAAAAAAAAAACACGCACCCGGGGCAAGCGCGAAAATTGCGCCCCTAGTTTCTGAAAAAGTGTTTAACCCCAACCCCATCCCGGTAGGGACTTTAGACAAAGTCCATATGATATGTTTTTTCAAGCACTTAAAAGGGGACTTTTGAGGGTGATTTAAATGTAATCAAATTTGATAAATTTTGGCGAGCGAGCCGAAAATTTTTGTATTTCAGCTTTAAATACAAAACATGGAATTCTTGTCATTTTTTTTGCTTATCAAATCCTACAATTCTAATCAAGACATAGTGACGGCCTTATAGATAACGATTTATACCAACAAACTGAGGATCTAAAAAGTACTCTAAATTAGTACGCGCGAGTGCGCCGAAATTTGTATATTTCCACGTCATCATCACGTTTTGTTCTAAATAAATAAATAAAAATAAAAATCTCTTTTTTTTGGATAAATTTGGCGAGCGAGCGCTGCGAGCTCCGTGTAACATTTTTCCTGCTAAATATAAAATGACATGTGTGAACACAATAGACATTGTCATTTTATCCGCGTCATCATCACGTTTTGTTCTTACCATCTTTTTTTTAATATAAATTTTGGCGAGCGAGCGCAGTGAGCGAGCCGAAAATTTTGGTATTTCAGCTGACAGAACATGAAATTCTTTTGTGAACACCATAAACATTGTCATTTTGTCCGCGTCATCATCATGTTTTGTTTTTATCTTGTTTGATTTGGTTTTCTGCCCCCCCCCCCCCTTTCCGGGCGAGTTTTTCTTCTTCTTTTTTTTTTCTTTTTTTTTCTTCTTCTTCTTCGTTTTTTTTTTTCTTTTTCTTCTTCTTCTTCTTCGTTTTTTTTCCCGGTTTTTTTTTTGCGCCCCCAAGGAGTGGCGCCCGGGGCACGTACCCCCCTTGCCCCCCCCCCCCCTAGATACGCCACTGCTTCTACATAATCCCTTAGTTTGGGATCATAATATGAATGGGATAGTGTGTTTCCAGCAGTTTTTCTACAACACCTTTTTTTTTGGGGGGGGGGGTGGAATGAGCAGGTATGTCTTGGAGGCCATTTTTAATTTCTAGGAATCCTTTGCACACTCTTCACTTAGTCTAATAACTTTTGCAAGGATAATGCTACTGCTTTGAAAGTTGGCATTAATCATGGACAGACTGTATCAATAAAACATGCTTAATTTCAGCTTAATCCAATAATCCCCTGATTGTTATTGCTCCAGTGGTTTACATGCTGTGTTTTGTCCCTTTCATCACACAGCTAAGGGGGCTGCTCGGCTTGGTAAAGATTAAGCGCTTGAATAGACCATGTTCTTCAGCGCCTCTTTTCTCAGTTCACACTATTACAGAGTGTGTGCTTTCTTTCCAGTATTTAGATGGGTTAGGGGAGTCCATTTGAATTGAGTTATACAGGGTGGCCCAAAAAGAACAGAACACCTAAGATCTTTAATCACAGCAATATTGTTTCGAATATGTCATAATTTTGCATACTATTGGAAAGGCCATTCTTTTTCCGATAGAATGACACCAAGTTCTTTCATTTTGGTTAATGCGTTATGATTTTAGGACCATTTTTGTAAACCCTTGCAATTTTCGAAATGTCATCATTTTGCACTCTCAGAGATACCGAAATCAGCGATAATTCGGCTTGCCATAGAACCAGTAGCGTTCACAATGTGTGGAATGTGGACAACAGCTCTTTACTGCGAATGGAAGAGAAAGTGGGCGGGGCGGACGGTGTGATTGGGCCGAATGCATAAAACAAGCAATTGCTTGTAAGCAATTGCTTCAAGCAAAAGCACAAGCTCGTCTAGCAAAAGGTCTAGCTCAACCAATTGCTTAAATCCATATGCATAACCTTTTGCTTGTGCCCATACCTTTTGCTTGTCCCGCACAAGCAATTGCTTGCGTTTTCAACAAAAGGAACGTCACGCCTGTGCGAACACAAGAACAAAGGCGAGTGTGACAGCATGTATTTGAAAGGGCGTGTGTGTGCGAAACATTTCCTGACATAGCAATAGAGCTATCAAATGGCACTCATAAATGCGCACACAGACGCACACACACATCAGACTATACACACACACGTACTGGCTGATTCCCATCACTGCTTATAGAGATAGCCCGGATCTGCCAGATCTCACGTGGAGAGAGGTCTCCTTGCTCTCCACCGAAGTCAGACATCTACCTGTTTTTCATCACATTTTGCGTGCTGACCACTGGACTTTCCCGTTGTTGAAATGAAAAAGTTTCTAACACTGCTAAAGAGTAATTTCTTGTAGATCTATACCACTCCTGCACAAGTGTGGTCTTTCTTGTATGAATGTGAAAATGATACTTAAAAAGGAACGTCCAAGTTAAGCAAAAGCTCAAGTTCATTTTCCAGAGCTTGGAAAATCGTAAGCAATTGCTAGCAAGAACAAGCAAAAGGTATGTTTTATGCATTCGTTTTTAAGCAAACGCTTGGTCTCTAAGCAATTGCTTGCGGGCAGCAAGCAATTGCTTGTGCTTGCAAGCAAAAGCTTCTGCTTGCAAGCAACTGCTTGTTTTTATGCATACGGATTCGAGTAAAAGGCTAGCACAAGCAATTGCTAGCGTTTATGCATCCGGCCCAATTGTCATTGTCCGTTATCATTGTGAATGAGACGACATGCTGGGCTCAATGAAATGCTGAATTTGGCTGGAAAATACCGAAGTTAATTCAAAGGCACGATTGGCAGTGACGTGAGTTCATGAGTGGTTTAGGAATAAAGCCCGTAATTTCAATTAAGTATGCATTGATAAATACAGTGAGAATATCCCTGTATCTATGAGTGGATTAGTAAAACTTGAATCATACCAGGCAAGTTCTATAAAATGGGCACTAGGTAGTTCTGTGAACAGGGGTGCAAGTACACGAAGATCACTTTTTTTTTTCACAGCGATTTATTTTTTCTTTTAACCAGCACACTCCCTTCCCTCCCTCCCCCCCCCCCCCCCCCGCCTCCCCCTTTCGCGCGTTTCGTCGCTGGCATGGAAAATAAAATATTCGGGTAAGAAACCGAGTGCTTGTGGATTCGGTCGAATTCGGGTCCCTTTTTTGTAAAATCCTGGATCCACGCCCTCACCAGTTAAGGCCCCAGTCACATAGACATCCCGGATCACCCCATACCACCCCGGATCTGATCCGGGGAGAGATCCGTGTTGACGCCGGGAGGCCAACACGGCAACTTTCGGAGGTCAAAAACATCCGGCGTCATCCGGGGATTGCCGTGTTGGCAGAGCAATCCGGGGTGGTCCGTGTGGCTGCCGTGTAGCTGCCGTGTTGATCCGTGTAGATGCCGTGTTTGTCCGTGTAGACGCCGGACTCTTCCGGCCTTATCCGTGTAGCTGCCGTGTTGATACCGTGTGTACAAATCCTGGATCTCCCCGGATCTCCCCGGACGTCCTCGGACGTCCCCGGATCACCGTTTAGATCCTTGAGCATCCGTGTTTATATGTGACTGGGGCATTAGCAAATTCATAGATATCTTGATAATTAATTCATAATTTTCATTATGCTTGCTTTTCTTTATAGTGTTCATCCATCTGAACATAATTATAAAGGTCAGACAGCTGAGACTGAGAATTTTTGAAATCGGTCAGCCACTTTGTTAAATCGTGTCTTTATTATTTCTTGCGACTGCTCGGAGACACCGTAACTTCACAATAGACGTTCCAAAGTCGTAGGCTAGTGAAGACATATCTGCAACTGCTCTGCAGTCGCGAACTTGTTTCAAGCCGGGTGAGATACCTCTTAATAGATACCTCGTTCATAGACCGACACAGCATCATTCTCAGTTCTCACTGTATTTATCAATGTACATTTCATTAAAAGTAAGCTTTATTTCTAAACCACTAACTCATGAACTCACGTCAGCACTGCCAATCATACCTTTGAATAAACATCACTATTTTCCAGCTAAATTGAGCATCTCATTAAGCCCAACAGGTCGTCTCATTCACAATGATAACGGACAATGACAATCACACCGTCCGCCCCGCCCACTTTCTCTTCCATTCACATTAAAAAGCTGTTGTCCACATTCAACACATTGTGAACGCTAATGGTTCTATGGCAAGACGAATTATCGCTGATTTCGGTATCTTTGAGAGTGCAAAATGATCACATTTTGAAAATTGCAAGGGTTCACAAAAATGGTCCTAAAATCATAGCGCATTAACCAAAATGAAAAAAAAACTTGGTGTCATTCTACTGGAAAAAAAGTGGCCTTTTTTAATAATATGCAAAACCATGACATATTTGAAACAATATTGCTGTAATTAAAGATCCTAGGTGTTTTGTTCTTTTTGGGCCCCCCTGTATATCATCTTAAAGCTTCAAGCACACAGCAAATGTTAAAAAAAGAAAACCCTCATGATATGCAAGGCAAATGTTATTGCTGTAAATTATGTTATAAACGTGTGGTTTGTTATTGTACAATGTATGATGATGTATATGTGATTTTATCGGGCACGGACCAGCTGAAGAACAGCCATTGGCTGAAGCCGGTTTCGTGCGAAAATAAAATAAACTGAACTGAACTGAAACTGGTTATAAGTCATGCATACGTTATAAATGGTAGTATGAATGTGTTCTTATGTGTGTGTGTGTGTGTGTGTGTGTGTGTGTGTGTGTGTGTTCTGATTACATGTACTTTTTTCCACTTTGACAAGTATCTGCTTCCAATAATCAGCAGTTTAAAATATTCAAACAATGACGAAAGAAATATCATATTTCATTGCAAGGCAGAGGTTTTTCTTTCCGTTTCAATCAAATATACAGCAATTTCATTGTCAATGAAAGAGACTGGCTGGAGCAGCTCTTCCAGGCGGAAGCCTTGAAGTGAAATAGATTAGAGTGCACTCCGGTTAACGATCACGGTTACAGCGACATTTTGTCACAAAGTAAACTTCAGGTCCCTAAATTATCGTCAGCAAAGTCTACGGTATAACATTCTCTTCTTTCAAGTACGGTTTTGAAAAAAAAATATGTATGGATAAAAAACAAAAGAAATGAACTTGGTTACTTATACTGCATTCGTTCCGTTATCAGCGAAAGAAAACTGCTGGTCCCCAGGATTTCGTTAAAACGGAAGTTCACTACACATCCAAAACCCTGTTACTATTAAGATGAGCACAGCGGGGACGCTGAGGTTTTATATGGTGAAAAAACTTCAACAAATGTCATTAGCTTTACAAGCATCCGATAATGTATTTTCATCTACCGCACATCACAATTTAGGTTGACTACTAATCGATAAAACTTGAAATTGAGCTCCTGAAAGATAACCTGAAACACATCAAACATCTGATAAGTATGTCCGTATGGTGAATAATCACATTTGTTTTTTGTACAAGACAGATACTGTACGTAAAACAAATAAAAGATTCAAATTCCACAGCAAGAACTGTATTTTCTTTATAGATCATTTTTACATTCATTGTCAAAGATCCTTCCGTGATTGTGGCAAAACATGAGACCCATAGCTGATGCCTTTAGATTGTTTAACCAATATATCACCTGAATATATTTATTTACATATTTTCAAATAATTTCCATGTTCTGTATGCAGAATTAATGCACCTCAAGACTGTAAACAAATTGGTCAACGAAACTGTCAAAAGCACTGCCCTTACTGTTTTGTATACTGGAACGTATATTGTAATCGGTGCAAAACAATATGGAACACCCAAATAAGCCAATTTGCTATCGAAAATGGTATTTTCAGTCGCAATGGATAATGTGCCTTTTCAAATGCTATCAATTTCTTTTTAAAAAAGTATCAACAAAAGGTCATGAATATAGTCCCTTCGAGAAAACTCAGGTAATTGCAACTGAAAAGGTATCAGCACTGTTAATAAAACTTGAAAAAAAAAGAGGGGAAAACACAGTTATCCGTTTTTAAAGACATGGTAAATCTCGAAGGTAAGCATCACCAACAAACAATCGTTATAAAAGTTTACGCATATCTTATTTACGTTTCGTCTGTAACAAATTATCAATTTCTTTCGAAGAAACAATCGAGCAAGACCAGTCGTGGTGACGAAATGTGGGTCACGTCTTCGGGTCCATGTGAAGTCACTTTCCAAGTACTATGGAGTGATGAAGTGACGACAGATAATGAGCGCTCAACAAAACGGGTGAAAGAAACAAAAACACATTAAATATGTCCTATCTTCCTTTTCGCATACACTTAGTACACTTTTACGCCGACAGAATTTCCAATGTTTCATCAAAAGTGCCCAAAAAGTGCGCACCAGATCTCTACTTACTTCACTGAGATTTAAAATAAAAAGTCTTTTGGGATTGACAGCTTCCCAAATTCCATCCAAAATGTGTTTTAGAGGTCACTTAATTTGAAGTCTAAAAATGCAAAAGCTCTCTCGTGTGCAAGGGCACCAATCCTGGGGAACAAGGGAGGGGGGGGGGGGTGGGGGTGGGCAAACATATCGAGGCATACCTCTAGATCTACATGAATTTGGAACACACCAGCTTTTAGTACACACCCTTTCTCTTCATGATGACGGTGACGCAGGTGATGATGGAGAGAATGAAAATGACGACGAGAAGAAAGTACGTGGTCGACGACTGTTGGAGGACGCAGCGGTGAGGATTAGCTATCGGGCCTTCTACAATGAAGAAACAATAAGAAACCATGCAGCGTGCTTTCTCAGATAGTTCAAACCCTTCGTTTAGTGTTTTTTTTTTTTCAACGAAACTGACTTAAAGTTGCTGTCAAGTTAGTTGTGACAAACTTACTATAATTACTTACATTGATCTGTTGTATTCTTGTAATGCTGGGTGTCTGATTTTACAATTTTCTGTATTATTTTTTTCCTTAACAAAATGCAATTGCGAAATAGATATTTAATCTGCAAGAAATTAGACCGTCTGTCAAATATGAAATATGTCATAAAGGCTTTTCGACTTGAATGGATAAAGTTAACATGGAAGATGTAATATAAACCTTCGACATTTCAAAAATGTCACTGAATTCCCTTTGTTGGTCGGACTTTTTGCTAGCCACTCAAAATTGTGGTACTTTACAATAGTTTTATTATTCATGGATTTAGTTTTGTTGATTGTAGTTTTCTAAAGTGATTGGTGAAATTCCGGTTGTAACTATGTTTTCATACAAACATATGTGACCCGCTACAACAAAAGGATCAGAAAGTCGGGGGAGGACAATTTTCTGAAAATGGCATGACATTATTCCCTTAATCTTCTACTTTAATTCCATATATCAATGAATGAATGAATGAATGAATGAATGAATGAATCAATCAATCAATCAATTAATCATAGTTTATTTCCAATCAACGAAGATCAAAAACATAATATAAAGTATACATGTCATAAAATGATATTGTCCAAACGTTTACAAAAGATTCATGTAGTATATGAAATAAATTATACATACAGTCAACCTCGCCTAAGTCGACCTCGCATAAGTCGAAAACTCGGCCAAGTCGAAGCTCCAGAAAAGTCCCGATTTTCTCTTTACTTATTTCTTTAAAATAATCTTGCACAAGTCGAAGTTTTACAAGTCGAATTTCGCCTATGTCGAAGATAAATTCGAGTCCAGTTTTGTGTAAATACATGTAATTTTCATCGCACAAGTCGAAGTTTTTTTTTCCCGCACGTCATTCAAACATTGAGTGAAGCATTCTTTCATTCTTCGATAAATAAGCGAAGGAAAAAAAACACTACTTTTGTAATAAAATACTCCCAAGGGTCGAATACAAGTTAACCCTAATATCCCTTGTATCCTTGATGTCCAGCTGAGAAGAACATAAAAACCAAGAAATGAAGATTTTGGTGGCCCGCGAAAAAAGTCGGATGTTTGCCATTACTTTTGGAAATGAACAGCGGTAACAATCGGCTCCGTAAGAAGCTAAAATAAATGGCAGATGTTTGCTTTTAATTTTGGAAATGAATAACGGTAATATTCGACTCCGTATGATACTAAAATGAATGTCGGATCTTTGCTCATACTTTTGGAAATGAATAACGGTAAGAGTAAGCTCCGTACGGTGCTGAAATTAATGTCAGATATTTGATTTTGCGTTTGGAAATGAATAAGGATGACAATCGGCTCCGGAAGATGCTGAAATGAATGTCGAATGTTTGCTTTGACGATCGGAAATGAATAATAATAATATTCAAGTCCGTACGATGACAAAATAAATGCCGGATGTTTGCTTTTACGTTCGAAAATATATAGCAATAACACTCAGCTCCGGAAGATGCTAAAATGAATGTCGAATGGTCACTTATACGTCCGGAGATGAAAAACAATAATATTTAACACCGTCATATTTGTACCATGATTAAATAGAATAGATGTCGGATGCTTGTTTTTACTTTCGAAAGTAAATAGCAATTACATTCGGCTCCGGAAAATGCTGAAATAAATGTCATATGATTGATTTTACGTCCGGAAGTGAATAACAGTAATATTCTGCTCCATACGATGCTAAAATAACTGTCGGAAGTTTGCTTTTAATTTCGAAATGATGCGTTCGATGGTGCAGCGGAAATTAACGTTTGATGTTTGCTTTGACGTCCGGAAATGAATAACAATAGTATTCAACTCCGTACGATGATAAAATAAATGCCGGATGTTTGCTTTTACGTTCGAAAATAAATAGCAATAACATTCAGCTACGGAAGATGCTAAAATAAATGTCGAATGATCCCTTTGACGTACATGAAACGCATTTCGATTATTACAGTCCAATAACTTAAGTTTCTCGATTTTTTAAAGCTCAAAACAAAACAAAAAACACTAAATACTATACGTATTGCTATACCGTCTTCTGTATTTCAACTGCCAATAGAGACATAAAAAGGCACTGCATTATAAAAATTTATCGGAGAATATCGGGAAACATGCAGGAGACATTCTCCGAAGAAGTTTCGGGGTCTGTTCGATGTTTCACGAAGATTTTGCGAACATCGCGCACGTCTGGCGAAGGTCAAGCGCTATGTCGAGACAGTAAAGACATTTTCAAAAGCAAATCACGACCAGATCATGACGCATTGTGCGGAAAAGTTCATTGAAAAAAAAAATATATATATCTAGTTCAAATTCTTACCGAAGTAAAAACATCCCCGAACAAATAACGGCGCCCCGAACTACCGCGTTTGTTTCGCGATCTTTTGCAGAAATTACGTGCAACGCATTTCGATTATCACAGTCCAATAATTGAGCTCCAGGATTCTTTTTTAAAACGTAAACAAAACAAAAATACTAATTACAACATAATACTACCGTCTACTGTAATTTCACGGCCACTAAAAACATGATAAGACACTGCATTATGAAAATTCGCCTGGAAATACAAGTCGAAGAAAAATTCGACTTCCGCGTAAGTCGAATTTCGCGTAAGTCGAAGTGTTTTCGCCGGTCCCAATAGATTCGACTTAGGCGAGGTTGACTTATCAACATATGTACAATAATTACGAGGAACAATGCATGTGTACTTCTTGAGCGTTCGGAAAATAACTTCATTCATGGAAAATAGCGATCCACTTAAAAGCAAGGCTTGTGGGACGTGGATCGCTAGATAAATAATGAGTAAACAATTTATTATTCTAGATTTTTTTTTTACAGCTATTGTATTAAATATAGATTACTCAAGTCATTTGTAAAAATATACTTTATTTGAGATATGCTGGCTTCGGCAGTAATAAGAAATAAAAATGGAGTATCAATGCTAATGCCTAGACAGTGTTCGATGAACTGCGTGTACCGGGAAAATATGAAGGACAACACATTCGTACATACATTCAGTTACCCACACACATATGAGACGCGAGACAGTGCCGAGAAGAGAGAAGACGGTAACAATGCAAGTCTACGAGGAACAAAAGACAGGAAAGGAAGAGGAAAGAAGAAAGAAGAGAGAAGAGAGGTCTGCATACAGATCACGCCAAGTGCTGCGACATCAGGACAGGTGAAACCTCAAGCATGAATTAAAGCAGTTCAGATTATCTAGAATTATAAGTAGATAGTAAGTGTTTTCTGAATTTGTATCTAAATGTGAGGAAATTGGGTGAATCTTTTGAGCTATTATCTAGATTATTCCAAAGTCTGGGTCCGGTATAAAGAAATTTATTTTGGGCATGTGCGGTTCTCATTAATGGAAGATGGAATTCGTCGGATCGTCGCGTAGGATAGTTATGTACATGACTGTTTCGATGAGATGAGTCGTGGAATATTTTGGGTAAAAAATTGCTGTTATAATTAAACATGAACTGGCCAAGCTGAAACACATACACATCTTTGATTTTTAGTATTTTTAGTATCTACCATAACTAATAAAAATACTCGGTTGGGGAAATATCGATGATTTTATTAGCGCATGCCAAGTGGTTGAGGTGATTACAGTTTCGAGAAAAACGCCTTCAACGTTTTCCTTCCGACGCAGCGGCTATTAGTTTTCACCGTTTGACTATAGAAGGCATGTTCCTAGCCACCTCCACGATGTTCATTCAAGCTTAGCGCCAGCGGTCTACGCACGACCAATCAGTAATCAGGATGCCACGCACTGACCAATAAGATCACTCCCTCGTTGCTGGGGGCGGAGTTTAGCTGCGGCGCTATTAAATCCATTATCTTCAGACACGTTTCTCTGACGTTGAAAGTCGAAAAATCATGGCCCAGAAAAACTCTGATTTCTTGCCTTTCCTTTGATCATTTAGCTTCGAAATTTCGGCAGATGATAGACAAAACATTAGACTACAAAATCGTGCCAAAACAGAAATCCGGTTGTTTTGACCAATTTTAATGATGCAACTTCAAACTCGATTTTCTCGGCTCAGCCGTCAGCGACTTTATGATCCTTTTGTTGTAGCGGGTCACATATTTATGCAGGCCTATTAATTTCACTTGAAAGTAAATTCATAGACTCAAACGCGATGAGAGACACCTGCTGCTCCCCTTACCCACAGGACTTTCGTCGCGGCAGTGCCCCAGCCTCGTCACCGTCTCCCCGTACCCGTTGGTCGCCGAGCACGTAATGCTGACGCACCCATGGGCGAGCGGTGAGTGGATTGCCGAAGCACAGCTCGACGTCGACAGAGTGCGGTTGTCAACCCCGATGTTGTAGGTGTGGAGATGTGGGAAAGGCTGATCGGAGAGGTCGACGTGACAGGTGATGACCAGGGTCACAATGTCCTCCTCTCCCTTGATCTCCCTGGTTCGAATTTTAAGGATATTACTTCGTGGTTTTTGGGGACCTCCCACTGTGTCGATTGATTGAAGAAACGAATGAGGGATTAGATAACCAACTTGTAATCGCAATACAAGAAAGTAATAACTAAAAAATATACAAAATAGTGTATAAATACGGTACATATTTCAAATGTAGGTCTATATTTACATACGGTCACCAAAAAAATACAGCATACAGGAAAAAAATAATTTTGATTCGATTCCATACCTGATGGATTGGGACAAAAAGTCTTGTTCTTCATTGTTTCTCCGAAATCATTCAAACCAGTACAGACAACATGGACGCATGAAATAGGTCGCAGGTGAAGGGTTACGGTCGGAGAAGTTGACATCGATACTAAATTATCGTCGACTGCTATCTTGTATGTGTGTATTGGCGGGAAAGGTTGGTCGTCTAGGTCCACGTGACACGTGATGATAACGATTTCCTCACCGTCTTCCCCTTCACGAGAATCGATTGTAACTGATATGATGTCATTTGACGGAGGATCTGTGAATTAGGGTGAGGTTAAGGATATAGCGTCATCAACATTTCTTTGACTATTTTCGATCTCTTCAAGAATTAGCCGCTCTAAAATTTGGGTAAAATATCAACAAAAAAAAAACCCACACATTATTCTCCTTGCTTATTAGTCTCTTTTTTATTTCAAGATGCAACAAATCATGAATGGAATAATGAGATAAGATGCCAGTAACCATCTAAGACAGCGTTAAAGGGAGAACAAGTAGCAGAATGTTACCATCTATGATATTGCTTATACTCTCATCAAATTTTCATTACATTATCCTGTTACTCGTCGCCTAGGATTCCAACCCAAATTTCCTGTTTCATAAACCCTGAGTCTTTTCCACTTGACCACAATTGCACTTACACTATCTCTATCAGCTTTTATCATGGATGGACGATGATATATTGTGAAGATAATTTTGTATCAAAACTGCTTACCCATTGGACAGTACCAGAATGAGATTGCGGTCGAACCAACTCCGTTCGTCGCAGAGCACGTGAGGGTGATGCAATTGCTAGGGCGGGGCGAGAGGATGGTTGAGGCGCAGCTTGATGAGGAGAGAGTGGTATTCCCAGTCCCGATGTTGTAGGTGTGGAGGTACGGGAACGGCTGATCGGTTAAGTTCACGTGACACGAAATAACGAGATTCATCACATTATCCTTTCCTCTCAGTTCTACAACATCGATGGATAGGATGTGCGGCAGTGGGGCATGACTAGGCATAGATGTTTCTACCGTGGCTGCTGGACCGGCTGGGCCACATTGTAGCAGAAAATATCAAGGAGAAAAACAAAATATATTCGTCCATGCACAAGTACATGAAGTTCTAATCTGTATACTAATATTTCATGTGGAACACACGGCGGGAACGGCTTGTTCATCACATTCACTCATATCTATTTTTTTAATTTAAGACATAAATTGTAATAAAACTCAAATATGATGAAAGGTATTTGCAGACGTTTGCAGTTTTCGTGTAATTGAAGCTCATACGGCTTTCGAGCATTCAAACTATAGACACCCCACCCTGTAACATGACATATTTTTGGCAGCATTAAAAATGTTTGCCTTTAATCAAGTCAATGTAGACCTAAGCCAAATACTGCTCTTGATACATTCCAACAAGCTCACGACAATGAATAAAAACAAGAGGTTGTATTTTAAAAAGAAGATAAAATGTGTGCGAAGGTGGAAGAAATGGGATAGGGGCTGTGGAAGGCAAGGCACGATATAAGGGACACGCCAAGCAGTTTCTCGGCTCACCGATGAATTTAAGAGTTACCGACCGTACAACTCCATACACATGGCACTGCAGAATATCGCCATCGTTGGCGGAAGTTGGGGTAAAGGTCAGCTCGCTCCTCGTGTCATAATAGGTCCAACGATCAGCACCGTACGTTAAACCTTGAGAAAAGGTCACGTTCTCGTAATACGCCTCCACAGCGCTTTGGTTTCCTGAAAGGGATATCACAGAATGTGTACTTATTTTAATTGTGAGCACAACGCACATTGCAATTTAGACGAAGAAGGGGATCCGAAATAAATAAGGTCATGGCATTATAAAAAAATTCTTTTCGTTTACGCTTTTCAGGTTTAACTAAATCGAATAGATATGACCTTCTCCGGCAAACACTGATGTCAAAGTCACATGCAACCTAGCTAACATTTGGACGTTTTGTCGAAACGTTTTCAGAATGCCTCTTCGTGAGAGATTTCCAACGTATTTAGAACTTTTCAAATGGACGTTATAAAAAGGTGTTTGAATATTCCAAAAACCAAATAAAAAATCACAGTCATAAACGTCAGAAAACCTTTTTAAACATATTCAATATGTTCTGTGGACGTTCTGCGGACGTCCAGAAAAGCGTTTTAAGAATGGCTAAAAGGTCTTATGACCCATTCCAGAACGTCTAGTAAACCTTTTAAGAAAGTGGTATGCGTTTTTTATATTGGGCACTAAAAATCTTGGATTAATGTATCTCAATCCTAAATAATCCAATCCTAACCTCCTCCTAATGTCCTACCACCTATATACGTACATCCTATTCCCAGTTGATGTATCTGTATCACATTCTTTTATATACCGTCAAAAATGTTGTAATGCATTAAGACATGAGTACTGAATTTAAATCACACATTATACGCCTATGAAAATGTAAACATATATTTTCGTAATACAATTACTTTAAAATATTATCAATTTGAAATTGTGAATTACTGAATAATAGTGCGTAAGCAAAATTTCAACCCCTAAGTTTGAACCCAGCATAAACACTTTAGATTTCAATGCCTGTTATCTGTTCCACTAGTTTTCAAATTCTTTAATTTCTTATTTGCATATTCATAAATCCACATGAATACTCATGATAAAGAAACCAATGTCGAAGACGTAGCGGACCAAATGTGACCGTGCACCTCAAAGCGAACATAAAGTCGCACACACTGATTATGCGAGAGGACTGGAAATAAGTGAAATGGGTCAACCTAGCCGAACTTGACTTTTTCATATTTTCTGAAAGAGCGGGTCTTCTTTTACATTATGTTAGAATTTGGTATCATGAAACGTGCAGGAAAGTGTGTTTTTTGGGCAGTTGATCTCGAACATTTTTGGTAGAATAGTGTGATCAGGTGTGTCTTTAGAATCCCTTTTTCATTTTTGAAAAACCTTGTCCACACTCTTCACTTTCAACTATAATAACTTTTGAAAAGATAGTGCTACTGCTTTGAAAGTTGGCATTAATCATGAACAGAATAAATCAATAAGGCATGCTTAATTTCAGGTTAATCTGATAATCCCTTCATTGTTGTTACTCTGGTAGTTTACTTCCTGTTTTTTGTCCGATTCATCGCACAGCCAGCGCGGTTAGGTAAAGATTAAGCGCTTGAATAGACACCGTACTTCAGAGCCTCTTTTCTCAGTTCACACTTTTCCTGAGTTTGTGCTTTCTTTCCAATATTTAGATAGGTTAGGAGAGTCCATTTGATTTGAGTTATACATCATTTTAAAGCTTAAAGTGTGCTCTTTCAGAATATGATCTTAACTAAACATTCCTGTCTGGCGACTTTTTGTTTGTTTTGAGGTGCAGGGTCACAAATAGAAACTTTTTTATCGTTCATAATCAAAGACAAAGTCACCGTAGCAGACATAATGAAAACTCCAGTGAAGTTTTTAAAACGTTTTCCAAATAAAAAAAAAGAAACAAACAAACAAAAGAAAACCTGTGTTTTTCGGCAAACATAATTCCAAACTATGACGTTATCTGTACTTTATAAATTTTTATATCATTTTATACAGAGACGCACGGACCCCCAAAAAAGCAAAAAAAAAAAAAACAACAACGTCGAGGAAACGTTTAGAAAACGTTATGTATTTGCTGGAAGCTAACGAAAAAGAACTAAGAGAATTGCGATATAATTCAGGGAAACATTATCAAATGAGGTAGGTGAGGTATAATGAAAGTTATCAATATATGAAGTAGTGGTATCAATAACATACTCCGCAATACTTCAGTAAATCATTAATTAAATACAATCATTCACACACAAGAAAAGAAAGATTAATCCAAAACCAAAAACACCGACTGAGTAAACCATAATTATCAACGACCATTGAGGGACATTTATTGCATTATTATTTCATATGTCGTCATTAATTATGGCGAATTATGGATTTAGAACACAGCATGATAATATTTGTTGTTGTTGTTTATAAATCGAACCGTCCAGAAATATAGTGTATGGATAGATGATCTAAAGAAAATGCTTACGTTCTCCTTCACATCGCACGCCCACATCGTTGTCATGTCCACATGAAGGTGTATGGTGAGACACATAGCAGCCCCATGGAAATCTAAAGCACTCGAGGAGAGATTTCTCGTTTCCAGTCGGGCAGTACGTATAGTCATCAAGCCAGATGGGACCGGAACCCTGGCCGAAGTGTGCTCCGAGGAGCACCGATGCAGCTGATGTGTAACCAAGCTGCCTACACACCGCGTGTGCTTCGTTAATGTCCCACCCGTCGTCACAAACAGTGCCCCAGAGCCCGTCGCAGAAAATCTCAACTCGACCCTCTTTCTCATCAATTCCTCCGACAAGTCTCACTAAAACAACGGAAAAGGGACGGACAAAGAATAAGAAAAAATACATCTTGTGTTTGATTGTGGTTATCATAAATTACTTGATGGTGCTATTTTGTGAGTCTGTACTTGTGCGAGTGTGTATTTCTATCTTGACAGATATTTAAGAAACCTACTTTGCCTTATATTTGTGCAAATACTCAAAATGAAGATCTCGGTTATCATGCTAACGTGGAATGGGCTGGAACATTGCAAGTCATTGCAATTAACGTAATCGTTTCATTCAAAGAAAAAAAAAATCGAAAGAAAGAAACGTTCAAGTGAGAGACTTGAAAATCAAAAGGTTCCAACGATTTGAACAATATATCGTCGAGTGTTTTGGTAGAAACAACTTTGGTTTTGCTGACCTACAAATGTTTCACCAAACATTTTACGAAAAAAAAAAGACTAAAAAGGGGCTGACATATTATTATCGTTGTTTTTTTTGCGCCAAGGAATATCCTGAATACATGTATAATGATGAAGTGAATAATCATCTCGCGAAGCTATGCTTCTTTCTTTCTCTTTCTGTCCGTTTGTCTGTTTTTTCTGTCTCCCTCAATCTGTCTGTAATTTCTCCCCTGTCTCCGACCTCATATCTTCGGTAAAGGAGACAAGACATAGAAGGCAAAGCAAACCTAAGGGGCTAGAAGGAAAATCTTAAGGGAGAAAAAAAAAACATCTCGTGTCTAATCATACCCTCTGAATTACAATCTAATATGACTATTGTGTGATCCACTTTAGAAAAGTCACAAACAGTATAGTACTGATTGATTTTCTAGAATGCTTGTAAACAGCGTATTGGGTCAATTTGATTAGGCTTATTTGGGGGTTTGGTTTTTTTATTTGTCCTTTTTATTTTGCTAAATTTCAACTGTCCATTCTATGCAAATCCGAAGCTTTATGCTAACAAAGGCGTAGCCAGGATTTGATCTTAGGTTGGGGCGGTTAGTCTGCAAGAGAGCGAAGCGACCGAACCCGAGCGAGCGGAGCGAGCGAGGGGGAGGGTGTGGGAGGGGGATTCCCCCCGTGAGATCTTTTTGCATTTTAATGATGTAAACGGTGCAATTTGATGCATGTTTTTGCGTGTTTTATCGACTTGAAACAGCCCCACTTGTTTAAGGTAGCAGTATATTTTGATGTAGATTATTATTGAACAATAATTTGCCTGTAAAAATGGTATTAGTACGGTCTGCTATGTCGAAATATAGGATCCCGTGAGATTTTCGTGCCAAAATTGATTTTCATGACGCAAATCTCTCGTTTGAAGAGGCTACACCCCAGTAAATAATGCCAGTGCATATCTTGGCAATCAATGACTTAAAGTCAAAGATATAAAACACCTGTTTCTTGACCCTGGCCTAATCTAAGCATCAGTCATCGCCACAGCGCCACAGGAGGGGGGGGGGGGGGGGGGGGGGGGGGGCCGAAGTTTCAAAATAGCGCGCTATCTTGCGGTTACCAAACTAGTCCGATGTCAAAATAGCGCGCTATCTGTGTAGTGAAGACGCAGATAGCGCGCTATTTGATCGGGAAAATTTCCCCCAAAATCTTGGTCTAGTTCGTCAACTAGAGCGCTAATTCGTGAAATAGCGCGCTATTTGGGGTGCGTCTCCATCAGCCCGACATTTTCTCGATCCCTCCACGCTTCTGGTTAGCCAGCTGGCAATGGAAAACGCATGTACAAGCTAGTAATTGTGTATAGTACATTACCCCCACGCACGGTGTATTCATCCAGGATCACATAGGCCTACACTGTTGTTGACATCATTAAAACCAGGGAGGTGATTTCTCTCACCTCCCTAAAATAACTAAGTGCCGTGCATGCTACTAAATAGCTGTTTTTTGTAAACTTCTTCCTTAGCTGAAAATTCTTGCAGATTGTGTGTATTTTTGATTGGTTTAAACATTGCAATTTGTTAACTTCATATAAGATGCCTCACCGGACAAAAGAGTAGCGTTATTAATATCCCTTTGGAGAGAATTTGCTGTACCGCTCACCTCCCTGGTTGTCGTATCGTACATACGGTGATATAGGAGATTTTGAGCGGGGAAATCCACTTTCGAACCGCGAGCTAGGCAGAGTAATATTGCAAAGTGTGCATGCGTTAATTTTCGGACTTTCCCGAAGCAGTCTGTTCGAGCTGATGAAGACGCACATTCGCTGTATCGGGCTATTTACTAAGACCGCAAAATGTCCCGCTAGTTTGAACTTCGGGCTGATGAAGACACGCCTATTGTAACCAGGGAGTAGTCTCACCTCCCCGTTGTAACTCACTGCCAAATAGCACCGGCAAACTGGCAATGCTCTCCTTATTCCTGTATTTTCGTTATTTACGGGTCAATTTTTTTCGTTCGAAATGTAAAATGGATGACCATAGAATTTCTCAATAGAATATAAAATTGAAAACTTTAGAAAGGATAGAGAAAATTGAGTTCACATTGAATGGTCTGCCACAGGCAGATATCCTTATCATGCTCTTACGTAATACGACAGCTGCTTTCTCAACGATCCAGTCAGCAGGCTGATTGTAACCAGGGAGTAGTCTCACCTCCCCGTTGTAACTCACTGCCAAATAGCACCGTCAAACTGGCAATGCTCTCCTTCTTATTCCTGTATTTTCGTTATTTACGGGTCAATTTTTTTCGTTCGAAATGTAAAATGGATGACCATAGAATTTCTCAATAGAATATAAAATTGAAAACTTTAAAAAGGATAGAGAAAATTGAGTTCACTTTGAATGGTCTGCCACAGGCAGATATCCTTATCATGCTCTTACGTAATACGACAGCTGCTGGAGTCATCAAACCCTGGCTTGGCCTCCAGGTTTGTCACGCCTGAGCAGAAAGTTTATTTGCAATGGACAAGTACTTCGACTCCCAACTCCCAAACGACAAATATACGCACCCCACTTTGGGTAACCTCAGTTGAGGACTCGCCTCAAACGAGGGATTGACGGCATGTTTCTTTTTTTAGCTAACTTGGTCGATTTGGAGATGCTGAATCCAAAAAATTCTGGTTCCATTTTTTTTTTCGGCTACGTCTTCAGCCGCCATTTTGAATTTCAAAATGGCCGCCATGGCAAACTGTATTTTGACCCAGTTCTCATAATGTGATCATCATAGAAGGTTCAAATTTGATGCAAAAAGCAAGTTTATGATGTCAGACATTCTGATACACCATTTCCTGATATTGTAGATTGTTTTAATTCAATTTGAGGGCTGCCATCTTGAAATTCAAAATGACCGCCATAGCTAAATGTATTTTTACCTGTATCTCAGGTTGTAAGCATTATGGAAAGTATAAATGTGGGGCAAAAAGCAAACTTATGATGTCAGACATGCTAATACAATAGATTTTTGTTTTAAATGATGGATCATTTTGGTTGGCGGTCATCTTGAAATTCAAAATGGTCACCATAGCAAATGAAATTGGGCTTATATCTCATATCGTATGCAGTGTGTAAGGTTCTAGCTTGGGGCAAAGAGCACGCGTATTCTATCAGACTTTCTGAAACATCTTTTTCTGAAATGATGGTCCATTTTGATATTATAGGTGGCCATCTTGAAATTCAAAATGGCCGCAATACCGGAATGTATATGTTGACCCATTTTTCATGTTGTAAACAATACACAAAGTTCACATTTCGGGCATAAACCAGGCTCATGATGTTTAACATTCATGAATGTTTAACATTCATGATGTTTAACATTTAGCATTAACATTCAGATGCATTTTGATACCGTCCCTGAAATTGCAGATCATTTTTGAGGCTGCCATTATTTTTATCATTCAAAATGGGTGCTTTTCAGCTAATATCTGTGGTTACAAGCAACTTTCAGGCATATCAATGTTTATGATGGTGTACATTGTACATTCTCTTACAAACACACACACACTGACACACACACACACGTAATCATATACACTCTGTAAAAATGGATTATTCGCATTGGCTGCCACTCTTGAAATTCAAGATGGATTTCGACCAATATTTGGTGCTGTAAGATCTACCCTGCAAACTCAATCATGCTTGATCACTTTCATGTAGGACCTATGTGTAAGTCAATCACTTCAATAAATAGTGTATTTTTGTACAGGCGGGACTGCTTCCTGTAGGTACACTGCCATGTTGAAATGCAAAATGGCTGCACAGAATGGGAAATCATGTGATTCTGGTGTCAAATCAAATGACTTTCAAAAGTGCCTCAATAACTGTGTCTGGGTGACTAAATGCCCCCATTTAGACGATACGGTTGTAGAGTTTAAATAAGCAATATTAGCCGTGTACTAGAAAATTTATCGGAAATTTACGTAGTTAATGTCTTCTAGGCTCGTTCCCTGCATGTGAAGATTTTGTTTGCAAAAACCGATAAGTCCATTGCCAAATGGAGATATTTGCGATTAAAGGTTAAGAAAAATAAAGAGAATAATAAGAAATGTTTTGCTTCTTTTGACCATTACTTCAAAAATATACCTTTATATGTAGTGACCAATATATCATTTAAAAGGTATTATTTTGTACTTTATGACAGAGATCGTACTTCAAAATCTTCAAAAATAGACTTATCGGTTTTTGCAAACAAACCCTTCATGTGTTTTTGAAGTCACAGCACTTGAATGAATTTTGCATTTTTTGCCATATGAAAATGATAATGAATTTTGTGGCTACCGTTTGTGTAGGAAGCTCAAAGCATTTAATTGCACAATTTAAGTATATCCGCTTGAAATAACTATAATGTCCCATAGATTCCCCTGTGAGTAGAGGCACAGATTAGGTTGTAAAGGTTTACGAGGTTTGTTCTCTGGATGTGTTGTATCAAGACTCTACGAGAGCAAAACGGAAGATTGTCCAGGTTGAAGTCATCCACGCCCAACTTCTGGGGAAATGGACTGTGTCATTGCACATTCTGCATGATTCAAGGCTTAGAGAATTCTTGATCCATCTGCTCTTTGAGACATCTTCAAATTTTCAACTTCAGCCTGCGCCATGAAAGGCATGACCAAGCAGACCTTTGTTTTTCGCAACAATTATTTGCAGAACATAATCTCTCAACAATGTCAGTTGTACTTTATCATCTCCTTTTCCAGTGATGGAGTAGACAACATGCGATGCAGTATCAAAAGTAAAGCAAAGATCCATTAGGAGAATGAAAATGTCCGTGTCTATAGGTAATAATCATCAATATTTCTCTGAAATTCCCTGTTGCTCTTGAAGTAGCATCTAATACATGCAATGGAATGAGGATAACTGCTTCTTCGTTGAGACGGGTGACAGCTTCCATGGTATCTTTTATGAACCCTTTGTTTCTTTTTTCCCCGTTCTGTGTCAGATGGAATTGACTGATCAGTATTTCAACATTCAGGCTGATTATTTGGCTCAGTTTTGTGGGTTTCAAAGGCATGGGTATGAAAAATAAACCTTTGTTGGTGGGAGTGAGGAAAAGGCCATAAAATTGTGAGATGAAGAGTGATTGTGGAATTACTTAGAACAGTAAAACTTATAACTTCCGATCATATTGTATCGTCCGGTAATGACTGGATAATGACAGGTCTATCAGACTGTTATTCCGGTAGAAGTGTTATAAGAAGGTAGTGGTCCTCTTAAGCTTAATGACTTCTGATCAAATCTTACATGTTGTATTTCAATTACAAGAGCTGAATGTCTGGCCTTTCTCATATTATCCCAGACAGATTCTTTTTTTAGATACTTTCAGATAAAATTCTTAGTACAGAACATGAAAACCTCCCTTTTCATCTCTTTCTAGAATATCCTTGAATGTTTGCGATACCTGATTGCCAAACACCACATTCATCAGTTTCAATGCAGTGACAAGTTTTGAGATTACCCTCGTGTGATGGTGTTCTAAATTGTTGAGGAATTCTGATGCATCCAAAGTGCCACAGAACTGAGCTATCATTGCTCCTTTGTAGTTTTAGAATCATTGGCGGTACAGCAGTAAGCATCTTGGAAGTCTTGATAATTGAGGATGACCCACACAAGGGCAATCAGGAAAAAACCTTCTCATTGGCATTCCTTGTTCATTCTGTGTTATTCAAGAAATACATCCAGCAATCATGAGCTCCCTGATGAGTTGTTTCACTTTGTGGTCAACAAACAATCTTGTGAATGGGACGCCTGGGAGGATGGCCATGGTATTTCTTGACATTGGGAGACTTTTCCTTGTTTGTCGAGGCAGCATCAAGTTTTTGAAGATCACCTTTAATCGTATTAATGCTTGCTTTTTTACAAATATTTAATAACTGGGATTAAATATAACTATTAACGAGGTTCCACGACACCAAATAATGTTTTGCCTGAGAGGCAAAAACAAATCACGTGTACGCGATCCACATTACCCGCTGTTATGAGATATGGTTCAAAATACTGTTTGCTATGGCGGCAATTTTGAAATTCAATATGGCAGCCTACAAATTGTATCAAAACAATCCACAATATCATAAAAAAGATATACCAGAGTTTCAGACATCACAACCATGCATTTTGCACCAAATGTGAAGCTTCTACAATGCTCACTTAATGAGATATGGATAAAAATACAGTTTGCTGTGGCGGCAATTCGAAATTCAAAATGGCTGCTAAAGACGGGGTAGGAAAAAATGGAACCAAAGTTTTTTTTTGGATTCCGCACCCCCAAATTGACAAAGTTAGCCCACCCCCCCAAAAAAAAGATCAATTTTGGCACAAAAAAAAAAAATCAAGGGATTAATTAGTTGCCTCTACTCTATCATTTGTGACCGTGCACCACAAAACAAACAAAAAGTCGCACCCCTTGATTTCAAGTGAGGACTCGAAAAAAAAAGGTGAAATGGTTCAACCAAGTCAATCTTGAGTTTTTCATATTTTCTGAAAGAACTATCCTTCTGCTACATTTTTCTTTAGTTTGGTATCTTAATGTGAATGGGAAAATGTGTTTTTAGCAGTTTTTCTGCAACCCTTTTAGGAGAAAGAGTAGAATGATCAGGTATGACTTAAGAGGCCGCTTTTCATGTCTTGAAACCCTTTGCACACTCTTCGCTTTCAAGTCTAATAATTTTTGAAAGGATAACTCTACTGCTTTGAAAGGTGGCGTTAATCATGGGCAGAATGTGGTAATAGAACATGCTTAATTTCAGATTAATCTGATAATCCCTTCATTGTTGTTGCTCCGGCGGTTTACATCCTGTGTTTTATCCCCTTCATGGCACAGCTGGCACGGGTTGGCAAAGACTAAAGCTCTTGAATAGACACTGTACTTCAGAGCCTCTTTTCTCAGTTAACACTTTTCCAGAATGTGTGCTTTCTTTCCAATATTTAGATAGGTTAGGAGAGTCCATTTGATTTGAGTTATACACCATTTTAAAGCTTAAAGTCTGATCTTTTAGAATATGGTCTTAACTAAAAATTCATATCTGGCGACTTTTTGTTTGTTTTGAGGTGCAGGGTCACATTTAAATAAACTTCTTGTATTAATTCTTACACTGAATATCATGAACGTGAGTGAACCCGAGCAAGGGGGGGGGGGGGGGTGTGGGCGGGGGTGTCCCCCTCCCGCGGTGAAAACTTTTTTTTTTTTTGCAAATGGTGCACTTTGATGTTGCAAATGGTGCATTTTGATTCATGTTTTTGCGCGTTTTTTTCGAATTGAAACGGTCCCACTTGTTTAAGGTAGCAATATATGTTGGTGTAAATTATCATTGAACAATTTGCCTATATAAAATGGTATCATTTAAATAAACTTCTTGTATTAATAAATTCTTACAATGAATATCATGAACGCTGTCTGTTCAGCAATCAAGCAGAATAAGCATGCACACGAGGGTGTAGATAAGGGGCATTTATCCTCCCACACAAAGGTGATTTTGCATTTTTAGACCTGAAATTCAGCGATCTGCTGCAAACGTTTGGTGCTATTGAATTTTTTCCAGTGCAAATGATTATGGAAATAAATAGGGCTTTTTAGGGAAGTGTTAAAATCACGGAATTTAGCTCTTATTCCGAATGTGCATCATCCGTGTGTATATAACAAAAGCCTAGTGAGGTAGAGCTCAGGGGTCGGGTGTGGGAGGGGATTCCCCCTCCAGCTCGACGGAACTTTTGCGTTTTGAGAATTGAAATAAAGGGCTCTGGAACACACTTTTTGTGGAAAATTCGGAGATTGTCATTCCCCAAAGTGTACTATTAAAAAAGTCTATAGTTCGTACCAAGCAATGGAAGGGTGGCAAGATACCTCTCCCATATCCAAGGGAGCTATTTCTGTTTTAGAACTGAAATTTAACAATCTGACCCACACCTTTAATGGAATATCTCGAAATTTGTCAATAAGAAGAGAAGTCTAGCAAGTCTGTGGAAGGATATTCTGTATAATTTTCTGATTCAGTTAAATGTTTTGATGCACACATTTTGTGGCATATATGGAAAACTGTTTATTTTCAAAGTGTAGCCACAGTCTATTTGTATGCATTGGGATGGGGGGAGGGAGCAGGCGAGCAGGGAGAAGGTGTGGGCGAGTGTTATCACCATCCCTCCCGTACGACAGAGCTTTTGCCTTTTTTAAAGTTCAAATTGAGAGATCTCGTATACGCACATTTGATGGAATATTTTGGTATTTATGAAAAAAAAAATGAACTGGGTGAACTGCGGGAGAAAAGGGTTGACTTAAGGGGGATATTTACTTTGTACATGAGGGAACTTTGAGTTTTCGGAATATGAGTGATAAGTCTTGTACACTCAGAATTATTCAGAATTTTGTGCATATTTAAAAAGTGTACTAAGGCTAGGGAAAGGGACACAGAGGGAGAGGGTTTGGGAGGGGGATGCCTCCTCCCAAGCACGAGAGATTTTGCATTTTTTGAATTGAAATTCAACGATCTGGTGCACACTTTGAGTGAAATATTTAAAACAAAATTATTATCCTACTTGATAAAAGGTTGAAAGGGAGACCCGCTTCATGTACACAGTATACACGCATTTTTTTCCGCCTCATAAATCCTCGGTCCAAATCTTAGGGGGTGGGGGGGGGGGACCGCCCCCATTGCCCCCCCCCCCCCGCTACCCCAGTGAATGCTAAGACTTTTCAGTATAAGAAAGGTTTTGCAAATCACGTGATTTTATGTTTGATTTTTTTTTAAAGATATATTTATGAAAAAATATTTTTTTTTTCTATTTTTATGGGCCACGGTGAAAACTTCCTGTGTTCCACATTTGCTATTCTGAGACGGCAACATGCATGCTTTGAAAAACATTGCTTTTCAAATATATGTTATTGTACAGATTTTTGTTACGCAGGTAATGCAATGAGCGAAGTCGTAGAGAAAATGACAAGCTTTTTCTATGATGTAGGTTTAATGACAATTCCATCATCGCATTTCTCTTTCAATTGAACAGTTACTACATTATTGTTCAGGCATGGCTTTTGCACGAAAAACAGTGACAGAAACGAATAGAATTTCTCGCCAATCCAATAGGGTACACCGATCAATATTCAACAACCACACAATGCAAGCTAAATGTGAGAGAAATGGAATTGCGAATGAAGCTCCCATTGTACTGCGGCATTTGGTGGTATATCGATCGGTTTGGGTGGGTTTGTGCGTTTGAGCAAAATAAGCGAAGCTTGCGCACCGTCAGCTCAGACCCCGTTTACAGTGCAGGGCTTGGTCGAGCCCGGGCTGAGCCCAGGCTGAGCCAGACCTCAATTGCGGCCCCGCAATTTTGTCCGTTTACACTGGAGGGCTCGGCCCGGGCTTTTAATTTAAAAATTTCAACATTTTGTCTTTGTGGCGCTCTGCTTGTAAGCAAACGGTTATTACAAGGCGCCGGTCGTGATTTGGTATGACATTTGGCCCAGTTTTCGTTTACAGTGAGAAAAGGCCAGGCCGAGCCCGGGCCGAGATTACCTCCAGAGCTTGGCCAAATACGCGGCCGTTTTTGGTACCGAATTTGGCCTAGCTTTTGCGCGTTTACAGTGAAAGGAAGGCAGGGCTCGGCCCGGGCCGAGCCCGGTCTTTCACACACTGTAAACGGTGGCACATACAGAGTTAAACAGTAAGGTATAGTAGTTCGTTGAATACTTTGACATAACCATGAATAGAATGTTGCTTTTAAATGTAACAAGTTCGGAGAATGTCATTAAACTTTCTGATAATGTAATAACAATGGGTTACAGTAGGGTTTGCAATTCACTGTAAAGACTGATTCGCCGTTCATTAATAAAGCCATAAGTGCAAACCATGTACTAAAAATTTAGAATTCCTGCTTTTTTGATCCATCATCGTAATTTGGTGGAGTACGACTTTCGTATCTTGCTGAATTAGAATGATCACTTCATTTCTCTTCATCTTTAATAAAGGGGATCTACACGTTTGCTGGCAATGAACTTCAGGGTCATATATGCATGGGAAAAGGGAGTAATAACGAGAGAGAGAGAGAGAGAGAGAGAGAGAGAGTGTGTGTGTGTGGGGGGGGGGAGGGATGGGTGTATGTGTGTGGGCATTGTCGTGTTTGATTAAAAGGATGGTGTAGTATCAGTTGAGATGGGGAAATCAGATTTTAACTTGTTTATAGGTATCACGAAATTTGTTATAAGATATGAAAGAGCAAACAACTCTAACAGGAATTCAAAGTCGGTTTTTTAAATGGCTGAGATATCAAAACACAAAAAGAAATTAAAGCAAAATGACGAAAGTTGGGTTTCGCCATTGCTTTGCTTTTGGATATTTCAGAAATTTCAAGAGCAATTTTCCTCCCATAAACATTGACCTCGTATAATGTTGTGCTCCTTCATATTCTATGAGATGTTTGTCATTGTCAGCTCTAAGATCTGTATTTATCTACGACTGACGATAAGTCGGGTTCCGCTGTGAGATACACTGTAACTAACACACTTCAACACTTTGTGAGTTTACTGAACAAAAAGGCAGCTCTTATGCTATTTATTTTTCCAACAAAAATCCAATAACCAAAAATCATATATTAACAATACTTTCCCACAAAAAAACCGTAGTACAATTTCGTTCATTTTACACCACCAACATTAAAATATTCAGAAGCAATTCAATAAGATAATAACGTTCAGGAGCAAATCAATGGAATAATTATACTAATAAATCCTATACTCATCTAAACACATCCTAAAGTCCTGTAAACACATCCTAGACTACTCCTATAAACACATCCTAGACCCGGGATGAATCTAATACCTGTGGTTAAATACTTTACTGTGCGCACGTGTGGTTTTGCTTTATATTGTCCAACGGGGATGGGGGTGAAGCGGGTGGTGAAATAGTCCGTACGGTAATGCAGAAGTTGCCAGGATATTCGCGATGTCGAGGATGTCGTCCGGCTGGCGGGAATTGTCGTCGTGTCGACCGAGATGCCACCGCGTGCACCGGAGGACTACCAAGGTACGGAAATTCTGTCCGGGTAGCGGGAATTCTCGCTATCGCCAATGACGTAAAAAGTACCCGGATGTTGATTTAAGCGTCATTTACGGTGCATTATGGGATAGTCCGGTAGCAAAGTCACTTCCGTTCGTACGCGCGTGATACGTGACTAATGCTATTTACACACACAGCCGACTGTATTCTACGTGTACTTCCGGTTTTCTCAACTTGAATTACAGCTTTAATATGATTTGAAATTTCTCCATTCTTAAGAAATTGCTGTTGATACAACTATTGGCTGTTGCTGCGAAGCTGCCATGTGTTGTTCGCACGACAATAAATGAAAAAAAAATCTGCAGAAATAGGACCCTTACTGGCATGCGAGACGTGATGTGGCAGCGTGGGTGAAGTTTGCGGGTGACTCCACAGCGCAGTACGTGCACGCGCGACTTACTAGTAGTGGTAGTAGCACTAGATAGTAGGCCTAGTGCCTACGTACATTACGTACTTACTTGGAAGAAATTGCTTCGGAGACAGGATAAGTTCGACATCACTGTTCGTTCCCGATTGTGTTCGCGACATTTCGACAGAGAACAAATGTGACCCGCTACAACAAAATGGTCCTAAAGTCGCGCACGGTCGAAGCCGTGAAAATCGAGTTTGAAGTTAGAGCATCAAAATTGGTCAAAACTTACGATTTTCTGAATTTGACATATTATTAGAGTCTGACATGTCTTCTATCATCTATCGAAATTTTGAAGCGAAATGATGAAAGGAAAGACCAAAAAATAGCGTTTTTCTGGGCCATGTTTTTTTGGCGTTTCAACGAAGCAGAAACTGGTTCGAACATTTGGATTGAGCGCCACACATAGGCTCCACCCCTAACAACGACCAGAGTGATCTCATTGGTCAGTTTGCTGCTTGCCGCTAACCGAAGCGTGAAGCTCGCACACTGCCCAGTCGACTGGTGCGTGCGGGCGGGTTGCGCTATGCCTAGCCGCTTCTCCTGACATCCTGGTCACTGATTGGTCGGTGAGGAGACCGCCGACGCCGTGTTTGAATGAGCATTTCGGGGGTTGCTAGGGCTTAACTTCTATTGTTCGGAGGTGAATACTGACTTGCGTGTCTCTTGATTGTGATTGCGTCGCAAGGAGAACTTTTAGGGCGCTTTTCTCGAAACAGTGATTTCCCAGACGTCTTGACATGCTCTCTTTTAGACATCGATATCTCCGCAGCCGATTATTTTTATAAGATGTGTTATATATCAATTTAAAGCAGAAAGATTAGGGAATTGTGTCATGCAATTTTCAAATAATCGACCTCGCCCGACTTTAGGATCATTTTGTTGTAGCGGGTCACAAATAAAGAAAAAAGATGGGCATTCCATGACGATATACTGTATATCCAGGTGGGTGAATATTTTCCAGCATATTTTCAGCGTATGCAGAGATGACTGATCTGTGATGTGCACATCGATCGCATGATCAAGCAGTACGCTGTACGTACCGGTATGTGTTAGCTTATGCGCTGCGTGCAGTGGTCATGGTGCATACTAATGCAAGGCCGGCGGCCGCCGGCGGGGACTACAGTGTACGAGTATGACAGGCCTGGCCACTCGCTGGCTCGGGCGGTACAGCGGCCTACTGTACTAGTATCCGTGGTCGGCACTGCGCTATAGGTAAGGTACACATACGCGCACGCTAGCGTTGTTCAAATTATGCCCCGCGCCGGAAGTGCCCTTGCTACCAAGTGCACTAAATCTTGACGAAAAAGCCACATCCGGGTACTTTTTACGTCATTGGCGATAGCGAGAATTGCCCTCATGCTAACCGAGATGCCGTTGAGCTACTAGCGATACCGTCGAGATAAGGGTGATGCCGTCAATATGATGCCGTCGGGTTACCTGACGGTGATGCTGTCGATGTAGTGATTATTCCGTCGAGCGTATTTGCTATGTCGTCGAGCGTATTAGCGATGCCGTCGAGCGTATTAACGATACCGTCGAGATAACGGATGATTCCGTCGAGCCCAGCTCGTCGGTGTTGATCTATAAGGGGATATTATAACCACCTCTCATAACATTATATTCACAGGGTAATATCAATCATGAACCACAGTTCAATACTTCATTATACTTAACCAATAATGCTCCTGTATAACACCATCACCACAAACCTATACATACATTCTACAGAAATAACCATCACCATGTCTATAATCATAACTCATTTAACATATAAACATGACAGATCATCTCATATAAACTATCTTACAATCAAAACCCAACTAAAACTGTATTCTCTTCACATATATCCCTTTCTCATTATAACATTTAAATCCTTCAGCAACCAAAATTACATTCTAACTTATCACTTAATAAACTTCTAACTTACAAATATTACAAAAACAAATCAATACAGCTACAAAACTACTTACGTCTGATTTGGTGTTCAGACCCTGATGAAATGGTGAGGAGGAGACTTCAGCTGTTGTCAGTGCTTGCAGCATGTCTTGCGCGTGCTCTGCCCTTAAGCGTGGGGCTGCTGTGCCATTACTCTCCTGCCTGAAATGCAGCGCTGCGTTGTAGGCCGATCAGCTACCTCTCTATACATGTACATGTCCTGCTCTGACCGATGTTCAGATCCAACTGATTTTTCCCTTCAAATTTACTTTTCTTGTTGCCGCTAATGTAACTCAACCCTCTACTGTGCTTAAACTGGTTCCAACTAGCTTTCCCCCTTTTTATAACATGTCCCTTTTCTTTCCAACTAATTCTCCCTTTTTGCGTTAAACATATCTATCCCCACTATCTCCCCCTATCTAAATACCTATTCTTTCCTACCAACTCTCCCTTTCTAAATTAGCCATTCTACCCTGGCTCCACTGAGCCTCCCTCTTTCTTCCACACTGTCCTTTCTCCCTAACCACTTCTCTCCACCTGGCTTGCCCGATTCTGAATTTCCATGCTGTGTATGCCTGCTGTCCCCATTTCCCACCTGGTGGCTTGCCTAAACAAAGGAATCTCACACATTCCACACTCTCAGTCACATCGTGACAGTCATTATCTAATAAGGAAGTTTGAAACCTGAAGCCCCATCTAAACCGAAACTATACCATTCCTTCATAAGTGAGAGGACGTTATATGTCCTGCTGTTATTGAGCAGCTCAAATTCCTTATATTATACGAAATTAGAGCTGCTTAATAACAACAGTCTACATGTTCAGTGTAGGATTACATGGAAGACTTTGAACGACTTCAATGAATCATATTACTCACCAATCTTCCCATCACACGGCCTCGAGCAGTGGGTGCCCCGGAAGTCGTAACGATAGTAACAGTAGAGCCGAGTGCACTGTAGACAAACCGCTATTTGTTGGACTGTGTCAGTCAAATGTCTTGCTTATAAAATAATGTATAGTTCGTCTTAGGACTTTTGGTATAATGGTCGAGAAAAAATGAATCAATGTGCCTTCGAGTAGAGGGATTGTTCTCTCTTCCTTCTCAAATCTTGCAATGTGACCTGCGTGTTTCTTAAATGATATAGAGAAGAAAACTTCTTCATTTTTGACACAACTGGGTTTCACTTCATTTCCGTCCTGGGTTCCTCTCCATCAATTTCACTTTGAATTGGACGAAGAAAACAAAAACGAACTCAATAGCCTACAATACCCACTGTTCCATGACGAAACAATGTCCAGTATAGCGGATCCGTGCTTGAAGAGAAATTTGACGAATATAAAGTGAAGATATGTCACATTAATCCGTTTTGAGATATCTTAAGTGTAAACAACACGATTAATTTCGAACACTGAATAATTATAGCGAAGAATTTGAAATTATACTTCGTTAAAGTAATAATTTTTAGTCGCCCACACAAGTAAAAAAAAATGATTAAATTGCAAATACCTGAGTGCCTTGATTTATTCTTTGATAAACCGACGATGCATATGAAATTGAGCCATTATGAGCATAACATGTCAACGTACAGAAAAAGCCTATCAGCAGGGCAAAATTTGACAACTGTTTTTTTCTGTCAAATATCATATTACTTGTGGCACAATCACCAAAATGCTTCAATTTTCGATTTTTTTCTTTACCTTGTTGCACGATTGTCCAACTTAGAGGCTTCGTTCAGTTAATTCTTAATTTTGACAAAGAGTACTGGTCATTCTAGGATCCATTCATAGTTGATCAGCATATTCACAGAACTGTTCGTTTGTACGCCATTTGTTATCCTAACGCCATTCAGATACCAAATTACGTCTTTTACGCCAAACACTTCCTCGCCAGTGCACACAGCTGTAACTTCCTGGTCTTGTGTTAGAGGACTTGCCAAATCCAATGACACACTAATTCCGCCTTCATGGGAGATATCGAAAGAAAAATGTACAAAAAAGATACCAGTTACAAGCATATATTTCACAACAATATTCTGATTTCCAGCAATGACAAGTTACAACCTCAGTCCACCCCACCCCCCCCCCCCCAAAAAAAAATACTGTTAAGCACTCGTGCATTATGAAAAAAAAAAACACCGTTCCCTACGAGAGCTTGGTGACCTGTGTATTAGGTCTATGGGGATTTCAGATCTCATTATGGAACGGGTTAAGAAACAAACATGACAATTAACAAAGTATGGCTTAGTGATTTTAAGACACTCTGCAAGTAGACATGCCTTCCCATTCCATTTCACTTAGAGATGAACGTTCCCATTTCTATTTTCATAATGCTGTACTTAATTTCATTTTTTTTGCCAATAAATAGTCTAAGAAGATTTAAGTTCCATGACAATATGAAAGTTCTTCTCAGTGTAGGATAATTATATTCATTGTATGTAGCCCGATTCTTTACCATTTTAAATGACTTTCATGTATAGGGCTTTCATTTGTGAAGTGAAAAAATACATTGAGGATGCAATTTTATACCGATAAGATTTCAAGTTCCTTAACGTCCGAGCTTTACTCTGTGTGAAAAAAATGACCTTCACATATTTAAGGTGAATAGCTTACCAGTAAATTGAATGGAGAAGGAGCACATTCCAAGAAAGAGTAACATTCGTTGGTCAGTCATCATGGTCAGCTGCATCCGTCAATACCTAAAATGCAACGATAAACGAAGAACACGATTTTTTTTCTTAAATGTTAGCTGCAAGACATCAGACGCCAGCATGAAAGTATTAGGTCTCTGTATTGGACCCTAAACGTTTCATAAGATGGGTTACATCAATCGACTTATAGCTGGTAGGCATCTATAGTAGTGTGTGCAATAACATTAGAAACATAGATATTGTCTGTAGAAAGTAAAACGATTATGTCATCACCTTTAATGGATGGTGATGTCAATACAAATCCAAATGAAGTCTAAAACGCCTATAGCATGTTATGGTCAAATTGGCATCACCCCGTTTTACAAAAGGCATCACGACTTACAGTCTGTATTATATACTGTAAGCTACATGACTCCTTTTGTCGTGTGTGCTTGTACGGGTGTGTCCTGACTCCTGGACAGTCGCGGAATCAGTTGTTCGTTGTATCAGTCCGCGCCAGACTCGTGTGATTTTCCTCTTAACTATTATTGCTCACCCACCACAGTTATTGTTGCAAAATTAATCAAAGAGAATCGTACTCACAGAAAATAAATCTAGGAAACGTAAGGAAAGGCCGGCCTCTTTTTCTCTCAAATCATCTGCTCCTTCAATGATTTCTGACACGGGATGATAGTTTGTAACTGTTCTAATCTGAGACATGCATTTACTCATATGCAGAGTCATCGATCAGATTTCAAGAAGAACGCGATGAAATTCTTGCATCTTAGGTTTCATTTTAGTATTGTTAATGACGTAGTCAAGTCGAACGATTTTGAGATTTGTTAGCTACGACGTTTATGTAGAAAAGAGGAAATTCGTCATGCATACACACCGGTTCCTCTGTAGGCTTATAGGAAGCGTTGCATATCAGGCTTGTATTTCAATTTCATTTCAACATTGTTTTTATTTTTGGCTTGTATTTGAAGAGTTTGTTCGCAAAAACCGATAAGTCCATTTTTGAAGATTTTGAAGTACGGTCTCTGTCATAAAGTACAAAATAATACCTTTTAAATGATATATTTGTCACCACATATAAAGGTACATTTTTGAAGTTATGGTCAAAAGAAGCAAAATATTTCTTATTATTCTCTTTATTTTTCTTGACCTTTTATCGCAAATATCTCCTTTTGGCAAATATGGACTTATCGGTTTTGCGGACAAACTCTTCAATATATAGGGAGATCAAAATCGACGAATAATCTGTCAGAACCAGAAGTTAGGTCTCAAGCAGAATTACATGATCCCTTTAGAGTTCAACTATACCATTTAGAAAATATTTACTACGTTGAAAATTAGAAAGGACAACACATACAAAAAACAAACTACACACGGTGAAAGGAGAGAGGTAGTGTTCTCCATTAACAGGCGCATATTAATGCATGCTTGATTAAGTCCTTTATATCTGTAATATAATTGACATTTTTCATTCCCACACCACCGGACAAAGAATTCTAGTAAGACTAACGTTCTGAAAGAGTGCCTTGGCTTAAAACTGTTGAATAATTCATGTCAAGATTACATATCTGTAACCAAACAAAGATAAACGAGGTGATAGATCAAAGAAGTACGAATGAGGGGTAGGGCAATAAAGGGACAGCTTATTCAATAGAACTTCACGTCGTTTGTGTAATACAAGTTCGGAGATTTAAGATTCAATTCTGCAGGGCCTTCTTGATTCCACCTAGAATCCCGCATTTCCATATAATGCTCTAACCATTGTCATTAAATCCAAGGTACATTTTTATTTCTTGTATGGCCTTGTACAGACTTGCATCGTATTGCGTACCATCCCTTTACGCAGTTTTCAAAATTTCTGCTATTAAAAAAAGAAATAACATGGGGCAGAATGATTAAAGAACGAGTTCACAAAATAATAATAATAATAATCATGTGTGGATTGAGTGGATGCTGCAGTTGTAAAACAAATAATAGAACGTTTGAGGAGAGTGGGATAATCCCTTCGAAAGTTATCATTTTTTGTGCAGCCATCACTCAATTCAATTCAATTCATTTATTTCCATACTTCTCAATTATGGACATTATAACAGAAATCAAACAAGTTCTTTCACCTTGTAAACAATGTGCAAAACACAAATATGATAACACAGTAATTACATGTAATGATAACTGGTCAAAATCGAAATCGATAGAAGATTAATACATTTTGTGGTGTCATGCATTTACAACTATATAGACAAAGCATAAACAGAACTAAAGATTCGTATTTCCATCAAGATTAAAGAGCGGGAGATTATACCTCTCTTTAAAAGCAGGGCGAAAAATGTTACTCAACATGTGTCCGTAAAGATCGATTAAATTAGTACTTCAGAAAAAAAAGATGTAATTTGCGTGCGCTGAATTCTCTTTGCATTTTCTTCTGTATTTTTTATTGTTACAGAGGCGTTTCGACACTGCTGTTTGTCAGAACCTAACGAACATTGCTACCGTGAAAAGATAAAAGCTCTTCATAATCTTGCAAGAGAGGGCGCCATGAAAATGATTCATCTGACAGCGAAAGTAAATCTCAATTGGAAGGAAATTATGTGTAGGCCGTATTGGCCTTTGTTTATTCCTTATCTATTCTTCTCATGGAAATATGGGACGATAGCCCGTATCATTACGTGCTATTCTGGGACCAAAAGATACACATTTCGTTCCCTTTCGTTGTGTCATTGACATCATCACCGTTGTTTGAAACAGAACGCAATGTATTTTTGTTAGTTTTACATCCGTTTCTGTGCAATGAATAAATCAACTTGTAAGACCTTAACTAGGGGGTTTTACCTCAAAATATGTGTTTGTTTTATTTTCTTTTTATTACGTAAAAGAAGAAATGATATTGATCTCGGACGATTATCTCATAGAGAAAAACTCTTCTGTGGTAGTGCAAGTAGAATGTCATATCGAGCTGATTTTTTTTTTTTTTTTACTTACTGAGAGCTTATATTGATGCATAGTAAGTATGAAAAACATATTTTTCTGTAAATAATTGGTTAGTAAGGTTTTAATTCTTTTTCAATTGATTGACTTGAATTTATTTTCACTTTGTGTTCACAAAATCAACAACAAACGTAACTAAATTGAAATGGTGATTATCATACAGCAACGATTGTTACTACTTTTCTTGTTTACATAATATGAATGGCTTGTGTTATCATCGTAAGCGATTTTGTTTCTCTGTAAGCTATCTGACTCTTAATAGACAGGGCAGAGCCAGGCAAAAACTGCCTTTTTTCCAGTCAAGGTTTTCTCACTTGATTCTGGTACTTTAGACCATACTTAACAAAATAAGCTTCTGCGCCATCTTGAAATCTGTCCCAAATCCAAGATGGCCGCCAAATATCCAAAATGGCCGCCAGAGGACCTACAAAGTGCCTTCTGTGGTTAAGATTTGTCTAGGGATGGTTTTTTAAAACTCTATTTGATGATAAATGGTAAGAGGAATAAGATTCAGTGAATTAAAATTAAAATCAGTTTCTTTTTTATTCCGAAAATCCAACATGGCCGCCAGACGCAGCCCCTCGAAATTAATAAATGTCATAATAACCGGAGGGCCAAACCCTAAAAACTTGCTTACTTAACGAATGAGTTCCACTCTCTCTACAAACTAAGTAGACCATGCTTATTTTTAATTTTTTATTGTAACAAACAACATTCCACTGGTCTACCTCAAAAAAATTGTTGCGAAAGCCTCCAAATCCAAAATGGCGTCCAAGATGGCCGCCATATTTACTGAATTTGCTATTTGAAAGATAGAATTTGATAGAAACATCAGATTTCAACAAATGTGATGTCATATGAAAGAGAACAAAATTTCCTACAAGTTGATACCATTTTTGTGGGCGATTGTGATAACTAAATTGAGATATAAAGGAAAAACACTCATTTTTTGATATTTTTCTGAAAAAAGCAAAATCATGAAAATGCTTGATTCAGCATAAATCAGAAAAAAACTGAAGGATTATCTTGAAACGTTTTTAAGAATTTTGTTTAACATATAATTAATATTTGGAGAAAATTAGGGGTCAGTACCATTTGCGGTTCAGGAATTAAAATGTCTCAAACTTGAAAACGCACTATGTAAAAATTTCCACTTTGGCTGTCACAAGACCTTGTTGGTCGTAAAAGAGAGTCTGCACGCGCCAAGACTACTACACGCACCACTGGCACTGACGCTTGCAGCAGTGCCAGTGGTGCGTGTAGTAGTCTTGGTGCGCGCAGACTTTTTTTTGACAAACAAGAGTTTGTGCCTGCAAACTAACTTTTCATACCAAGTGGTAGCTCAGGTGACGCTGACCGTTATCATTTCAAAGTAGATTGTTCTGATATGTTTTTATGCCTCCGCCAACGAAGTGGCCGGAGGCATTATGTTTTCGGGTCGTCCGTCCGTCCGTCCGTCCGTACGTCCGGACGTCCGTCCCGTTTTGTTTTTGTCGATATCTCAAGAACCGTGTGGTGGTCTTACATCAAACTTGGTATGAGGGTATATCCTGGGGGATAATACTTTGTTTGGACTTTAGGGTCATGGGGTCGAAGGTCAAAGGTCACAGGTTATTTTGTGAAAAAAAGGTTGAAATTTCATGTTTTTCTCCATATCTCGCAAATGGTTAAAGGTATCTTCATGGAACTTAGTATATATATGCTTGTACCGATGGGCAGTGATTATCTAGGAAAGTTGGGGGTCATGGGTCAAAGGTCGGGGGGTCAAAGGTCAAGGTGAACTCCTCAAAATATCACTACTTATATTTATGCAATGCCTGAAGGTTTGTTTTTTTTTTAACTTGATGTATGCATGTATTACCAAATATATATTCTGTGGGAAGTTTTTGCCAAAAGGTCAGAAGTCAAAAGGTCAAGTGAAAGTGCTTAATTGCACTTTTTCCTCCATATCTCGAAAGTAACTCAAGGTATCATCATGAAACTTACATATTTATGCATGTTCTACCTGACAGTGATTCTCTTTGGAACTGTGAGGTCAAAGGTCAAAGGCCAGGTTTAGATAATGCTATTTTACCATTTGATACTGAAATTATACTTTTTTCTCAATACCTTGAAAATTACTCAATGCATAAACTTATAAAAGGTCAAAAATCAAATAAAAATCATCAGTTCCCCAAATACCTGCACTCTGACGTTTTAATCATTCATCCAATTGAACCTAGTTCTAGGAAAGTGAACATTCAGCACATTTGTGGCAAACCTGTCATTTTAATATTTTGCCAATTGTGTGAAACTGTCATCACACATTGTTAAGACATTGATTTGTGGCAAACCTGTCATTTTGATATTTTGCCAATTGTGTGAAACTGTCATCACACATTGTCAAGACATTGGACTGTAGACCTATTAGGAGAACCATGCATTATGGCGGAGGCATACCAGTCGCCGTAGCGACATTTCTAGTTTTTTTATACTAAGCTGTCAACAGTTATCAATGTTATGGTTTCTTGAAAAGAAATGGTGATATCTCCGTATGTTTTAGGCTTCATTATATATATACATATATAAATATATATATATATATATATATATTTTTTTTTTACATGGTAGAATATTTTGTGATACAACTAACCTACACATATAAATCGCATGTGATATCTCTTCCAATGGTAAACGATACCTTTAGTGTGTGGCGTCAGAGTCAAATCTTGATTAATGATTTGATATGTTTTTAGAATTTCTTGTATTGCTGTCTATCATTGTCCTTGTTTAAACCATATTGAGGGTTTATTTATAGATTTATTTATTTTTTTTTTGGGGGGGGGGGGGTGGAGCTCATTTTAGTGTGTGGGTAAGGCCCGATCTTTGATTTAAAAAAGAAATGCTTCTGTATCAAAGATATGCTTTTGTACTTGTATGTTACTCTGCTGTTGTGGAAACGTGAATGCTGATGGCATATGTGTAATAATATCTGATCCGTACATGTCCTTGAAAGCCCTTCTGATCCGAGCACCCCCCCCCCCGAAAAATCCGACATGGCGGCAATTTCTCAAAGTTGCTTTTAAATGTGTTGTGCGAAATTACTTTTCAGTATATTGTTCAAATAACACTGTCCAGAATGATTATTTATGCTGTATATTCACATTTCTGAGGGGCCCACATTCTACAAGTCTTGTCTTTTTAGTGAGTCCCTCCATTTTTCGAATTATCCACAATGTTTACTTACTTCAAATCACTCGAGTTTTATGATAATCTGTAATGATTGTAAGGTGCTACAATTATTGTATTCTTTTCATCCTACATAGTTTTGAGCACCTGATTTTCTGTTACCAAAAAAGAAGAAGTGATGTTTATATGTTCTTGTCAAAAAATGAAATAAAACATTGAATTGAATTGAATTGAATTGAATTTACAAATAAGCATGCTGAGAGTGTATTCACTGTGAATAGATTTTTCTTACATCGTTTTAGGCTGATTTCATGTGGGTTATAGTGTCAAAATTGAATTGAACTAATGCCATTGGTAGATGCTTTCACATTTTAGATATCAGGATCACTCGAGAGTGGAAATGTTCATTTTCATTCCTTTTAGAGTGATCTCAGGGATCACTCAAAGAGTGACGAGTGATCCGTAAGGTCACTCTAAAATGAGTGAAAATGAAAATTTTCACTCAAAATTCACTCCAATTTTACTTTAAATTTACTGATTTCCGTTATCAACTCCTTAAAAAATGAAACTTCCACTCGATTTTTTTTTTCGGAGTAGAATATCACTGGTTTTAAAAATATCTCCATAAAAACCCATGACGGTTTGAAATAGCGCTACAATGTTCAAAATATATAAAAAATAATGAATAGATAGCACAACAGACAAAATTGTACCAAAATCAAAATAATACATTCAATTTGGCGCAATAAACCCTGTCAGCTTTGCTGGCCTGCAATCTTGAAGTTTTTGAGTGATTGATCCAAATTTTGTTTTAAACTTTCGATAGCATGGTTGTTTCAAGCTTCTACCTCTATTTGAAAGACATTTTTTGCTTCGTCTCATCTGCTCCAGAACAATCTACTTCGAAATGATAGCGGTCGGCTTCACCTGAGCTACCACTTGGTATGAAAAATTAGTTTGCAGGCACAAACTCTTGTTTGTCAAAAAAGTCTGCGCGCACCAAGACTACTACACGCACCACTGGCACTGCTACAAGCGTCAGTGCCAGTGGTGCGTGTAGTAGTCTTGGCGCGTGCAGACTCTCTTTACGACCAACAAGGTCTTGTGACAGCTGAAGTGGAAATTTTTACATAGTGAGTTTTCAAGTTTGAGACATTATAACTCCTGAACCGCATATGGTACTGACCCCTAATTTTCTCCAAATATTAATTATATTTTAACAAAATTCTCAAAAATGTTTCAAGATAATCCTTCGGTCTTTTTCAGATTTATACTGAATCAAGCATTTTCATGATATTCCTTTTTTTCAGAAAAATATCAAAAAATGAGTATTTTTCCTTAAAATCTCAATCCAGTTATCACAATCTCCCACAAAAATGGTATCAACTTGTAGGAAATTTTATTATCTTTCATATGACATCACATTTGTTGAAATCTGATGTTTCTATCAAATTCTATCTTTCAAATAGCAAATTCAGTAAATATGGCGGCCATCTTGGACGCCATTTTGGATTTGGAGGCTTTTGCAACAAATTTTTTGAGGTAGACCAGTGGTGTCAGTGTTGTTTGTTACAAAAGAAATTTGAAAATAAGCGTGGTCTACTCAGTTTGTACAGCGAGTGGAACTCACTCGTTAAGTAAGCGAGTTTTTTAGGGTTTGGCCCTCCGGTTATTATGACATTTATTAATTTCGGGAGCAGCGTCTGGCGGCCATGTTGGATTTTCGCAATAAAAAAGAAACTGATTCTAATTTTAATATACTGAATCTTATTTCTCTTACCATTTATCATCAAATAGAGTTTAAAAAACCCATCCCCAGACAAATCTTAACCACAGAAGGCACTTTTTAGGTCCTCTGGCGGCCATTTTGGATATTTGGCGGCCATCTTGGATTTGGAACAGATTTCAAGATGGCGCAGAAGCTTATTTTGTTAAGTATGGTCTAAAGTACCAGAATCAAGTGAGAAAACCTTGACTGGAAAAAAAGGCAGTTTTCGCCTGGCTCTGCCCTGTCTATAAGGGATGAGTCGTTATTCGTTTTTTTTCGGAAAATGCGCAATCATCTAGTGACATAACATAGATTATTGCTGGTAACATTGTAACTTTAGCTTTTTAATTTCAACTCAAGTTAGATGAAATCTTATTTCCAGGAGCACTTATTTTGTCTAGGTCAAGAAAGCAGAGTATGCCATCTATTACAGCGATATATATATATATATATATATATATATATGAAGGGTTTGTTTGCAAAAAAACCCCGATAAAGCTATTTTTTAAGATTTTGAAGTACGATATCTGTCATAAAGTACAAAATAATACCTTTTAAATGATATATTGCTCACTACATATAAAGGTATATGTGACCCGCTACAACAAAATGATCCTAAAGTCGGGCGAGGTCGATTATTTGAAAATTGCGTGACACAATTCCCTAATCTTTCTGCTTTAAATTGATATATAACACGTCTCATAAAAATAATCGGCTGAGGAGATATCGATGTTTAAAAGAGAGCATGTCAAGACGTCTTGGAAATCACTGTTTCGAGAAAAGCGCCCTAAAAGTTCTCCTTGCGACGCAATCACAATCAAGAGACACGCAAGTCAGTATTCACCTCCGGACAATAGAAGTTAAGCCCTAGCAACCCCCGAAATGCTCATTCAAACACAGCGTCGGCGGTCTCCTCACCGACCAATCAGTGACCAGGATGTCAGGAGAAGCGGCTAGGCATAGCGCAACCCGCCCGCACGCACCAGTCGACTGGGCAGTGTGCGAGCGTCACGCTTCGGTTAGCGGCAAGCAGCAAACTGACCAATGAGATCACTCTGGTCGTTATTAGGGGCGGAGCCTATGTGTGGCGCTCAATCCAAAATGTTCGAACCAGTTTCTGCTTCGTTGAAACGCCAAAAAACATGGCCCAGAAACACGCTATTTTTGGGTCTTTCCTTTCATCATTTTGCTTCAAAATTTCGACAGATGATAGAAGACATTTCAGACTCTAATAATATGTCAAATTCAGAAAATCGTAAGTTTTGACCAATTTTGATGCTCTAACTTTAAACTCGATTTTCACCGCTTCGACCGTGCGCGACTTTAGGACCATTTTGTTGTAGCGGGTCACATATTTTTGAAGTTACGGTCAAAAGAAGCAACAATTTTCTTATTATTCTCTTTTTTTTTTCTTGACCTTTAATCGCAAATATCTCCATTTGGCAAATATGGACTTATCGGTTTTTGCAAACAAACTCTTCATATATATATATATATATTATATGAATAGATGATTGTGTTCTTAAACACTGAAGGTTGGTTTATTTCTTTTCTCATCATTGGTGCTCCATTAAGACATTAAATTTCCTCAAATATTCGTTACACTCCTTCGGAAAAGAAGGTTCGGAAAGAATGAAGAACTGAGTGCACGAGCAAAAGTCACCTGTGTATACATCTGGAGATTATACGAAAGAGATATCAGGTCAGGTCAGGCCACACCCGTAGCATTTCTGCCGTTGGGGCACTGAGATGTCCTTCTCCAGGTTTCCTTATCCTGCGCCATCCTCATACAGATTTCCACCGGCTTCTCCACCCATCTCCTCACATCATCCACCCAATTTCTCCTTGGTCTTCCTTGAGCTCGCCGCCCGTCCACCCGACCGTGCATTACCGTATGCGCTAGAGAAGAGATATGCCTGTTCACAAAGGCCAAGTTCTCGATTTAAATAACACATAGCAGCGTTCTCGAATACAACTTCTTCTCTTTATTTATTACCGATACGTTTAGCATCCGGAAAATATATATATATCTGTCCCTCACCCCGGAAGAACGAGAGATCACTTTTCTATAATCTCTGACTTACAATGTACATGGCGACGTAACACAAATATGTACGACATCAATAAAACCAATAGCGCAAATCATCAGAAGTTTTTAACTTTTGCATTTTTGTCTGTCAAAACGTCAAAATGATTTTGATATTTAAAAAAAAGGAATGAAAATCACTTCCTTCGAAATGTGACCTCTTCGAGCAGATTGAATCTGGCTATGCACATTTTCATAATATATATACATACTACATTATAAGCATATATTATTATACACATAATTATGCACTATACATGTCTGTATGTGTGTGGGACCTTGCATCACTGCATGTACTATTTTTTTTTTTAATCGTTGAAACGATAATGCCACTCCTTTTGAAACTGTTATCAATCGTGAATGGAATGTGTTGATAGAGCATGATCAATTTCAGCCTAATTTGATATATGATAACAATAATATGATAACAATAATGATAATAATGATTATGTACATACAAAAATACACAAAACAGTTAAGCCTCATTTATGCTTTCAGAGGAGTCATCATCACAAAGATAAAAAATTAATCCCTACAGTGAAACTGCACTCAATGCATGAGGAATGTTTTTTCATCATAACACTATACTAATCATATATATTTTAAACATATCCTTTTTTCAGACGCTTTATATTCAAACAATATCTCAGTTGATGAACATTAATCTGTATGTTTTTTGCATCTGAACTCTTACTTACTATGTGTCAACATACGTAAATGCACCGTACGTACAAGTAAAGGTGACAGAAAGATACCCAGTTTGGGGAAAAAAATAGACATAGGTGAAATCAGGACCAGTTCCAAACTTTCGTGAGTTTCTGTTTATTATTATACTGGGTGTAAGCAGACTTGATAGTTTTCTTTGCTTCTTGTGATGGGCTTAAAGTGGAAATCCAATCCAAACATACGTTATTATGATAAGAAAGAGTTTAACGGTCAAATTTTGATCGAAATTCAATTTCAATTTCAATTCATTATATTTCCATACTTCTCATTTGTGGACATTATAACAGAAATCAAACAAGTTATTTCACCTGTAAACAATGTGCAAAACACAACAATATATATGGTGATAACACAGTAATTATATGTAATAACTGGTCAAATTCGAAATCGAGATGGGGTTGATCAAAGAAAAGTTTGGCGGGACCTACATGAAAGCAAGCTTGTTTGGCTGTAAGCCCCGAGTAATCAGTGTTTGTGAGAAAGAAACGGAGAACGGATAGTAGATAAGACCAGATGATGTAAGGGTGCCAAATAAGAAAAAAAAAAAAAACACTGAAGTGTGAACTATTACTGTGACCGAGACATCATTGGTTACAGGAGGACAACATGATTTGCATAATCATAAAGCCTACTTAGGTATATACATAATGTACACTATAAACTGTTGTTGCATTAAAGCTATCGCCAGGATATGATCAGTAAGACACAAGAAGTAACATGTACAGTTATCAAGCCATTTGGTGTCCGCCGTCAAGCTCTGTATAGAAAAGCTAGAGAGAGAAAGAGGGAAAGAGGAGGAGAGGGAAGTGAAGTAGAATGTGTAATTGATAATGATGAATTCGGAGAGCCTGACAGCAAGATCTAAAATGGAATCTGCAGCGTGTTGACGAGAATGTTTGATCGGACAATAACATACCACAATATTACATAAGACATTACAATTATTCAGTTTCTGCGAGATATGCACTCAATAAAGACTCTTTTAATTTGCGTTTAAAGGAATATAAAGACAAGCAGCTTGTTATTTCGGGGGAGAGGTCATTCCAATATCTAGGGCCCGTATACATTATCGTTTTTTTAGCGAAAATTGTTCGAGTACGTGGAAGGTGAAATGCGTCACTTTGGCGGGTAGGACAATTATGAATCAAATAGTTTTTCCTGAACATGCGAGTGAAAACATCCGGTAACTCCTTGGCAGAAAATTTATACATAAATATGCCGACGTTGTAACTAAATAAATCTGGTGAACAATAAGGAAGTTATGACATTTATGCATAAATATGCCGACGTTGTAACTAAATAAATCGGGTGAACAATAAGGAAGTTATGACATTTTGAAGTTTCGCTAGTAATAAACTGTCCCAGTCCACGTACCATGCCAAAAGCTTTAAATAATTATGTGTATATAGATCACGTGTCCTCATAGAACCAACCCTCATACATATTTCCGGGTAGTGAAGTGTGCTTAGAAAAGCTTGACGTGGACCGCACACCACAACGCCCATAAGCACTCTGAAAGATTGGGCGGGCAACACGTTTGTCATTGGCGCTGCCTACCAAACAATATATGAATATCCTTTTTAAGTTCACGCTGTGAAGGAAACAGAATGACACGGAACATACTGCATGACATGTCCTGGAAACTAAGCTTGCTGGAGTTTTCTTTACTTCTGTTCTCTCAAAGCTTTATATTATGCGCCGCAACGGCAGTGAGTTTTTCTTCTTCACTAGGTAAGATGACACTGTATAACTTTGCTTCATACCACAGCTTGAATTTCGTGTTGATTAGTGTTGTTGATTTGGTGCTGATTGAAATGATTTCTATTGTGACGATAATGGCTCTTTATTTTTCGAATTATAACATTCGTGATTCATGATCTATTCTCAAAGAAAAGTGGAAGGCTATATACATTCACTTTTCATTGAATATATCCCGACCCATACAGGATTCTGGTGGCTTTTGTGTATTAAATATATGGATATTTCAGAATTTAGTATGGAACGAGATATCATATACATGACAAACAAAACACGAAAGGTTTCATGAGGGTTCTGATATTAAACATTTTGCATAATAAGAATAAAGGGAAGAAAAAGTGGGCTGAAATGAACAAAAAAAGTGGACCAAATAAAGACCAAGACAATATAAGTTAACATTTTTGCATCAGAAATATCTCCAAGTTCTGCATAGTATCCCGATACATCAAGACACAATGTAATTTATATTTCCTAGACATCTTGTTTTGGATTAAACGCTGTATTCATCATGTCTTTATCGATAACAACAAAAAGTAAAAAAAAAAACCAACAAACACGTTAACCCGTGGAAGACGAGTCCCAAAAATACTCGGGTAGGTGTCTATGGGAAATGCCGAGCCCGTCCTCAACGATGAATTCAATTCAGTGTTTATTACATTTGGGAAAAGTACGCATTTCTTTGATAACCAAACCCTCCCCCCTTCCCCATCCCCCTCCCCCACCCCATCCCCCGATCTGAACATAATTGTCATAGGATGGTAGTGAGTAAATGCATGCATTTGAGTACCCTTTTCTGTAAGTTTTGCATATGTGACCGTGCACCTCAAAACAAACATAAAGTCGCACACACTGATTTGCGTGAGGACTGAAAATAAGTGAAATGGGTCAACCTGGCCAAACTTGACTTTTCATATTTTCTGAAAGAGCGGGTCTTCTTTTACATTATGCCAAAATTTGGTATAATAAAACGGGCGGGAAAGTGTGTTTGTTTAGCAGTTTATCTCGAACATTTTTGGTAGAATAGTGTGATTAGGTGTGTCTTTAGAGTCCCTTTTTCATTTCTGAAAAACCTTGTCCACACTCTTCACTTTCAACTCTAATAACTTTTGAATGGATAGTGCTACTGCTTTGAAAGTTGACATTAATTATTGACAGAATGTGTTAATGAGACATGGTTAATTTTAGTTTAATCTGATAATCCCTTCATTGTTGTTACTCTGGTGGTTTACTTCCTGTTTTTAGTCCCATTCATCGCACAGCCAGCACGGTTTGGTAAAGATTAAGCGCTTAAATAGACACTGTACTTCAGAGCCTCTTTTCTCAGTTCACACTTTTCCTGAGTTTGTGCTTTCTTTCCAATATTAAGATAGGTTAGGAGAGTCCATTTGATTTGAGTTATACATAATTTTAAAAATCAAAGTCTGTTCTTTCAGCGTATGGTCTTAACTGAAAATTCATGTCTGGCGACTTTTTGCTTGTTTTGAGGTGCAGGGTCACATATGTGAACATAAAGTCGCACATACTGATTTTGCGTGAGGACTGAAAATAAGTGAAATGTGTCAACCTAGCCGAACTTGACCTTTTCATATTTTCTGTAAGAGCGGGTCTTCTTTTACGTTATGCAAAAATTTGGTATAATAAAACGGGCGGGAAAGTGTGTTTTTGTAGCAGTTTACCTCGAACATTTTTGGTAGAATAGTGTGATTAGATGTGTCTTTAGAATCCCTTTTTCATTTCTGAAAACCTTGTCCACACTGCTCACTTTCAATTCTAATAACTTTTGAAAAGATAGTGCTACTGCTTTGAAAGTTTGCATTAGTTATGGACAGAATGTGTTAATGAGGCATGCTTAATTTCAGTTTGATCTGATAATCCCTTCATTGTTGTTACTCTGGTGGTTTACTTCCTGTTTTTTGTCCCATTCATCGCACAGCCAGCACGATTTGGTAAAAGATTAAGCGCTTGAATAGACACTGTACTTCAGAGCCTCTTTTCTCAGTTCACACTTTCCCTGAGTTTGTGTTTTCTTTCCAATATTTAGATAGGTTAGGAGAGTCCATTTGATTTGAGTTATACATCATTTTAAAGCTTAAAGTCTGTTCTTTTAGAATATGGTCTTAACTAAGATTTCATGTCTGGCGACTTTTTGTTTGTTTTGAGGTGCAGGGTCACATATGATCTCAAGGTGAGATTTTCGTTTCCCAATAATAATGTGACTTGTAAATCGTCTTGAAGTGCCCCTATAATCCATTTCTTTCTAGAATTTGAATTTAGAACAATATTGAAATCAATTGTTTCTTTCGCCTTTTCAAGACATTTATGACCGTAGTTATTGACTGTTTATGTGGTCATTGTAAATTTTCACTTGATAATGCAATTAAGTGCATGGTTAATTAGCGATTCCCTTCTATCCTTGCGTATGACAGCAGCATGACAATGCAGCATATCACTTTCAAGATGCTGACCATACCTGGTGATAAAACATTTTCATATGCTGCTCTCACACTGTGGAATCAATTACCTCAAATTGTCCGCAACCAGCAATCCCTCATCTTAAAAAAAAAAGAAAAGAAGGAAAGAAGAGATCACGTTTCATTTATGAGTCCAATATAGGGTGCATTTGAACGTGTGTTTATGGAATGTGAGCCATATAATGCATTGTTATCTTTAGTATGTCTTATGAGAGCGTATAGCTTTTATGCTTTTGCATGTTTGAAAACCTTGATATATTTATGTCGTTGGGTATGTAAAAGGCTGATGTTAGCTCCTCAGCAGGAGAAGCAAAACGATTTTTTTTATTGTACTTTATCTTATTTTGTTAGATATTTGTGTAAGAGTTTACTTGAGTTCAGTCTATTTTCAGATTTTCATTTTTTCTTAAAGAAATAACACATTAATTGAAATTAATGTACAATAGGTTAGGATACAAAATGCATACATCCATGTCTCTTTTTAGTTGCAAGAAATAAAGAACATAGCGACCCCAAATGCTAATGGTCATACAATATTATAAAGGTGTCTCACAGAAGTAAAAAAAAAAAGACTGTAGCAAAATTCATAGGTGTGAACAGTCACTGCAATCACTCAAAATGCACTAGTATAAACTAAATGTTGCTTCGACTAATCTGTTGAATGAATTCGTACAATTCGCGATGTTTGAAACAGAAAAAAAAGAACTTCGTTTTAACGTTACTCAGAGGACAAAACAAGGTACTATATATCCGAAACAATAAATGGATTGTGGATTTAGGTTGTCAAGATCAGTTAGAATAGAGTGTCAGGATCATTATGTATATGACAAAGTTGTGGAGAGTGAACCCGGACGTGAAAGATATCGCATGACGGGTTAGAAATATCGGGGCATATTGCAATCTTAATCTCTGGTCGTATTCGCTGCTCTGTCTATTCTTTTATGTTTAGACTTGATTCTTTCGTTGTGAACATACTTTATGTATTATTTTTCCTGAGAAACATAATTTGGTTCCAAGGAAACAATGGGGTTTATCTTTCAAAGAGTAGATTTGATCAGAACTAAGTGAAAAGGTGACCTCTTTCGGTGAATCAATGCAAATTGACAGGCTACCGCATTTTGATGCTTGTGATAGGGTTAAATTCATCTGCATGATGATTGTAATCTCTGTTGATGAGGTTTTTGAAGCTTCCATCATTTCTGAGTACTCTGAAAATTCGTAATGAAGTCATACGTAATGGTGGTAATATTTTTCCTGTTTAATCATTAAAATCAAATAATATTTCAACCGTGGTGTATAAATATGCAAAACTGTAAATCAGGCTGTAGGCATTCATTGAGAAAGTGTTTGAAAGTGTACCCTCCTTGATAGCCGATTTTAATCACATCATCTCTGCTTAATTTGGACACTAAGAAAAGCACACACACACGAAAAAAGGAGAAAACACTGTGTTATTATGAGTGATAGTGAACACTGAACTTGGTAATAATCTTTAAGAGACTTGGAGAAAGTC